>NC_136068.1:295894476-296342976 GCF_964261635.1 Lissotriton helveticus | reverse complement strand
TGTTTAAAGTCATTTCTGTGCCTGAAATTGGTCAAAATTGAAGCTTCTGAGTAAGCAAAACTCTGTAAAAATGGCAATATTGGTCACTCTGAGGGTTTAAATACTGGTTCTTCAACACAAGGCACGATCCAATTGACATTTTGAATCATTTTCGGTAAAGTCCAAAAAATCCTTTTTTGGACAAAAAACGATAACCGCGGAGCTGTCGAACGTTCCCAAAATGGTCGATTCTGATGAAATTTTAACATTTAATCTTTTGACTGCAAATTACTGTTGGATGTGAATTATTACCTTTTCAACTAAAATAAGTGTGTTTAAAGTCATTTCTCTGCCTGAAATTGGTCAAAATTGAAGCTTCTGAGTAAGCAAAACTCTGTAAAAATGGCAATTTTGGTCACTGTGAGGGTTTAAAAAGTGGTTATTCAACATGAGGCACGATCCAATTGACATTTTGAATCATTTTTGGTAAAGTCCCAAAAATCAATTTTCGGACGAAAAACGATGACCGCGGAGCTGTCGAACGTTCCCAAAATGGTCAATTCTGATTAAATTTTAACATTTAATCTTTTGACTGCAAATTACTGTTGGATATGAATTATTACCTTTTCAACTAAAATAAGTGTGTTTAAAGTCATTTCTGTGCCTGAAATTGGTCAAAATTGAAGCTTCTGAGTAAGCAAAACTCTGTAAAAATGGCAATTTTGGTCACTGTGAGGGTTTAAAAACTGGTTATTCAACACAAGGTACGATCCAATTGACATTTTGAATCATTTTTGGTAAAGTCCAAAAAATCAATTTTCGGACAAAAAACGATGACCGCGGAGCTGTCGAACGTTCCCAAAATGGTCAATTCTGATGAAATTTTAACATTTAATCTTTTGACTGCAAATTACTGTTGGATATGAATTATTACCTTTTCAATTAAAATAAGTGTGTTTAAAGTCATTTCTCTGCCTGAAATTGGTCAAAATTGAAGCTTCTGAGTAAGCAAAACTCTGTAAAAATGGCAATTTTGGTCACTGTGAGGGTTTAAAAAGTGGTTATTCAACATGAGGCACGATCCAATTGACATTTTGAATCATTTTTGGTAAAGTCCAAAAAATCAATTTTCGGACGAAAAACGATGACCGCGGAGCTGTCGAACGTTCCCAAAATGGTCAATTCTGATTAAATTTTAACATTTAATCTTTTGACTGCAAATTACTGTTGGATGTGAATTATTACCTTTTCAACTAAAATAAGTGTGTTTAAAGTCATTTCTGTGCCTGAAATTGGTCAAAATTGAAGCTTCTGAGTAAGCAAAACTCTGTAAAAATGGCAATTTTGGTCACTGTGAGGGTTTAAATACTGGTTATTCAACACAAGGCACGATCCAATTGACATTTTGAATCATTTTTGGTAAAGTCCAAAAAATCCATTTTCGGACAAAAAACGATAACCGCGGAGCTGTCGAACGTTCCCAAAATGGTCAATTCTGATGAAATTTTAACATTTAATCTTTTGACTGCAAATTACTGTTGGATATGAATTATTACCTTTTCAATTAAAATAAGTTTGTTTAAAGTCATTTCTCTGCCTGAAATTGGTCAAAATTGAAGCTTCTGAGTAATCAAAACTCTGTAAAAATGGCAATTTTGGTCACTGTGAGGGTTTAAAAAGTGGTTATTCAACATTAGGCACGATCCAATTGACATTTTGAATCATTTTTGGTAAAGTCCAAAAAATCAATTTTCGGACGAAAAACGATGACCGCGGAGCTGTCGAACGTTCCCAAAATGGTCAATTCTGATGAAATTTTAACATTTAATCTTTTGACTGCAAATTACTGTTGGATGTGAATTATTACTTTTTCAACTAAAATAAGTGTGTTTAAAGTCATTTCTCTGCTTGAAATTGGTCAAAATTGAAGCTTCTGAGTAAGCAAAACTCTGTAAAAATGGCAATTTTGGTCACTGTGAGGGTTTAAAAAGTGGTTATTCAACATGAGGCACGATCCAATTGACATTTTGAATCATTTTTGGTAAAGTCCAAAAAATCAATTTTCGGACGAAAAACGATGACCGCGGAGCTGTCGAACGTTCCCAAAATGGTCAATTCTGATTAAATTTTAACATTTAATCTTTTGACTGCAAATTACTGTTGGATGTGAATTATTACCTTTTCAACTAAAATAAGTGTGTTTAAAGTCATTTCTGTGCCTGAAATTGGTCAAAATTGAAGCTTCTGAGTAAGCAAAACTCTGTAAAAATGGCAATTTTGGTCACTGTGAGGGTTTAAAAACTGGTTATTCAACACAAGGCACGATCCAATTGACATTTTGAATCATTTTTGGTAAAGTCCAAAAAATCAATTTTCGGACAAAAAACGATGACCGCGGAGCTGTCGAACGTTCCCAAAATGGTCAATTCTGATGAAATTTTAACATTTAATCTTTTGACTGCAAATTACTGTTGGATATGAATTATTACCTTTTCAATTAAAATAAGTGTGTTTAAAGTCATTTCTCTGCCTGAAATTGGTCAAAATTGAAGCTTCTGAGTAATCAAAACTCTGTAAAAATGGCAATTTTGGTCACTGTGAGGGTTTAAAAACTGGTTATTCAACACAAGGCACGATCCAATTGACATTTTGAATAATTTTTGGTAAAGTCCAAAAAATCAATTTTCGGACAAAAAACGATGACCGCGGAGCTGTCGAACGTTCCCAAAATGGTCAATTCTGATGAAATTTTAACATTTAATCTTTTGACTGCAAATTACTGTTGGATATGAATTATTACCTTTTCAATTAAAATAAGTGTGTTTAAAGTCATTTCTGTGCCTGAAATTGGTCAAAATTGAAGCTTCTGAGTAATCAAAACTCTGTAAAAATGGCAATTTTGGTCACTGTGAGGGTTTAAAAAGTGGTTATTCAACATGAGGCACGATCCAATTGACATTTTGAATCATTTTTGGTAAAGTCCAAAAAATCAATTTTCGGACGAAAAACGATGACCGCGGAGCTGTCGAACGTTCCCAAAATGGTCAATTCTGATGAAATTTTAACATTTAATCTTTTGACTGCAAATTACTGTTGGATGTGAATTATTACCTTTTCAACTAAAATAAGTGTGTTTAAAGTCATTTCTGTGCCTGAAATTGGTCAAAATTGAAGCTTCTGAGTAAGCAAAACTCTGTAAAAATGGCAATTTTGGTCACTGTGAGGGTTTAAAAACTGGTTATTCAACACAAGGTACGATCCAATTGACATTTTGAATCATTTTTGGTAAAGTCCAAAAAATCAATTTTCGGACAAAAAACGATGACCGCGGAGCTGTCGAACGTTCCCAAAATGGTCAATTCTGATGAAATTTTAACATTTAATCTTTTGACTGCAAATTACTGTTGGATATGAATTATTACCTTTTCAATTAAAATAAGTGTGTTTAAAGTCATTTCTCTGCCTGAAATTGGTCAAAATTGAAGCTTCTGAGTAATCAAAACTCTGTAAAAATGGCAATTTTGGTCACTGTGAGGGTTTAAAAAGTGGTTATTCAACATGAGGCACGATCCAATTGACATTTTGAATCATTTTTGGTAAAGTCCAAAAAATCTATTTTCGGACGAAAAACGATGACCGCGGAGCTGTCGAACGTTCCCAAAATGGTCAATTCTGATGAAATTTTAACATTTAATCTTTTGACTGCAAATTACTGTTGGATGTGAATTATTACCTTTTCAACTAAAATAAGTGTGTTTAAAGTCATTTCTCTGCCTGAAATTGGTCAAAATTGAAGCTTCTGAGTAAGCAAAACTCTGTAAAAATGGCAATTTTGGTCACTGTGAGGGTTTAAAAAGTGGTTATTCAACATGAGGCACGATCCAATTGACATTTTGAATAATTTTTGGTAAAGTCCAAAAAATCAATTTTCGGACGAAAAACGATGACCGCGGAGCTGTCGAACGTTCCCAAAATGGTCAATTCTGATTACATTTTAACATTTAATCTTTTGACTGCAAATTACTGTTGGATGTGAATTATTACCTTTTCAACTAAAATAAGTGTGTTTAAAGTCATTTCTGTGCCTGAAATTGGTCAAAATTGAAGCTTCTGAGTAAGCAAAACTCTGTAAAAATGGCAATTTTGGTCACTGTGAGGGTTTAAAAACTGGTTATTCAACACAAGGCACGATCCAATTGACATTTTGAATCATTTTTGGTAAAGTCCAAAAAATCAATTTTCGGACAAAAAACGATGACCGCGGAGCTGTCGAACGTTCCCAAAATGGTCAATTCTGATGAAATTTTAACATTTAATCTTTTGACTGCAAATTACTGTTGGATGTGAATTATTACTTTTTCAACTAAAATAAGTGTGTTTAAAGTCATTTCTCTGCTTGAAATTGGTCAAAATTGAAGCTTCTGAGTAAGCAAAACTCTGTAAAAATGGCAATTTTGGTCACTGTGAGGGTTTAAAAAGTGGTTATTCAACATGAGGCACGATCCAATTGACATTTTGAATCATTTTTGGTAAACTCCAAAAAAGTCAATTTTCGGACGAAAAACGATGACCGCGGAGCTGTTGAACGTTCCCAAAATGGTCAATTCTGATTAAATTTTAACATTTAATCTTTTGACTGCAAATTACTGTTGGATGTGAATTATTACCTTTTCAACTAAAATAAGTGTGTTTAAAGTCATTTCTGTGCCTGAAATTGGTCAAAATTGAAGCTTCTGAGTAAGCAAAACTCTGTAAAAATTGCAATTTTGGTCACTGTGAGGGTTTAAAAACTGGTTATTCAACACAAGGCACGATCCAATTGACATTTTGAATAATTTTTGGTAAAGTCCAAAAAATCAATTTTCGGACAAAAAACGATGACCAGCTGTCGAACGTTCCCAAAATGGTCAATTCTGATGAAATTTTAACATTTAATCTTTTGACTGCAAATTACTGTTGGATATGAATTATTACCTTTTCAATTAAAATAAGTGTGTTTAAAGTCATTTCTCTGCCTGAAATTGGTCAAAATTGAAGCTTCTGAGTAAGCAAAACTCTGTAAAAATGGCAATTTTGGTCACTGTGAGGGTTTAAAAACTGGTTATTCAACACAAGGCACGATCCAATTGACATTTTGAATCATTTTTGGTAAAGTCCAAAAAATCCATTTTCGGACAAAAAACGATGACCGCGGAGCTGTCGAACGTTCCCAAAATGGTCAATTCTGATGAAATTTTAACATTTAATCTTTTGACTGCAAATTACTGTTGGATGTGAATTATTACCTTTTCAACTAAAATAAGTGTGTTTAAAGTAATTTCTCTGCCTGAAATTGGTCAAAATTGAAGCTTCTGAGTAAGCAAAACTCTGTAAAAATGGCAATTTTGGTCACTGTGAGGGTTTAAAAAGTGGTTATTCAACATGAGGCACGATCCAATTGACATTTTGAATCATTTTTGGTAAAGTCCAAAAAATCAATTTTCGGACGAAAAACGATGACCGCGGAGCTGTCGAACGTTCCCAAAATGGTCAATTCTGATTAAATGTTAACATTTAATCTTTTGACTGCAAATTACTGTTAGATGTGAATTATTACCTTTTCAACTAAAATAAGTGTGTTTAAAGTCATTTATCTGCCTGAAATTGGTCAAAATTGAAGCTTCTGAGTAAGCAAAACTCTGTAAAAATGGCAATTTTGGTCACTGTGAGGGTTTAAAAAGTGGTTATTCAACATGAGGCACGATCCAATTGACATTTTGAATCATTTTTGGTAAAGTCCTAAAAATCAATTTTCGGACGAAAAACGATGACCGCGGAGTTGTCGAACGTTCCCAAAATGGTCAATTCTGATGAAATTTTAACATTTAATCTTTTGACTGCAAATTACTGTTGGATGTGAATTATTACTTTTTCAACTAAAATAAGTGTGTTTAAAGTCATTTCTCTGCTTGAAATTGGTCAAAATTGAAGCTTCTGAGTAAGCAAAACTCTGTAAAAATGGCAATTTTGGTCACTGTGAGGGTTTAAAAAGTGGTTATTCAACATGAGGCACGATCCAATTGACATTTTGAATCATTTTTGGTAAAGTCCAAAAAATCAATTTTCGGACAAAAAACGATGACCGCGGAGCTGTCGAACGTTCCCAAAATGGTCAATTCTGATTAAATTTTAACATTTAATCTTTTGACTGCAAATTACTGTTGGATGTGAATTATTACCTTTTCAACTAAAATAAGTGTGCTTAAAGTCATTTCTGTGCCTGAAATTTGTCAAAATTGAAGCTTCTGAGTAAGCAAAACTCTGTAAAAATGGCAATTTTGGTCACTGTGAGGGTTTAAAAACTGGTTATTCAACACAAGGCACGATCCAATTGACATTTTGAATAATTTTTGGTAAAGTCCAAAAAATCAATTTTCGGACAAAAAACGATGACCGCGGAGCTGTCGAACGTTCCCAAAATGGTCAATTCTGATGAAATTTTAACATTTAATCTTTTGACTGCAAATTACTGTTGGATATGAATTATTACCTTTTCAATTAAAATAAGTGTGTTTAAAGTCATTTCTCTGCCTGAAATTGGTCAAAATTGAAGCTTCTGAGTCATCAAAACTCTGTAAAAATGGCCATTTTGGTCACTGTGAGGGTTTAAAAAGTGGTTATTCAACATGAGGCACGATCCAATTGACATTTTGAATAATTTTTGGTAAAGTCCAAAAAATCCATTTTCGGACGAAAAACGATGACCGCGGAGCTGTCGAACGTTCCCAAAATGGTCAATTCTGATTAAATTTTAACATTTAATCTTTTGACTGCAAATTACTGTTGGATGTGATTATTACCTTTTCAACTAAAATAAGTGTGTTTAAAGTCATTTCTGTGCCTGAAATTGGTCAAAATTGAAGCTTCTGAGTAAGCAAAACTCTGTAAAAATGGCAATTTTGGTCACTGTGAGGGTTTAAAAACTGGTTATTCAACACAAGGAACGATCCAATTGACATTTTGAATAATTTTTGGTAAAGTCCAAAAAATACATTTTCGGACAAAAAACGATGACCGCGGAGCTGTCGAACGTTCCCAAAATGGTCAATTCTGATGAAATTTTAACATTTGATCTTTTGACTGCAAATTACTGTTGGATATGAATTATTACCTTTTCAATTAAAATAAGTGTGTTTAAAGTCATTTCTCTGCCTGAAATTGGTCAAAATTGAAGCTTCTGAGTAAGCAAAACTCTGTAAAAATGGCAATTTTGGTCACTGTGAGGGTTTAAAAAGTGGTTATTCAACATGAGGCACGATCCAATTGACATTTTGAATCATTTTTGGTAAAGTCCAAAAAATCAATTTTCGGACGAAAAACGATGACCGCGGAGCTGTCGAACGTTCCCAAAATGGTCAATTCTGATGAAATTTTAACATTTAATCTTTTGACTGCAAATTACTGTTGGATGTGAATTATTACCTTTTCAACTAAAATAAGTGTGTTTAAAGTCATTTCTGTGCCTGAAATTGGTCAAAATTGAAGCTTCTGAGTAAGCAAAACTCTGTAAAAATGGCAATTTTGGTCACTGTGAGGGTTTAAAAACTGGTTATTCAACACAAGGCACGATCCAATTGACATTTTGAATTATTTTTGGTAAAGTCCAAAAAATCCATTTTCGGACAAAAAACGATGACCGCGGAGCTGTCGAACGTTCCCAAAATGGTCAATTCTGATGAAATTTTAACATTTGATCTTTTGACTGCAAATTACTGTTGGATATGAATTATTACCTTTTCAATTAAAATAAGTGTGTTTAAAGTCATTTCTCTGCCTGAAATTGGTCAAAATTGAAGCTTCTGAGTAAGCAAAACTCTGTAAAAATGGCAATTTTGGTCACTGTGAGGGTTTAAAAAGTGGTTATTCAACATGAGGCACGATCCAATTGACATTTTGAATCATTTTTGGTAAAGTCCAAAAAATCAATTTTCGGACGAAAAACGATGACCGCGGAGCTGTCGAACGTTCCCAAAATGGTCAATTCTGATTAAATTTTAACATTTAATCTTTTGACTGCAAATTACTGTTGGATGTGAATTATTACCTTTTCAACTAAAATAAGTGTGTTTAAAGTCATTTCTGTGCCTGAAATTGGTCAAAATTGAAGCTTCTGAGTAAGCAAAACTCTGTAAAAATGGCAATTTTGGTCACTGTGAGGATTTAAAAACTGGTTATTCAACATGAGGCACGATCCAATTGACATTTTGAATCATTTTTGTTAAACCCAAAAAAATCAATTTTCGGACGAAAAACGATGACCGCGGAGCTGTCGAACGTTCCCAAAATGGTCAATTCTGATTAAATGTTAACATTTAATCTTTTGACTGCAAATTACTGTTGGATGTGAATTATTACTTTTTCAACTAAAATAAGTGTGTTTAAAGTAATTTCTCTGCCTGAAATTGGTCAAAATTGAAGCTTCTGAGTAAGCAAAACTCTGTACAAATGGCAATTTTGGTCACTGTGAGGGTTTAAAAAGTGGTTATTCAACATGAGGCACGATCCAATTGACATTTTGAATCATTTTTGGTAAAGTCCAAAAAATCAATTTTCGGACAAAAAACGATGACCGCGGAGCTGTCGAACGTTCCCAAAATGGTCAATTCTGATGAAATTTTAACATTTAATCTTTTGACTGCAAATTACTGTTGGATGTGAATTATTACTTTTTCAACTAAAATAAGTGTGTTTAAAGTCATTTCTCTGCTTGAAATTGGTCAAAATTGAAGCTTCTGAGTAAGCAAAACTCTGTAAAAATGGCAATTTTGGTCACTGTGAGGGTTTAAAAAGTGGTTATTCAACATGAGGCACGATCCAATTGACATTTTGAATCATTTTTGGTAAAGTCCCAAAAATCAATTTTCGGACGAAAAACGATGACCGCGGAGCTGTCGAACGTTCCCAAAATGGTCAATTCTGATTAAATTTTAACATTTAATCTTTTGACTGCAAATTACTGTTGGATGTGAATTATTACCTTTTCAACTAAAATAAGTGTGTTTAAAGTCATTTCTGTGCCTGAAATTGGTCAAAATTGAATCTTCTGAGTAAGCAAAACTCTGTAAAAATGGCAATTTTGGTCACTGTGAGGGTTTAAAAACTGGTTATTCAACACAAGGCACGATCCAATTGACATTTTGAATCATTTTTGGTAAAGTCCAAAAAATCAATTTTCGGACAAAAAACGATGACCGCGGAGCTGTCGAACGTTCCCAAAATGGTCAATTCTGATTAAATTTTAACATTTAATCTTTTGACTGCAAATTACTGTTGGATGTGAATTATTACCTTTTCAACTAAAATAAGTGTGTTTAAAGTCATTTCTGTGCCTGAAATTGGTCAAAATTGAAGCTTCTGAGTAAGCAAAACTCTGTAAAAATGGCAATTTTGGTCACTGTGAGGGTTTAAAAACTGGTTATTCAACACAAGGCACGATCCAATTGACATTTTGAATCATTTTTGGTAAAGTCCAAAAAATCAATTTTCGGACAAAAAACGATGACCGCGGAGCTGTCGAATGTTCCCAAAATGGTCAATTCTGATGAAATTTTAACATTTAATCTTTTGACTGCAAATTACTGTTGGATATGAATTATTACCTTTTCAATTAAAATAAGTGTGTTTAAAGTCATTTCTCTGCCTGAAATTGGTCAAAATTGAAGCTTCTGAGTAATCAAAACTCTGTAAAAATGGCAATTTTGGTCACTGTGAGGGTTTAAAAAGTGGTTATTCAACATGAGGCACGATCCAATTGACATTTTGAATCATTTTTGGTAAAGTCCAAAAAATCAATTTTCGGACGAAAAACGATGACCGCGGAGCTGTCGAACGTTCCCAAAATGGTCAATTCTGATGAAATTTTAACATTTAATCTTTTGACTGCAAATTACTGTTGGATGTGAATTATTACCTTTTCAACTAAAATAAGTGTGTTTAAAGTCATTTCTGTGCCTGAAATTGGTCAAAATTGAAGCTTCTGAGTAAGCAAAACTCTGTAAAAATGGCAATTTTGGTCACTGTGAGGGTTTAAAAACTGGTTATTCAACACAAGGCACGATCCAATTGACATTTTGAATCATTTTTGGTAAAGTCCAAAAAATCAATTTTCGGACAAAAAACGATGACCGCGGAGCTGTCGAACGTTCCCAAAATGGTCAATTCTGATGAAATTTTAACATTTAATCTTTTGACTGCAAATTACTGTTGGATATGAATTATTACCTTTTCAATTAAAATAAGTGTGTTTAAAGTCATTTCTCTGCTTGAAATTGGTCAAAATTGAAGCTTCTGAGTAAGCAAAACTCTGTAAAAATGGCAATTTTGGTCACTGTGAGGGTTTAAAAAGTGGTTATTCAACATGAGGCACGATCCAATTGACATTTTGAATCATTTTTGGTAAAGTCCCAAAAATCAATTTTCGGACGAAAAACGATGACCGCGGAGCTGTCGAACGTTCCCAAAATGGACAATTCTGATTAAATTTTAACATTTAATCTTTTGACTGCAAATTACTGTTGGATGTGAATTATTACCTTTTCAACTAAAATAAGTGTGTTTAAAGTCATTTCTGTGCCTGAAATTGGTCAAAATTGAAGCTTCTGAGTAAGCAAAACTCTGTAAAAATGGCAATTTTGGTCACTGTGAGGGTTTAAAAACTGGTTATTCAACACAAGGCACGATCCAATTGACATTTTGAATCATTTTTGGTAAAGTCCAAAAAATCAATTTTCGGACAAAAAACGATGACCGCGGAGCTGTCGAACGTTCCCAAAAAGGTCAATTCTGATGAAATTTTAACATTTAATCTTTTGACTGCAAATTACTGTTGGATATGAATTATTACCTTTTCAATTAAAATAAGTGTGTTTAAAGTCATTTCTCTGCCTGAAATTGGTCAAAATTGAAGCTTCTGAGTAATCAAAACTCTGTAAAAATGGCAATTTTGGTCACTGTGAGGGTTTAAAAAGTGGTTATTCAACATGAGGCACGATCCAATTGACATTTTGAATCATTTTTGGTAAAGTCCAAAAAATCAATTTTCGGACGAAAAACGATGACCGCGGAGCTGTCGAACGTTCCCAAAATGGTCAATTCTGATGAAATTTTAACATTTAATCTTTTGACTGCAAATTACTGTTGGATGTGAATTATTACCTTTTCAACTAAAATAAGTGTGTTTAAAGTCATTTCTGTGCCTGAAATTGGTCAAAATTGAAGCTTCTGAGTAAGCAAAACTCTGTAAAAATGGCAATTTTGGTCACTGTGAGGGTTTAAAAACTGGTTATTCAACACAAGGCACGATCCAATTGACATTTTGAATCATTTTTGGTAAAGTCCAAAAAATCAATTTTCGGACAAAAAACGATGACCGCGGAGCTGTCGAACGTTCCCAAAATGGTCAATTCTGATGAAATTTTAACATTTAATCTTTTGACTGCAAATTACTGTTGGATATGAATTATTACATTTTCAATTAAAATAAGTGTATTTAAAGTCATTTCTCTGCCTGAAATTGGTCAAAATTGAAGCTTCTGAGTCAGCAAAACTCTGTAAAAATGGCAATTTTGGTCACTGTGAGGGTTTAAAAAGTGGTTATTCAACATGAGGCACGATCCAATTGACATTTTGAATCATTTTGGTAAAGTCCAAAAAATCAATTTTCGGACGAAAAACGATGACCGCGGAGCTGTCGAACGTTCCCAAAATGGTCAATTCTGATTAAATTTTAACATTTAATCTTTTGACTGCAAATTACTGTTGGATGTGAATTATTACCTTTTCAACTAAAATAAGTGTGTTTAAAGTCATTTCTGTGCCTGAAATTGGTCAAAATTGAAGCTTCTGAGTAAGCAAAACTCTGTAAAAATGGCAATTTTGGTCACTGTGAGGGTTTAAGAACTGGTTATTCAACACAAGGCACGATCCAATTGACATTTTGAATCATTTTTGGTAAAGTCCAAAAAATCAATTTTCGGACAAAAAACGATGACCGCGGAGCTGTCGAACGTTCCCAAAATGGTCAATTCTGATGAAATTTTAACATTTAATCTTTTGACTGCAAATTACTGTTGGATATGAATTATTACCTTTTCAATTAAAATAAGTGTGTTTAAAGTCATTTCTCTGCCTGAAATTGGTCAAAATTGAAGCTTCTGAGTAATCAAAACTCTGTAAAAATGGCAATTTTGGTCACTGTGAGGGTTTAAAAAGTGGTTATTCAACATGAGGCACGATCCAATTGACATTTTGAATCATTTTTGGTAAAGTCCAAAAAATCAATTTTCGGACGAAAAACGATGACCGCGGAGCTGTCGAACGTTCCCAAAATGGTCAATTCTGATGACATTTTTACATTTAATCTTTTGACTGCAAATTACTGTTGGATGTGAATTATTACTTTTTCAACTAAAATAAGTGTGTTTAAAGTCATTTCTCTGCTTGAAATTGGTCAAAATTGAAGCTTCTGAGTAAGCAAAACTCTGTAAAAATGGCAATTTTGGTCACTGTGAGGGTTTAAAAAGTGGTTATTCAACATGAGGCACGATCCAATTGACATTTTGAATCATTTTTGGTAAAGTCCCAAAAATCAATTTTCGGACGAAAAACGATGACCGCGGAGCTGTCGAACGTTCCCAAAATGGTCAATTCTGATTAAATTTTAACATTTAATCTTTTGACTGCAAATTACTGTTGGATGTGAATTATTACCTTTTCAACTAAAATAAGTGTGTTTAAAGTCATTTCTGTGCCTGAAATTGGTCAAAATTGAAGCTTCTGAGTAAGCAAAACTCTGTAAAAATGGCAATTTTGGTCACTGTGAGGGTTTAAAAACTGGTTATTCAACACAAGGCACGATCCAATTGACATTTTGAATCATTTTTGGTAAAGTCCAAAAAATCAATTTTCGGACAAAAAACGATGACCGCGGAGCTGTCGAACGTTCCCAAAATGGTCAATTCTGATGAAATTTTAACTTTTAATCTTTTGACTGCAAATTACTGTTGGATATGAATTATTACCTTTTCAATTAAAATAAGTGTGTTTAAAGTCATTTCTCTGCCTGAAATTGGTCAAAATTGAAGCTTCTGAGTAATCAAAACTCTGTAAAAATGGCCATTTTGGTCACTGTGAGGGTTTAAAAAGTGGTTATTCAACATGAGGCACGATCCAATTGACATTTTGAATAATTTTTGGTAAAGTCCAAAAAATCCATTTTCGGACGAAAAACGATGACCGCGGAGCTGTCGAACGTTCCCAAAATGGTCAATTCTGATTAAATTTTAACATTTAATCTTTTGACTGCAAATTACTGTTGGATGTGAATTATTACTTTTTCAACTAAAATAAGTGTGTTTAAAGTAATTTCTCTGCTTGAAATTGGTCAAAATTGAAGCTTCTGAGTAAGCAAAACTCTGTAAAAATGGCAATTTTGGTCACTGTGAGGGTTTAAAAAGTGGTTATTCAACATGAGGCACGATCCAATTGACATTTTGAATCATTTTTGGTAAAGTCCCAAAAATCAATTTTCGGACGAAAAACGATGACCGCGGAGCTGTCGAACGTTCCCAAAATGGTGAATTCTGATGAAATTTTAACATTTGATCTTTTGACTGCAAATTACTGTTGGATATGAATTATTACCTTTTCAATTAAAATAAGTGTGTTTAAAGTCATTTCTCTGCCTGAAATTGGTCAAAATTGAAGCTTCTGAGTAAGCAAAACTCTGTAAAAATGGCAATTTTGGTCACTGTGAGGGTTTAAAAACTGGTTATTCAACACAAGGCACGATCCAATTGACATTTTGAATCATTTTTGGTAAAGTCCAAAAAATCCATTTTCGGACAAAAAACGATGACCGCGGAGCTGTCGAACGTTCCCAAAATGGTCAATTCTGATTAAATTTTAACATTTAATCTTTTGACTGCAAATTACTGTTGGATGTGAATTATTACCTTTTCAACTAAAATAAGTGTGTTTAAAGTCATTTCTGTGCCTGAAATTGGTCAAAATTGAAGCTTCTGAGTAAGCAAAACTCTGTAAAAATGGCAATTTTGGTCACTGTGAGGGTTTAAAAACTGGTTATTCAAAACAAGGCACGATCCAATTGACATTTTGAATCATTTTTGGTAAAGTCCAAAAAATCCATTTTCGGACAAAAAACGATGACCGCGGAGCTGTCGAACGTTCCCAAAATGGTCAATTCTGATGAAATTTTAACATTTAATCTTTTGACTGCAAATTACTGTTGGATGTGAATTATTACCTTTTCAACTAAAATAAGTGTGTTTAAAGTCATTTCTCTGCCTGAAATTGGTCAAAATTGAAGCTTCTGAGTAAGCAAAACTCTGTAAAAATGGCAATTTTGGTCACTGTGAGGGTTTAAAAAGTGGTTATTCAACATGAGGCACGATCCAATTGACATTTTGAATCATTTTTGGTAAAGTCCAAAAAATCAATTTTCGGACGAAAAACGATGACCGCGGAGCTGTCGAACGTTCCCAAAATGGTCAATTCTGATTAAATGTTAACATTTAATCTTTTGACTGCAAATTACTGTTAGATGTGAATTATTACCTTTTCAATTAAAATAAGTGTGTTTAAAGTCATTTATCTGCCTGAAATTGGTCAAAATTGAAGCTTCTGAGTAAGCAAAACTCTGTAAAAATGGCAATTTTGGTCACTGTGAGGGTTTAAAAAGTGGTTATTCAACATGAGGCACGATCCAATTGACATTTTGAATCATTTTTGGTAAAGTCCAAAAAATCAATTTTCGGACGAAAAACGATGACCGCGGAGCTGTCGAACGTTCCCAAAATGGTCAATTCTGATTAAATTTTAACATTTAATCTTTTGACTGCAAATTACTGTTGGATGTGAATTATTACCTTTTCAACTAAAATAAGTGTGTTTAAAGTCATTTCTGTGCCTGAAATTGGTCAAAATTGAAGCTTCTGAGTAAGCAAAACTCTGTAAAAATGGCAATTTTGGTCACTGTGAGGGTTTAAGAACTGGTTATTCAACACAAGGCACGATCCAATTGACATTTTGAATCATTTTTGGTAAAGTCCAAAAAATCAATTTTCGGACAAAAAACGATGACCGCGGAGCTGTCGAACGTTCCCAAAATGGTCAATTCTGATGAAATTTTAACATTTAATCTTTTGACTGCAAATTACTGTTGGATATGAATTATTACCTTTTCAATTAAAATAAGTGTGTTTAAAGTCATTTCTCTGCCTGAAATTGGTCAAAATTGAAGCTTCTGAGTAATCAAAACTCTGTAAAAATGGCAATTTTGGTCACTGTGAGGGTTTAAAAAGTGGTTATTCAACATGAGGCACGATCCAATTGACATTTTGAATCATTTTTGGTAAAGTCCAAAAAATCAATTTTCGGACGAAAAACGATGACCGCGGAGCTGTCGAACGTTCCCAAAATGGTCAATTCTGATGACATTTTTACATTTAATCTTTTGACTGCAAATTACTGTTGGATGTGAATTATTACTTTTTCAACTAAAATAAGTGTGTTTAAAGTCATTTCTCTGCTTGAAATTGGTCAAAATTGAAGCTTCTGAGTAAGCAAAACTCTGTAAAAATGGCAATTTTGGTCACTGTGAGGGTTTAAAAAGTGGTTATTCAACATGAGGCACGATCCAATTGACATTTTGAATCATTTTTGGTAAAGTCCCAAAAATCAATTTTCGGACGAAAAACGATGACCGCGGAGCTGTCGAACGTTCCCAAAATGGTCAATTCTGATTAAATTTTAACATTTAATCTTTTGACTGCAAATTACTGTTGGATGTGAATTATTACCTTTTCAACTAAAATAAGTGTGTTTAAAGTCATTTCTGTGCCTGAAATTGGTCAAAATTGAAGCTTCTGAGTAAGCAAAACTCTGTAAAAATGGCAATTTTGGTCACTGTGAGGGTTTAAAAACTGGTTATTCAACACAAGGCACGATCCAATTGACATTTTGAATCATTTTTGGTAAAGTCCAAAAAATCAATTTTCGGACAAAAAACGATGACCGCGGAGCTGTCGAACGTTCCCAAAATGGTCAATTCTGATGAAATTTTAACTTTTAATCTTTTGACTGCAAATTACTGTTGGATATGAATTATTACCTTTTCAATTAAAATAAGTGTGTTTAAAGTCATTTCTCTGCCTGAAATTGGTCAAAATTGAAGCTTCTGAGTAATCAAAACTCTGTAAAAATGGCCATTTTGGTCACTGTGAGGGTTTAAAAAGTGGTTATTCAACATGAGGCACGATCCAATTGACATTTTGAATAATTTTTGGTAAAGTCCAAAAAATCCATTTTCGGACGAAAAACGATGACCGCGGAGCTGTCGAACGTTCCCAAAATGGTCAATTCTGATTAAATTTTAACATTTAATCTTTTGACTGCAAATTACTGTTGGATGTGAATTATTACTTTTTCAACTAAAATAAGTGTGTTTAAAGTCATTTCTCTGCTTGAAATTGGTCAAAATTGAAGCTTCTGAGTAAGCAAAACTCTGTAAAAATGGCAATTTTGGTCACTGTGAGGGTTTAAAAAGTGGTTATTCAACATGAGGCACGATCCAATTGACATTTTGAATCATTTTTGGTAAAGTCCCAAAAATCAATTTTCGGACGAAAAACGATGACCGCGGAGCTGTCGAACGTTCCCAAAATGGTGAATTCTGATGAAATTTTAACATTTGATCTTTTGACTGCAAATTACTGTTGGATATGAATTATTACCTTTTCAATTAAAATAAGTGTGTTTAAAGTCATTTCTCTGCCTGAAATTGGTCAAAATTGAAGCTTCTGAGTAAGCAAAACTCTGTAAAAATGGCAATTTTGGTCACTGTGAGGGTTTAAAAACTGGTTATTCAACACAAGGCACGATCCAATTGACATTTTGAATCATTTTTGGTAAAGTCCAAAAAATCAATTTTCGGACAAAAAACGATGACCGCGGAGCTGTCGAACGTTCCCAAAATGGTCAATTCTGATTAAATTTTAACATTTAATCTTTTGACTGCAAATTACTGTTGGATGTGAATTATTACCTTTTCAACTAAAATAAGTGTGTTTAAAGTCATTTCTGTGCCTGAAATTGGTCAAAATTGAAGCTTCTGAGTAAGCAAAACTCTGTAAAAATGGCAATTTTGGTCACTGTGAGGGTTTAAAAACTGGTTATTCAACACAAGGCACGATCCAATTGACATTTTGAATCATTTTTGGTAAAGTCCAAAAAATCCATTTTCGGACAAAAAACGATGACCGCGGAGCTGTCGAACGTTCCCAAAATGGTCAATTCTGATGAAATTTTAACATTTAATCTTTTGACTGCAAATTACTGTTGGATGTGAATTATTACCTTTTCAACTAAAATAAGTGTGTTTAAAGTCATTTCTCTGCCTGAAATTGGTCAAAATTGAAGCTTCTGAGTAAGCAAAACTCTGTAAAAATGGCAATTTTGGTCACTGTGAGGGTTTAAAAAGTGGTTATTCAACATGAGGCACGATCCAATTGACATTTTGAATCATTTTTGGTAAAGTCCAAAAAATCAATTTTCGGACGAAAAACGATGACCGCGGAGCTGTCGAACGTTCCCAAAATGGTCAATTCTGATTAAATGTTAACATTTAATCTTTTGACTGCAAATTACTGTTAGATGTGAATTATTACCTTTTCAATTAAAATAAGTGTGTTTAAAGTCATTTATCTGCCTGAAATTGGTCCAAATTGAAGCTTCTGAGTAAGCAAAACTCTGTAAAAATGGCAATTTTGGTCACTGTGAGGGTTTAAAAAGTGGTTATTCAACATGAGGCACGATCCAATTGACATTTTGAATCATTTTTGGTAAAGTCCAAAAAATCAATTTTCGGACGAAAAACGATGACCGCGGAGCTGTCGAACGTTCCCAAAATGGTCAATTCTGATTAAATTTTAACATTTAATCTTTTGACTGCAAATTACTGTTGGATGTGAATTATTACCTTTTCAACTAAAATAAGTGTGTTTAAAGTCATTTCTGTGCCTGAAATTGGTCAAAATTGAAGCTTCTGAGTAAGCAAAACTCTGTAAAAATGGCAATTTTGGTCACTGTGAGGGTTTAAAAACTGGTTATTCAACACAAGGCACGATCCAATTGACATTTTGAATAATTTTTGGTAAAGTCCAAAAAATCAATTTTCGGACAAAAAACGATGACCGCGGAGCTGTCGAACGTTCCCAAAATGGTCAATTCTGATGAAATTTTAACATTTGATCTTTTGACTGCAAATTACTGTTGGATATGAATTATTACCTTTTCAATTAAAATAAGTGTGTTTAAAGTCATTTCTCTGCCTGAAATTGGTCAAAATTGAAGCTTCTGAGTAAGCAAAACTCTGTAAAAATGGCAATTTTGGTCACTGTGAGGGTTTAAAAAGTGGTTATTCAACATGAGGCACGATCCAATTGACATTTTGAATCATTTTTGGTAAAGTCCCAAAAATCAATTTTCGGACGAAAAACGATGACCGCGGAGCTGTCGAACGTTCCCAAAATGGTCAATTCTGATTAAATTTTAACATTTAATCTTTTGACTGCAAATTACTGTTGGATGTGAATTATTACCTTTTCAACTAAAATAAGTGTGCTTAAAGTCATTTCTGTGCCTGAAATTGGTCAAAATTGAAGCTTCTGAGTAAGCAAAACTCTGTAAAAATGGCAATTTTGGTCACTGTGAGGGTTTAAAAACTGGTTATTCAACACAAGGCACGATCCAATTGACATTTTGAATCATTTTTGGTAAAGTCCAAAAAATCAATTTTCGGACAAAAAACGATGACCGCGGAGCTGTCGAACGTTCCCAAAATGGTCAATTCTGATGAAATTTTAACATTTAATCTTTTGACTGCAAATTACTGTTGGATATGAATTATTACCTTTTCAATTAAAATAAGTGTGTTTAAAGTCATTTCTCTGCCTGAAATTGGTCAAAATTGAAGCTTCTGAGTAATCAAAACTCTGTAAAAATGGCCATTTTGGTCACTGTGAGGGTTTAAAAAGTGGTTATTCAACATGAGGCACGATCCAATTGACATTTTGAATAATTTTTGGTAAAGTCCAAAAAATCCATTTTCGGACGAAAAACGATGACCGCGGAGCTGTCGAACGTTCCCAAAATGGTCAATTCTGATTAAATTTTAACATTTAATCTTTTGACTGCAAATTACTGTTGGATGTGAATTATTACCTTTTCAACTAAAATAAGTGTGTTTAAAGTCATTTCTGTGCCTGAAATTGGTCAAAATTGAAGCTTCTGAGTAAGCAAAACTCTGTAAAAATGGCAATTTTGGTCACTGTGAGGGTTTAAAAACTGGTTATTCAACACAAGGCACGATCCAATTGACATTTTGAATCATTTTTGGTAAAGTCCAAAAAATCAATTTTCGGACAAAAAACGATGACCGCGGAGCTGTCGAACGTTCCCAAAATGGTCAATTCTGATGAAATTTTAACTTTTAATCTTTTGACTGCAAATTACTGTTGGATATGAATTATTACCTTTTCAATTAAAATAAGTGTGTTTAAAGTCATTTCTCTGCCTGAAATTGGTCAAAATTGAAGCTTCTGAGTAATCAAAACTCTGTAAAAATGGCCATTTTGGTCACTGTGAGGGTTTAAAAAGTGGTTATTCAACATGAGGCACGATCCAATTGACATTTTGAATAATTTTTGGTAAAGTCCAAAAAATCCATTTTCGGACGAAAAACGATGACCGCGGAGCTGTCGAACGTTCCCAAAATGGTCAATTCTGATTAAATTTTAACATTTAATCTTTTGACTGCAAATTACTGTTGGATGTGAATTATTACTTTTTCAACTAAAATAAGTGTGTTTAAAGTAATTTCTCTGCTTGAAATTGGTCAAAATTGAAGCTTCTGAGTAAGCAAAACTCTGTAAAAATGGCAATTTTGGTCACTGTGAGGGTTTAAAAAGTGGTTATTCAACATGAGGCACGATCCAATTGACATTTTGAATCATTTTTGGTAAAGTCCCAAAAATCAATTTTCGGACGAAAAACGATGACCGCGGAGCTGTCGAACGTTCCCAAAATGGTGAATTCTGATGAAATTTTAACATTTGATCTTTTGACTGCAAATTACTGTTGGATATGAATTATTACCTTTTCAATTAAAATAAGTGTGTTTAAAGTCATTTCTCTGCCTGAAATTGGTCAAAATTGAAGCTTCTGAGTAAGCAAAACTCTGTAAAAATGGCAATTTTGGTCACTGTGAGGGTTTAAAAACTGGTTATTCAACACAAGGCACGATCCAATTGACATTTTGAATCATTTTTGGTAAAGTCCAAAAAATCCATTTTCGGACAAAAAACGATGACCGCGGAGCTGTCGAACGTTCCCAAAATGGTCAATTCTGATTAAATTTTAACATTTAATCTTTTGACTGCAAATTACTGTTGGATGTGAATTATTACCTTTTCAACTAAAATAAGTGTGTTTAAAGTCATTTCTGTGCCTGAAATTGGTCAAAATTGAAGCTTCTGAGTAAGCAAAACTCTGTAAAAATGGCAATTTTGGTCACTGTGAGGGTTTAAAAACTGGTTATTCAAAACAAGGCACGATCCAATTGACATTTTGAATCATTTTTGGTAAAGTCCAAAAAATCCATTTTCGGACAAAAAACGATGACCGCGGAGCTGTCGAACGTTCCCAAAATGGTCAATTCTGATGAAATTTTAACATTTAATCTTTTGACTGCAAATTACTGTTGGATGTGAATTATTACCTTTTCAACTAAAATAAGTGTGTTTAAAGTCATTTCTCTGCCTGAAATTGGTCAAAATTGAAGCTTCTGAGTAAGCAAAACTCTGTAAAAATGGCAATTTTGGTCACTGTGAGGGTTTAAAAAGTGGTTATTCAACATGAGGCACGATCCAATTGACATTTTGAATCATTTTTGGTAAAGTCCAAAAAATCAATTTTCGGACGAAAAACGATGACCGCGGAGCTGTCGAACGTTCCCAAAATGGTCAATTCTGATTAAATGTTAACATTTAATCTTTTGACTGCAAATTACTGTTAGATGTGAATTATTACCTTTTCAATTAAAATAAGTGTGTTTAAAGTCATTTATCTGCCTGAAATTGGTCAAAATTGAAGCTTCTGAGTAAGCAAAACTCTGTAAAAATGGCAATTTTGGTCACTGTGAGGGTTTAAAAAGTGGTTATTCAACATGAGGCACGATCCAATTGACATTTTGAATCATTTTTGGTAAAGTCCAAAAAATCAATTTTCGGACGAAAAACGATGACCGCGGAGCTGTCGAACGTTCCCAAAATGGTCAATTCTGATTAAATTTTAACATTTAATCTTTTGACTGCAAATTACTGTTGGATGTGAATTATTACCTTTTCAACTAAAATAAGTGTGTTTAAAGTCATTTCTGTGCCTGAAATTGGTCAAAATTGAAGCTTCTGAGTAAGCAAAACTCTGTAAAAATGGCAATTTTGGTCACTGTGAGGGTTTAAGAACTGGTTATTCAACACAAGGCACGATCCAATTGACATTTTGAATCATTTTTGGTAAAGTCCAAAAAATCAATTTTCGGACAAAAAACGATGACCGCGGAGCTGTCGAACGTTCCCAAAATGGTCAATTCTGATGAAATTTTAACATTTAATCTTTTGACTGCAAATTACTGTTGGATATGAATTATTACCTTTTCAATTAAAATAAGTGTGTTTAAAGTCATTTCTCTGCCTGAAATTGGTCAAAATTGAAGCTTCTGAGTAATCAAAACTCTGTAAAAATGGCAATTTTGGTCACTGTGAGGGTTTAAAAAGTGGTTATTCAACATGAGGCACGATCCAATTGACATTTTGAATCATTTTTGGTAAAGTCCAAAAAATCAATTTTCGGACGAAAAACGATGACCGCGGAGCTGTCGAACGTTCCCAAAATGGTCAATTCTGATGACATTTTTACATTTAATCTTTTGACTGCAAATTACTGTTGGATGTGAATTATTACTTTTTCAACTAAAATAAGTGTGTTTAAAGTCATTTCTCTGCTTGAAATTGGTCAAAATTGAAGCTTCTGAGTAAGCAAAACTCTGTAAAAATGGCAATTTTGGTCACTGTGAGGGTTTAAAAAGTGGTTATTCAACATGAGGCACGATCCAATTGACATTTTGAATCATTTTTGGTAAAGTCCCAAAAATCAATTTTCGGACGAAAAACGATGACCGCGGAGCTGTCGAACGTTCCCAAAATGGTCAATTCTGATTAAATTTTAACATTTAATCTTTTGACTGCAAATTACTGTTGGATGTGAATTATTACCTTTTCAACTAAAATAAGTGTGTTTAAAGTCATTTCTGTGCCTGAAATTGGTCAAAATTGAAGCTTCTGAGTAAGCAAAACTCTGTAAAAATGGCAATTTTGGTCACTGTGAGGGTTTAAAAACTGGTTATTCAACACAAGGCACGATCCAATTGACATTTTGAATCATTTTTGGTAAAGTCCAAAAAATCAATTTTCGGACAAAAAACGATGACCGCGGAGCTGTCGAACGTTCCCAAAATGGTCAATTCTGATGAAATTTTAACTTTTAATCTTTTGACTGCAAATTACTGTTGGATATGAATTATTACCTTTTCAATTAAAATAAGTGTGTTTAAAGTCATTTCTCTGCCTGAAATTGGTCAAAATTGAAGCTTCTGAGTAATCAAAACTCTGTAAAAATGGCCATTTTGGTCACTGTGAGGGTTTAAAAAGTGGTTATTCAACATGAGGCACGATCCAATTGACATTTTGAATAATTTTTGGTAAAGTCCAAAAAATCCATTTTCGGACGAAAAACGATGACCGCGGAGCTGTCGAACGTTCCCAAAATGGTCAATTCTGATTAAATTTTAACATTTAATCTTTTGACTGCAAATTACTGTTGGATGTGAATTATTACTTTTTCAACTAAAATAAGTGTGTTTAAAGTCATTTCTCTGCTTGAAATTGGTCAAAATTGAAGCTTCTGAGTAAGCAAAACTCTGTAAAAATGGCAATTTTGGTCACTGTGAGGGTTTAAAAAGTGGTTATTCAACATGAGGCACGATCCAATTGACATTTTGAATCATTTTTGGTAAAGTCCCAAAAATCAATTTTCGGACGAAAAACGATGACCGCGGAGCTGTCGAACGTTCCCAAAATGGTGAATTCTGATGAAATTTTAACATTTGATCTTTTGACTGCAAATTACTGTTGGATATGAATTATTACCTTTTCAATTAAAATAAGTGTGTTTAAAGTCATTTCTCTGCCTGAAATTGGTCAAAATTGAAGCTTCTGAGTAAGCAAAACTCTGTAAAAATGGCAATTTTGGTCACTGTGAGGGTTTAAAAACTGGTTATTCAACACAAGGCACGATCCAATTGACATTTTGAATCATTTTTGGTAAAGTCCAAAAAATCAATTTTCGGACAAAAAACGATGACCGCGGAGCTGTCGAACGTTCCCAAAATGGTCAATTCTGATTAAATTTTAACATTTAATCTTTTGACTGCAAATTACTGTTGGATGTGAATTATTACCTTTTCAACTAAAATAAGTGTGTTTAAAGTCATTTCTGTGCCTGAAATTGGTCAAAATTGAAGCTTCTGAGTAAGCAAAACTCTGTAAAAATGGCAATTTTGGTCACTGTGAGGGTTTAAAAACTGGTTATTCAACACAAGGCACGATCCAATTGACATTTTGAATCATTTTTGGTAAAGTCCAAAAAATCCATTTTCGGACAAAAAACGATGACCGCGGAGCTGTCGAACGTTCCCAAAATGGTCAATTCTGATGAAATTTTAACATTTAATCTTTTGACTGCAAATTACTGTTGGATGTGAATTATTACCTTTTCAACTAAAATAAGTGTGTTTAAAGTCATTTCTCTGCCTGAAATTGGTCAAAATTGAAGCTTCTGAGTAAGCAAAACTCTGTAAAAATGGCAATTTTGGTCACTGTGAGGGTTTAAAAAGTGGTTATTCAACATGAGGCACGATCCAATTGACATTTTGAATCATTTTTGGTAAAGTCCAAAAAATCAATTTTCGGACGAAAAACGATGACCGCGGAGCTGTCGAACGTTCCCAAAATGGTCAATTCTGATTAAATGTTAACATTTAATCTTTTGACTGCAAATTACTGTTAGATGTGAATTATTACCTTTTCAATTAAAATAAGTGTGTTTAAAGTCATTTATCTGCCTGAAATTGGTCCAAATTGAAGCTTCTGAGTAAGCAAAACTCTGTAAAAATGGCAATTTTGGTCACTGTGAGGGTTTAAAAAGTGGTTATTCAACATGAGGCACGATCCAATTGACATTTTGAATCATTTTTGGTAAAGTCCAAAAAATCAATTTTCGGACGAAAAACGATGACCGCGGAGCTGTCGAACGTTCCCAAAATGGTCAATTCTGATTAAATTTTAACATTTAATCTTTTGACTGCAAATTACTGTTGGATGTGAATTATTACCTTTTCAACTAAAATAAGTGTGTTTAAAGTCATTTCTGTGCCTGAAATTGGTCAAAATTGAAGCTTCTGAGTAAGCAAAACTCTGTAAAAATGGCAATTTTGGTCACTGTGAGGGTTTAAAAACTGGTTATTCAACACAAGGCACGATCCAATTGACATTTTGAATAATTTTTGGTAAAGTCCAAAAAATCAATTTTCGGACAAAAAACGATGACCGCGGAGCTGTCGAACGTTCCCAAAATGGTCAATTCTGATGAAATTTTAACATTTGATCTTTTGACTGCAAATTACTGTTGGATATGAATTATTACCTTTTCAATTAAAATAAGTGTGTTTAAAGTCATTTCTCTGCCTGAAATTGGTCAAAATTGAAGCTTCTGAGTAAGCAAAACTCTGTAAAAATGGCAATTTTGGTCACTGTGAGGGTTTAAAAAGTGGTTATTCAACATGAGGCACGATCCAATTGACATTTTGAATCATTTTTGGTAAAGTCCCAAAAATCAATTTTCGGACGAAAAACGATGACCGCGGAGCTGTCGAACGTTCCCAAAATGGTCAATTCTGATTAAATTTTAACATTTAATCTTTTGACTGCAAATTACTGTTGGATGTGAATTATTACCTTTTCAACTAAAATAAGTGTGCTTAAAGTCATTTCTGTGCCTGAAATTGGTCAAAATTGAAGCTTCTGAGTAAGCAAAACTCTGTAAAAATGGCAATTTTGGTCACTGTGAGGGTTTAAAAACTGGTTATTCAACACAAGGCACGATCCAATTGACATTTTGAATCATTTTTGGTAAAGTCCAAAAAATCAATTTTCGGACAAAAAACGATGACCGCGGAGCTGTCGAACGTTCCCAAAATGGTCAATTCTGATGAAATTTTAACATTTAATCTTTTGACTGCAAATTACTGTTGGATATGAATTATTACCTTTTCAATTAAAATAAGTGTGTTTAAAGTCATTTCTCTGCCTGAAATTGGTCAAAATTGAAGCTTCTGAGTAATCAAAACTCTGTAAAAATGGCCATTTTGGTCACTGTGAGGGTTTAAAAAGTGGTTATTCAACATGAGGCACGATCCAATTGACATTTTGAATAATTTTTGGTAAAGTCCAAAAAATCCATTTTCGGACGAAAAACGATGACCGCGGAGCTGTCGAACGTTCCCAAAATGGTCAATTCTGATTAAATTTTAACATTTAATCTTTTGACTGCAAATTACTGTTGGATGTGAATTATTACTTTTTCAACTAAAATAAGTGTGTTTAAAGTCATTTCTCTGCTTGAAATTGGTCAAAATTGAAGCTTCTGAGTAAGCAAAACTCTGTAAAAATGGCAATTTTGGTCACTGTGAGGGTTTAAAAAGTGGTTATTCAACATGAGGCACGATCCAATTGACATTTTGAATCATTTTTGGTAAAGTCCCAAAAATCAATTTTCGGACGAAAAACGATGACCGCGGAGCTGTCGAACGTTCCCAAAATGGTCAATTCTGATGAAATTTTAACATTTGATCTTTTGACTGCAAATTACTGTTGGATATGAATTATTACCTTTTCAATTAAAATAAGTGTGTTTAAAGTCATTTCTCTGCCTGAAATTGGTCAAAATTGAAGCTTCTGAGTAAGCAAAACTCTGTAAAAATGGCAATTTTGGTCACTGTGAGGGTTTAAAAACTGGTTATTCAACACAAGGCACGATCCAATTGACATTTTGAATCATTTTTGGTAAAGTCCAAAAAATCAATTTTCGGACAAAAAACGATGACCGCGGAGCTGTCGAACGTTCCCAAAATGGTCAATTCTGATTAAATTTTAACATTTAATCTTTTGACTGCAAATTACTGTTGGATGTGAATTATTACCTTTTCAACTAAAATAAGTGTGTTTAAAGTCATTTCTGTGCCTGAAATTGGTCAAAATTGAAGCTTCTGAGTAAGCAAAACTCTGTAAAAATGGCAATTTTGGTCACTGTGAGGGTTTAAAAACTGGTTATTCAACACAAGGCACGATCCAATTGACATTTTGAATCATTTTTGGTAAAGTCCAAAAAATCCATTTTCGGACAAAAAACGATGACCGCGGAGCTGTCGAACGTTCCCAAAATGGTCAATTCTGATGAAATTTTAACATTTAATCTTTTGACTGCAAATTACTGTTGGATGTGAATTATTACCTTTTCAACTAAAATAAGTGTGTTTAAAGTCATTTCTCTGCCTGAAATTGGTCAAAATTGAAGCTTCTGAGTAAGCAAAACTCTGTAAAAATGGCAATTTTGGTCACTGTGAGGGTTTAAAAAGTGGTTATTCAACATGAGGCACGATCCAATTGACATTTTGAATCATTTTTGGTAAAGTCCAAAAAATCAATTTTCGGACGAAAAACGATGACCGCGGAGCTGTCGAACGTTCCCAAAATGGTCAATTCTGATTAAATGTTAACATTTAATCTTTTGACTGCAAATTACTGTTAGATGTGAATTATTACCTTTTCAATTAAAATAAGTGTGTTTAAAGTCATTTATCTGCCTGAAATTGGTCAAAATTGAAGCTTCTGAGTAAGCAAAACTCTGTAAAAATGGCAATTTTGGTCACTGTGAGGGTTTAAAAAGTGGTTATTCAACATGAGGCACGATCCAATTGACATTTTGAATCATTTTTGGTAAAGTCCAAAAAATCAATTTTCGGACGAAAAACGATGACCGCGGAGCTGTCGAACGTTCCCAAAATGGTCAATTCTGATTAAATTTTAACATTTAATCTTTTGACTGCAAATTACTGTTGGATGTGAATTATTACCTTTTCAACTAAAATAAGTGTGTTTAAAGTCATTTCTGTGCCTGAAATTGGTCAAAATTGAAGCTTCTGAGTAAGCAAAACTCTGTAAAAATGGCAATTTTGGTCACTGTGAGGGTTTAAAAACTGGTTATTCAACACAAGGCACAATCCAATTGACATTTTGAATAATTTTTGGTAAAGTCCAAAAAATCAATTTTCGGACAAAAAACGATGACCGCGGAGCTGTCGAACGTTCCCAAAATGGTCAATTCTGATGAAATTTTAACATTTGATCTTTTGACTGCAAATTACTGTTGGATATGAATTATTACCTTTTCAATTAAAATAAGTGTGTTTAAAGTCATTTCTCTGCCTGAAATTGGTCAAAATTGAAGCTTCTGAGTAAGCAAAACTCTGTAAAAATGGCAATTTTGGTCACTGTGAGGGTTTAAAAAGTGGTTATTCAACATGAGGCACGATCCAATTGACATTTTGAATCATTTTTGGTAAAGTCCAAAAAATCAATTTTCGGACGAAAAACGATGACCGCGGAGCTGTCGAACGTTCCCAAAATGGTCAATTCTGATTAAATTTTAACATTTAATCTTTTGACTGCAAATTACTGTTGGATGTGAATTATTACCTTTTCAACTAAAATAAGTGTGTTTAAAGTCATTTCTCTGCCTGAAATTGGTCAAAATTGAAGCTTCTGAGTAAGCAAAACTCTGTAAAAATGGCAATTTTGGTCACTGTGAGGGTTTAAAAAGTGGTTATTCAACATGAGGCACGATCCAATTGACATTTTGAATCATTTTTGGTAAAGTCCAAAAAATCAATTTTCGGACGAAAAACGATGACCGCGGAGCTGTCGAACGTTCCCAAAATGGTCAATTATGATTAAATTTTAACATTTAATCTTTTGACTGCAAATTACTGTTGGATGTGAATTATTACCTTTTCAACTAAAATAAGTGTGTTTAAAGTCATTTCTGTGCCTGAAATTGGTCAAAATTGAAGCTTCTGAGTAAGCAAAACTCTGTAAAAATGGCAATTTTGGTCACTGTGAGGGTTTAAAAACTGGTTATTCAACACAAGGCACGATCCAATTGACATTTTGAATCATTTTTGGTAAAGTCCAAAAAATCAATTTTCGGACAAAAAACGATGACCGCGGAGCTGTCGAACGTTCCCAAAATGGTCAATTCTGATGAAATTTTAACATTTAATCTTTTGACTGCAAATTACTGTTGGATATGAATTATTACCTTTTCAATTAAAATAAGTGTGTTTAAAGTCATTTCTCTGCCTGAAATTGGTCAAAATTGAAGCTTCTGAGTAATCAAAACTCTGTAAAAATGGCAATTTTGGTCACTGTGAGGGTTTAAAAAGTGGTTATTCAACATGAGGCACGATCCAATTGACATTTTGAATCATTTTTGGTAAAGTCCAAAAAATCAATTTTCGGACGAAAAACGATGACCGCGGAGCTGTCGAACGTTCCCAAAATGGTCAATTCTGATGAAATTTTAACATTTAATCTTTTGACTGCAAATTACTGTTGGATGTGAATTATTACTTTTTCAACTAAAATAAGTGTGTTTAAAGTCATTTCTCTGCTTGAAATTGGTCAAAATTGAAGCTTCTGAGTAAGCAAAACTCTGTAAAAATGGCAATTTTGGTCACTGTGAGGGTTTAAAAAGTGGTTATTCAACATGAGGCACGATCCAATTGACATTTTGAATCATTTTTGGTAAAGTCCCAAAAATCAATTTTCGGACGAAAAACGATGACCGCGGAGCTGTCGAACGTTCCCAAAATGGTCAATTCTGATTAAATTTTAACATTTAATCTTTTGACTGCAAATTACTGTTGGATATGAATTATTACCTTTTCAACTAAAATAAGTGTGTTTAAAGTCATTTCTGTGCCTGAAATTGGTCAAAATTGAAGCTTCTGAGTAATCAAAACTCTGTAAAAATGGCAATTTTGGTCACTGTGAGGGTTTAAAAAGTGGTTATTCAACATGAGGCACGATCCAATTGACATTTTGAATCATTTTTGGTAAAGTCCAAAAAATAAATTTTCGGACGAAAAACGATGACCGCGGAGCTGTCGAACGTTCCCAAAATGGTCAATTCTGATGAAATTTTAACATTTAATCTTTTGACTGCAAATTACTGTTGGATGTGAATTATTACCTTTTCAACTAAAATAAGTGTGTTTAAAGTCATTTCTGTGCCTGAAATTGGTCAAAATTGAAGCTTCTGAGTAAGCAAAACTCTGTAAAAATGGCAATTTTGGTCACTGTGAGGGTTTAAAAACTGGTTATTCAACACAAGGCACGATCCAATTGACATTTTGAATCATTTTTGGTAAAGTCCAAAAAATCAATTTTCGGACAAAAAACGATGACCGTGGAGCTGTCGAACGTTCCCAAAATGGTCAATTCTGATGAAATTTTAACATTTAATCTTTTGACTGCAAATTACTGTTGGATATGAATTATTACCTTTTCAACTAAAATAAGTGTGTTTAAAGTCATTTCTGTGCCTGAAATTGGTCAAAATTGAAGCTTCTGAGTAAGCAAAACTCTGTAAAAATGGCAATTTTGGTCACTGTGAGGGTTTAAATACTGGTTATTCAACACAAGGCACGATCCAATTGACATTTTGAATCATTTTTGGTAAAGTCCAAAAAATCCATTTTCGGACAAAAAACGATAACCGCGGAGCTGTCGAACGTTCCCAAAATGGTCAATTCTGATGAAATTTTAACATTTAATCTTTTGACTGCAAATTACTGTTGGATGTGAATTATTACCTTTTCAACTAAAATAAGTGTGTTTAAAGTCATTTCTCTGCCTGAAATTGGTCAAAATTGAAGCTTCTGAGTAAGCAAAACTCTGTAAAAATGGCAATTTTGGTCACTGTGAGGGTTTAAAAAGTGGTTATTCAACATGAGGCACGATCCAATTGACAATTTGAATCATTTTTGGTAAAGTCCAAAAAATCAATTTTCGGACGAAAAACGATGACCGCGGAGCTGTCGAACGTTCCCAAAATGGTCAATTCTGATTAAATTTTAACATTTAATCTTTTGACTGCAAATTACTGTTGGATGTGAATTATTACCTTTTCAACTAAAATAAGTGTGTTTAAAGTCATTTCTGTGCCTGAAATTGGTCAAAATTGAAGCTTCTGAGTAAGCAAAACTCTGTAAAAATGGCAATTTTGGTCACTGTGAGGGTTTAAAAACTGGTTATTCAACACAAGGCACGATCCAATTGACATTTTGAATCATTTTTGGTAAAGTCCAAAAAATCAATTTTCGGACAAAAAACGATGACCGCGGAGCTGTCGAACGTTCCCAAAATGGTCAATTCTGATGAAATTTTAACATTTAATCTTTTGACTGCAAATTACTGTTGGATATGAATTATTACCTTTTCAATTAAAATAAGTGTGTTTAAAGTAATTTCTCTGCCTGAAATTGGTCAAAATTGAAGCTTCTGAGTAATCAAAACTCTGTAAAAATGGCAATTTTGGTCACTGTGAGGGTTTAAAAAGTGGTTATTCAACATGAGGCACGATCCAATTGACATTTTGAAGCATTTTTGGTAAAGTCCAAAAAATCAATTTTCGGACGAAAAACGATGACCGCGGAGCTGTCGAACGTTCCCAAAATGGTCAATTCTGATGAAATTTTAACATTTAATCTTTTGACTGCAAATTACTGTTGGATGTGAATTATTACTTTTTCAACTAAAATAAGTGTGTTTAAAGTCATTTCTCTGCTTGAAATTGGTCAAAATTGAAGCTTCTGAGTAAGCAAAACTCTGTAAAAATGGCAATTTTGGTCACTGTGAGGGTTTAAAAAGTGGTTATTCAACATGAGGCACGATCCAATTGACATTTTGAATAATTTTTGGTAAAGTCCCAAAAATCAATTTTCGGACGAAAAACGATGACCGCGGAGCTGTCGAACGTTCCCAAAATGGTCAATTCTGATTAAATTTTAACATTTAATCTTTTGACTGCAAATTACTGTTGGATATGAATTATTACCTTTTCAACTAAAATAAGTGTGTTTAAAGTCATTTCTGTGCCTGAAATTGGTCAAAATTGAAGCTTCTGAGTAATCAAAACTCTGTAAAAATGGCAATTTTGGTCACTGTGAGGGTTTAAAAAGTGGTTATTCAACATGAGGCACGATCCAATTGACATTTTGAATCATTTTTGGTAAAGTCCAAAAAATCAATTTTCGGACGAAAAACGATGACCGCGGAGCTGTCGAACGTTCCCAAAATGGTCAATTCTGATTAAATTTTAACATTTAATCTTTTGACTGCAAATTACTGTTGGATGTGAATTATTACCTTTTCAACTAAAATAAGTGTGTTTAAAGTCATTTCTGTGCCTGAAATTGGTCAAAATTGAAGCTTCTGAGTAAGCAAAACTCTGTAAAAATGGCAATTTTGGTCACTGTGAGGGTTTAAAAACTGGTTATTCAACACAAGGCACGATCCAATTGACATTTTGAATCATTTTTGGTAAAGTCCAAAAAATCAATTTTCGGACAAAAAACGATGACCGCGGAGCTGTCGAACGTTCCCAAAATGGTCAATTCTGATGAAATTTTAACATTTAATCTTTTGACTGCAAATTACTGTTGGATATGAATTATTACCTTTTCAATTAAAATAAGTGTGTTTAAAGTCATTTCTCTGCCTGAAATTGGTCAAAATTGAAGCTTCTGAGTAATCAAAACTCTGTAAAAATGGCAATTTTGGTCACTGTGAGGGTTTAAAAAGTGGTTATTCAACATGAGGCACGATCCAATTGACATTTTGAATCATTTTTGGTAAAGTCCAAAAAATCAATTTTCGGACGAAAAACGATGACCGCGGAGCTGTCGAACGTTCCCAAAATGGTCAATTCTGATTACATTTTAACATTTAATCTTTTGACTGCAAATTACTGTTGGATGTGAATTATTACCTTTTCAACTAAAATAAGTGTGTTTAAAGTCATTTCTGTGCCTGAAATTGGTCAAAATTGAAGCTTCTGAGTAAGCAAAACTCTGTAAAAATGGCAATTTTGGTCACTGTGAGGGTTTAAAAACTGGTTATTCAACACAAGGCACGATCCAATTGACATTTTGAATCATTTTTGGTAAAGTCCAAAAAATCAATTTTCGGACAAAAAACGATGACCGCGGAGCTGTCGAACGTTCCCAAAATGGTCAATTCTGATGAAATTTTAACATTTAATCTTTTGACTGCAAATTACTGTTGGATGTGAATTATTACTTTTTCAACTAAAATAAGTGTGTTTAAAGTCATTTCTCTGCTTGAAATTGGTCAAAATTGAAGCTTCTGAGTAAGCAAAACTCTGTAAAAATGGCAATTTTGGTCACTGTGAGGGTTTAAAAAGTGGTTATTCAACATGAGGCACGATCCAATTGACATTTTGAATCATTTTTGGTAAACTCCAAAAAAGTCAATTTTCGGACGAAAAGCTGTTGAACGTTCCCAAAATGGTCAATTCTGATTAAATTTTAACATTTAATCTTTTGACTGCAAATTACTGTTGGATGTGAATTATTACCTTTTCAACTAAAATAAGTGTGTTTAAAGTCATTTCTGTGCCTGAAATTGGTCAAAATTGAAGCTTCTGAGTAAGCAAAACTCTGTAAAAATGGCAATTTTGGTCTGTGAGGGTTTAAAAACTGGTTATTCAACACAAGGCACGATCCAATTGACATTTTGAATAATTTTTGGTAAAGTCCAAAAAATCAATTTTCGGACAAAAAACGATGACCAGCTGTCGAACGTTCCCAAAATGGTCAATTCTGATGAAATTTTAACATTTAATCTTTTGACTGCAAATTACTGTTGGATATGAATTATTACCTTTTCAATTAAAATAAGTGTGTTTAAAGTCATTTCTCTGCCTGAAATTGGTCAAAATTGAAGCTTCTGAGTAAGCAAAACTCTGTAAAAATGGCAATTTTGGTCACTGTGAGGGTTTAAAAACTGGTTATTCAACACAAGGCACGATCCAATTGACATTTTGAATCATTTTTGGTAAAGTCCAAAAAATCCATTTTCGGACAAAAAACGATGACCGCGGAGCTGTCGAACGTTCCCAAAATGGTCAATTCTGATGAAATTTTAACATTTAATCTTTTGACTGCAAATTACTGTTGGATGTGAATTATTACCTTTTCAACTAAAATAAGTGTGTTTAAAGTAATTTCTCTGCCTGAAATTGGTCAAAATTGAAGCTTCTGAGTAAGCAAAACTCTGTAAAAATGGCAATTTTGGTCACTGTGAGGGTTTAAAAAGTGGTTATTCAACATGAGGCACGATCCAATTGACATTTTGAATCATTTTTGGTAAAGTCCAAAAAATCAATTTTCGGACGAAAAACGATGACCGCGGAGCTGTCGAACGTTCCCAAAATGGTCAATTCTGATTAAATGTTAACATTTAATCTTTTGACTGCAAATTACTGTTAGATGTGAATTATTACCTTTTCAACTAAAATAAGTGTGTTTAAAGTCATTTATCTGCCTGAAATTGGTCAAAATTGAAGCTTCTGAGTAAGCAAAACTCTGTAAAAATGGCAATTTTGGTCACTGTGAGGGTTTAAAAAGTGGTTATTCAACATGAGGCACGATCCAATTGACATTTTGAATCATTTTTGGTAAAGTCCTAAAAATCAATTTTCGGACGAAAAACGATGACCGCGGAGCTGTCGAACGTTCCCAAAATGGTCAATTCTGATGAAATTTTAACATTTAATCTTTTGACTGCAAATTACTGTTGGATGTGAATTATTACTTTTTCAACTAAAATAAGTGTGTTTAAAGTCATTTCTCTGCTTGAAATTGGTCAAAATTGAAGCTTCTGAGTAAGCAAAACTCTGTAAAAATGGCAATTTTGGTCACTGTGAGGGTTTAAAAAGTGGTTATTCAACATGAGGCACGATCCAATTGACATTTTGAATCATTTTTGGTAAAGTCCAAAAAATCAATTTTCGGACAAAAAACGATGACCGCGGAGCTGTCGAACGTTCCCAAAATGGTCAATTCTGATTAAATTTTAACATTTAATCTTTTGACTGCAAATTACTGTTGGATGTGAATTATTACCTTTTCAACTAAAATAAGTGTGCTTAAAGTCATTTCTGTGCCTGAAATTTGTCAAAATTGAAGCTTCTGAGTAAGCAAAACTCTGTAAAAATGGCAATTTTGGTCACTGTGAGGGTTTAAAAACTGGTTATTCAACACAAGGCACGATCCAATTGACATTTTGAATCATTTTTGGTAAAGTCCAAAAAATCAATTTTCGGACAAAAAACGATGACCGCGGAGCTGTCGAACGTTCCCAAAATGGTCAATTCTGATGAAATTTTAACATTTAATCTTTTGACTGCAAATTACTGTTGGATATGAATTATTACCTTTTCAATTAAAATAAGTGTGTTTAAAGTCATTTCTCTGCCTGAAATTGCTCAAAATTGAAGCTTCTGAGTAATCAAAACTCTGTAAAAATGGCCATTTTGGTCACTGTGAGGGTTTAAAAAGTGGTTATTCAACATGAGGCACGATCCAATTGACATTTTGAATAATTTTTGGTAAAGTCCAAAAAATCCATTTTCGGACGAAAAACGATGACCGCGGAGCTGTCGAACGTTCCCAAAATGGTCAATTCTGATTAAATTTTAACATTTAATCTTTTGACTGCAAATTACTGTTGGATGTGATTATTACCTTTTCAACTAAAATAAGTGTGTTTAAAGTCATTTCTGTGCCTGAAATTGGTCAAAATTGAAGCTTCTGAGTAAGCAAAACTCTGTAAAAATGGCAATTTTGGTCACTGTGAGGGTTTAAAAACTGGTTATTCAACACAAGGAACGATCCAATTGACATTTTGAATAATTTTTGGTAAAGTCCAAAAAATCCATTTTCGGACAAAAAACGATGACCGCGGAGCTGTCGAACGTTCCCAAAATGGTCAATTCTGATGAAATTTTAACATTTGATCTTTTGACTGCAAATTACTGTTGGATATGAATTATTACCTTTTCAATTAAAATAAGTGTGTTTAAAGTCATTTCTCTGCCTGAAATTGGTCAAAATTGAAGCTTCTGAGTAAGCAAAACTCTGTAAAAATGGCAATTTTGGTCACTGTGAGGGTTTAAAAAGTGGTTATTCAACATGAGGCACGATCCAATTGACATTTTGAATCATTTTTGGTAAAGTCCAAAAAATCAATTTTCGGACGAAAAACGATGACCGCGGAGCTGTCGAACGTTCCCAAAATGGTCAATTCTGATTAAATTTTAACATTTAATCTTTTGACTGCAAATTACTGTTGGATGTGAATTATTACCTTTTCAACTAAAATAAGTGTGTTTAAAGTCATTTCTGTGCCTGAAATTGGTAAAAATTGAAGCTTCTGAGTAAGCAAAACTCTGTAAAAATGGCAATTTTGGTCACTGTGAGGGTTTAAAAACTGGTTATTCAACACAAGGCACGATCCAATTGACATTTTGAATCATTTTTGGTAAAGTCCAAAAAATCAATTTTCGGACAAAAAACGATGACCGCGGAGCTGTCGAACGTTCCCAAAATGGTCAATTCTGAAGAAATTTTAACATTGAATCTTTTGACTGCAAATTACTGTTGGATATGAATTATTACCTTTTCAATTAAAATAAGTGTGTTTAAAGTCATTTCTCTGCCTGAAATTGGTCAAAATTGAAGCTTCTGAGTAATCAAAACTCTGTAAAAATGGCAATTTTGGTCACTGTGAGGGTTTAAAGAGTGGTTATTCTACATGAGGCACGATCCAATTGACATTTTGAATCATTTTTGGTAAAGTCCAAAAAATCAATTTTCGGACGAAAATCGATGACCGCGGAGCTGTCGAACGTTCCCAAAATGGTCAATTCTGATGAAATTTTAACATTTAATCTTTTGACTGCAAATTACTGTTGGATGTGAATTATTACCTTTTCAACTAAAATAAGTGTGTTTAAAGTCATTTCTGTGCCTGAAATTGGTCAAAATTGAAGCTTCTGAGTAAGCAAAACTCTGTAAAAATGGCAATTTTGGTCACTGTGAGGATTTAAAAACTGGTTATTCAACATGAGGCACGATCCAATTGACATTTTGAATCATTTTTGTTAAACCCAAAAAAATCAATTTTCGGACGAAAAACGATGACCGCGGAGCTGTTGAACGTTCCCAAAATGGTCAATTCTGATTAAATGTTAACATTTAATCTTTTGACTGCAAATTACTGTTAGATGTGAATTATTACCTTTTCAACTAAAATAAGTGTGTTTAAAGTCATTTATCTGCCTGAAATTGGTCAAAATTGAAGCTTCTGAGTAAGCAAAACTCTGTAAAAATGGCAATTTTGGTCACTGTGAGGGTTTAAAAAGTGGTTATTCAACATGAGGCACGATCCAATTGACTTTTTGAATCATTTTTGGTAAAGTCCAAAAAATCAATTTTCGGATGAAAAACGATGACCGCGGAGCTGTCGAACGTTCCCAAAATGGTCAATTCTGATGAAATTTTAACATTTAATCTTTTGACTGCAAATTACTGTTGGATGTGAATTATTACCTTTTCAACTAAAATAAGTGTGTTTAAAGTCATTTCTCTGCCTGAAATTGGTCAAAATTGAAGCTTCTGAGTAAGCAAAACTCTGTAAAAATGGCAATTTTGGTCACTGTGAGGGTTTAAAAAGTGGTTATTCAACATGAGGCACGATCCAATTGACATTTTGAATCATTTTTGGTAAAGTCCAAAAAATCAATTTTCGGACAAAAAACGATGACCGCGGAGCTGTCGAACGTTCCCAAAATGGTCAATTCTGATGAAATTTTAACATTTAATCTTTTGACTGCAAATTACTGTTGGATGTGAATTATTACTTTTTCAACTAAAATAAGTGTGTTTAAAGTCATTTCTCTGCTTGAAATTGGTCAAAATTGAAGCTTCTGAGTAAGCAAAACTCTGTAAAAATGGCAATTTTGGTCAATGTGAGGGTTTAAAAAGTGGTTATTCAACATGAGGCACGATCCAATTGACATTTTGAATCATTTTTGGTAAAGTCCCAAAAATCAATTTTCGGACGAAAAACGATGACCGCGGAGCTGTCGAACGTTCCCAAAATGGTCAATTCTGATTAAATTTTAACATTTAATCTTTTGACTGCAAATTACTGTTGGATGTGAATTATTACTTTTTCAACTAAAATAAGTGTGTTTAAAGTCATTTCTGTGCCTGAAATTGGTCAAAATTGAAGCTTCTGAGTAAGCAAAACTCTGTAAAAATGGCAATTTTGGTCACTGTGAGGGTTTAAAAACTGGTTATTCAACACAAGGCACGATCCAATTGACATTTTGAATCATTTTTGGTAAAGTCCAAAAAATCAATTTTCGGACAAAAAACGATGACCGCGGAGCTGTCGAACGTTCCCAAAATGGTCAATTCTGATGAAATTTTAACATTTAATCTTTTGACTGCAAATTACTGTTGGATATGAATTATTACCTTTTCAATTAAAATAAGTGTGTTTAAAGTCATTTCTCTGCCTGAAATTGGTCAAAATTGAAGCTTCTGAGTAATCAAAACTCTGTAAAAATGGCAATTTTGGTCACTGTGAGGGTTTAAAAAGTGGTTATTCAACATGAGGCACGATCCAATTGACATTTTGAATCATTTTTGGTAAAGTCCAAAAAATCAATTTTCGGACGAAAAACGATGACCGCGGAGCTGTCGAACGTTCCCAAAATGGTCAATTCTGATGAAATTTTAACATTTAATCTTTTGACTGCAAATTACTGTTGGATGTGAATTATTACCTTTTCAACTAAAATAAGTGTGTTTAAAGTCATTTCTGTGCCTGAAATTGGTCAAAATTGAAGCTTCTGAGTAAGCAAAACTCTGTAAAAATGGCAATTTTGGTCACTGTGAGGGTTTAAAAACTGGTTATTCAACACAAGGCACGATCCAATTGACATTTTGAATCATTTTTGGTAAAGTCCAAAAAATCAATTTTCGGACAAAAAACGATGACCGCGGAGCTGTCGAACGTTCCCAAAATGGTCAATTCTGATGAAATTTTAACATTTAATCTTTTGACTGCAAATTACTGTTGGATATGAATTATTACCTTTTCAATTAAAATAAGTGTGTTTAAAGTCATTTCTCTGCCTGAAATTGGTCAAAATTGAAGCTTCTGAGTAATCAAAACTCTGTAAAAATGGCAATTTTGGTCACTGTGAGGGTTTAAAAAGTGGTTAATCAACATGAGGCACGATCCAATTGACATTTTGAATCATTTTTGGTAAAGTCCAAAAAATCAATTTTCGGACGAAAAACGATGACCGCGGAGCTGTCGAACGTTCCCAAAATGGTCAATTCTGATGACATTTTTACATTTAATCTTTTGACTGCAAATTACTGTTGGATGTGAATTATTACTTTTTCAACTAAAATAAGTGTGTTTAAAGTCATTTCTCTGCTTGAAATTGGTCAAAATTGAAGCTTCTGAGTAAGCAAAACTCTGTAAAAATGGCAATTTTGGTCACTGTGAGGGTTTAAAAAGTGGTTATTCAACATGAGGCACGATCCAATTGACATTTTGAATCATTTTTGGTAAAGTCCCAAAAATCAATTTTCGGACGAAAAACGATGACCGCGGAGCTGTCGAACGTTCCCAAAATGGTCAATTCTGATTAAATTTTAACATTTAATCTTTTGACTGCAAATTACTGTTGGATGTGAATTATTACCTTTTCAACTAAAATAAGTGTGCTTAAAGTCATTTCTGTGCCTGAAATTGGTCAAAATTGAAGCTTCTGAGTAAGCAAAACTCTGTAAAAATGGCAATTTTGGTCACTGTGAGGGTTTAAAAACTGGTTATTCAACACAAGGCACGATCCAATTGACATTTTGAATCATTTTTGGTAAAGTCCAAAAAATCAATTTTCGGACAAAAAACGATGACCGCGGAGCTGTCGAACGTTCCCAAAATGGTCAATTCTGATGAAATTTTAACATTTAATCTTTTGACTGCAAATTACTGTTGGATATGAATTATTACCTTTTCAATTAAAATAAGTGTGTTTAAAGTCATTTCTCTGCCTGAAATTGGTCAAAATTGAAGCTTCTGAGTAATCAAAACTCTGTAAAAATGGCCATTTTGGTCACTGTGAGGGTTTAAAAAGTGGTTATTCAACATGAGGCACGATCCAATTGACATTTTGAATAATTTTTGGTAAAGTCCAAAAAATCCATTTTCGGACGAAAAACGATGACCGCGGAGCTGTCGAACGTTCCCAAAATGGTCAATTCTGATTAAATTTTAACATTTAATCTTTTGACTGCAAATTACTGTTGAATGTGAATTATTACTTTTTCAACTAAAATAAGTGTGTTTAAAGTCATTTCTCTGCTTGAAATTGGTCAAAATTGAAGCTTCTGAGTAAGCAAAACTCTGTAAAAATGGCAATTTTGGTCACTGTGAGGGTTTAAAAAGTGGTTATTCAACATGAGGCACGATCCAATTGACATTTTGAATCATTTTTGGTAAAGTCCCAAAAATCAATTTTCGGACGAAAAACGATGACCGCGGAGCTGTCGAACGTTCCCAAAATGGTCAATTCTGATGAAATTTTAACATTTGATCTTTTGACTGCAAATTACTGTTGGATATGAATTATTACCTTTTCAATTAAAATAAGTGTGTTTAAAGTCATTTCTCTGCCTGAAATTGGTCAAAATTGAAGCTTCTGAGTAAGCAAAACTCTGTAAAAATGGCAATTTTGGTCACTGTGAGGGTTTAAAAACTGGTTATTCAACACAAGGCACGATCCAATTGACATTTTGAATCATTTTTGGTAAAGTCCAAAAAATCAATTTTCGGACAAAAAACGATGACCGCGGAGCTGTCGAACGTTCCCAAAATGGTCAATTCTGATGAAATTTTAACATTTAATCTTTTGACTGCAAATTACTGTTGGATATGAATTATTACCTTTTCAATTAAAATAAGTGTGTTTAAAGTCATTTCTCTGCCTGAAATTGGTCAAAATTGAAGCTTCTGAGTAATCAAAACTCTGTAAAAATGGCAATTTTGGTCACTGTGAGGGTTTAAAAAGTGGTTATTCAACATGAGGCACGATCCAATTGACATTTTGAATCATTTTTGGTAAAGTCCAAAAAATCAATTTTCGGACGAAAAACGATGACCGCGGAGCTGTCGAACGTTCCCAAAATGGTCAATTCTGATGAAATTTTAACATTTAATCTTTTGACTGCAAATTACTGTTGGATGTGAATTATTACCTTTTCAACTAAAATAAGTGTGTTTAAAGTCATTTCTGTGCCTGAAATTGGTCAAAATTGAAGCTTCTGAGTAAGTAAAAATCTGTAAAAATGGCAATTTTGGTCACTGTGAGGGTTTAAAAACTGGTTATTCAACACAAGGCACGATCCAATTGACATTTTGAATCATTTTTGGTAAAGTCCAAAAAATCAATTTTCGGACAAAAAACGATGACCGCGGAGCTGTCGAACGTTCCCAAAATGGTCAATTCTGATGAAATTTTAACATTTAATCTTTTGACTGCAAATTACTGTTGGATATGAATTATTACCTTTTCAAATAAAATAAGTGTGTTTAAAGTCATTTCTCTGCCTGAAATTGGTCAAAATTGAAGCTTCTGAGTAAGCAAAACTCTGTAAAAATGGCAATTTTGGTCACTGTGAGGGTTTAAAAAGTGGTTATTCAACATGAGGCACGATCCAATTGACATTTTGAATCATTTTTGGTAAAGTCCAAAAAATCAATTTTCGGACGAAAAACGATGACCGCGGAGCTGTCGAACGTTCCCAAAATGGTCAATTCTGATTAAATTTTAACATTTAATCTTTTGACTGCAAATTACTGTTGGATGTGAATTATTACCTTTTCAACTAAAATAAGTGTGTTTAAAGTCATTTCTGTGCCTGAAATTGGTCAAAATTGAAGCTTCTGAGTAAGCAAAACTCTGTAAAAATGGCAATTTTGGTCACTGTGAGGGTTTAAAAACTGGTTATTCAACACAAGGCACGATCCAATTGACATTTTGAATCATTTTTGGTAAAGTCCAAAAAATCAATTTTCGGACAAAAAACGATGACCGCGGAGCTGTCGAACGTTCCCAAAATGGTCAATTCTGATGAAATTTTAACATTTAATCTTTTGACTGCAAATTACTGTTGGATATGAATTATTACCTTTTCAATTAAAATAAGTGTGTTTAAAGTCATTTCTCTGCCTGAAATTGGTCAAAATTGAAGCTTCTGAGTAATCAAAACTCTGTAAAAATGGCAATTTTGGTCACTGTGAGGGTTTAAAAAGTGGTTATTCAACATGAGGCACGATCCAATTGACATTTTGAATCATTTTTGGTAAAGTCCAAAAAATCAATTTTCGGACGAAAAACGATGACCGCGGAGCTGTCGAACGTTCCCAAAATGGTCAATTCTGATGAAATTTTTACATTTAATCTTTTGACTGCAAATTACTGTTGGATGTGAATTATTACTTTTTCAACTAAAATAAGTGTGTTTAAAGTCATTTCTCTGCTTGAAATTGGTCAAAATTGAAGCTTCTGAGTAAGCAAAACTCTGTAAAAATGGCAATTTTGGTCACTGTGAGGGTTTAAAAAGTGGTTATTCAACATGAGGCACGATCCAATTGACATTTTGAATCATTTTTGGTAAAGTCCCAAAAATCAATTTTCGGACGAAAAACGATGACCGCGGAGCTGTCGAACGTTCCCAAAATGGTCAATTCTGATAAAATTTTAACATTTAATCTTTTGACTGCAAATTACTGTTGGATGTGAATTATTACCTTTTCAACTAAAATAAGTGTGTTTAAAGTCATTTCTGTGCCTGAAATTGGTCAAAATTGAAGCTTCTGAGTAAGCAAAACTCTGTAAAAATGGCAATTTTGGTCACTGTGAGGGTTTAAAAAGTGGTTATTCAACATGAGGCACGATCCAATTGACATTTTGAATCATTTTTGGTAAAGTCCCAAAAATCAATTTTCGGACGAAAAACGATGACCGCGGAGCTGTCGAACGTTCCCAAAATGGTCAATTCTGATAAAATTTTAACATTTAATCTTTTGACTGCAAATTACTGTTGGATGTGAATTATTACCTTTTCAACTAAAATAAGTGTGTTTAAAGTCATTTCTGTGCCTGAAATTGGTCAAAATTGAAGCTTCTGAGTAAGCAAAACTCTGTAAAAATGGCAATTTTGGTCACTGTGAGGGTTTAAAAACTGGTTATTCAACACAAGGCACGATCCAATTGACATTTTGAATCATTTTTGGTAAAGTCCAAAAAATCAATTTTCGGACAAAAAACGATGACCGCGGAGCTGTCGAACGTTCCCAAAATGGTCAATTCTGATGAAATTTTAACATTTAATCTTTTGACTGCAAATTACTGTTGGATATGAATTATTACCTTTTCAATTAAAATAAGTGTGTTTAAAGTCATTTCTCTGCCTGAAATTGGTCAAAATTGAAGCTTCTGAGTAATCAAAACTCTGTAAAAATGGCAATTTTGGTCACTGTGAGGGTTTAAAAAGTGGTTATTCAACATGAGGCACAATCCAATTGACATTTTGAATCATTTTTGGTAAAGTCCAAAAAATCAATTTTCGGACGAAAAACGATGACCGCGGAGCTGTCGAACGTTCCCAAAATGGTCAATTCTGATTAAATTTAACATTTAATCTTTTGACTGCAAATTACTGTTGGATGTGAATTATTACTTTTTCAACTAAAATAAGTGTGTTTAAAGTCATTTCTCTGCTTGAAATTGGTCAAAATTGAAGCTTCTGAGTAAGAAAAACTCTGTAAAAATGGCAATTTTGGTCACTGTGAGGGTTTAAAAAGTGGTTATTCAACATGAGGCACGATCCAATTGACATTTTGAATCATTTTTGGTAAAGTCCCAAAAATCAATTTTCGGACGAAAAACGATGACCGCGGAGCTGTCGAACGTTCCCAAAATGGTCAATTCTGATGAAATTTTAACATTTAATCTTTTGACTGCAAATTACTGTTGGATATGAATTATTACCTTTTCAATTAAAATAAGTGTGTTTAAAGTCATTTCTCTGCCTGAAATTGGTCAAAATTGAAGCTTCTGAGTAAGCAAAACTCTGTAAAAATGGCAATTTTGGTCACTGTGAGGGTTTAAAAAGTGGTTATTCAACATGAGGCACGATCCAATTGACATTTTGAATCATTTTTGGTAAAGTCCAAAAAATCAATTTTCGGACGAAAAACGATGACCGCGGAGCTGTCGAACGTTCCCAAAATGGTCAATTCTGATGAAATTTTAACATTTAATCTTTTGACTGCAAATTACTGTTGGATATGAATTATTACCTTTTCAATTAAAATAAGTGTGTTTAAAGTCATTTCTCTGCCTGAAATTGGTCAAAATTGAAGCTTCTGAGTAATCAAAACTCTGTAAAAATGGCAATTTTGGTCACTGTGAGGGTTTAAAAAGTGGTTATTCAACATGAGGCACGATCCAATTGACATTTTGAATCATTTTTGGTAAAGTCCAAAAAATCAATTTTCGGACGAAAAACGATGACCGCGGAGCTGTCGAACGTTCCCAAAATGGTCAATTCTGATGAAATTTTAACATTTAATCTTTTGACTGCAAATTACTGTTGGATGTGAATTATTACTTTTTCAACTAAAATAAGTGTGTTTAAAGTCATTTCTCTGCTTGAAATTGGTCAAAATTGAAGCTTCTGAGTAAGCAAAACTCTGTAAAAATGGCAATTTTGGTCACTGTGAGGGTTTAAAAAGTGGTTATTCAACATGAGGCACGATCCAATTGACATTTTGAATCATTTTTGGTAAAGTCCCAAAAATCAATTTTCGGACGAAAAACGATGACCGCGGAGCTGTCGAACGTTCCCAAAATGGTCCATTCTGATTAAATTTTAACATTTAATCTTTTGACTGCAAATTACTGTTGGATGTGAATTATTACCTTTTCAACTAAAATAAGTGTGTTTAAAGTCATTTCTGTGCCTGAAATTGGTCAAAATTGAAGCTTCTGAGTAAGAAAAACTCTGTAAAAATGGCAATTTTGGTCACTGTGAGGGTTTAAAAAGTGGTTATTCAACATGAGGCACGATCCAATTGACATTTTGAATCATTTTTGGTAAAGTCCCAAAAATCAATTTTCGGACGAAAAACGATGACCGCTGTCGAACGTTCCCAAAATGGTCAATTCTGATGAAATTTTAACATTTAATCTTTTGACTGCAAATTACTGTTGGATATGAATTATTACCTTTTCAATTAAAATAAGTGTGTTTAAAGTCATTTCTCTGCCTGAAATTGGTCAAAATTGAAGCTTCTGAGTAAGCAAAACTCTGTAAAAATGGCAATTTTGGTCACTGTGAGGGTTTAAAAAGTGGTTATTCAACATGAGGCACGATCCAATTGACATTTTGAATCATTTTTGGTAAAGTCCAAAAAATCAATTTTCGGACGAAAAACGATGACCGCGGAGCTGTCGAACGTTCCCAAAATGGTCAATTCTGATGAAATTTTAACATTTAATCTTTTGACTGCAAATTACTGTTGGATATGAATTATTACCTTTTCAATTAAAATAAGTGTGTTTAAAGTCATTTCTCTGCCTGAAATTGGTCAAAATTGAAGCTTCTGAGTAATCAAAACTCTGTAAAAATGGCAATTTTGGTCACTGTGAGGGTTTAAAAAGTGGTTATTCAACATGAGGCACGATCCAATTGACATTTTGAATCATTTTTGGTAAAGTCCAAAAAATCAATTTTCGGACGAAAAACGATGACCGCGGAGCTGTCGAACGTTCCCAAAATGGTCAATTCTGATGAAATTTTAACATTTAATCTTTTGACTGCAAATTACTGTTGGATGTGAATTATTACTTTTTCAACTAAAATAAGTGTGTTTAAAGTCATTTCTCTGCTTGAAATTGGTCAAAATTGAAGCTTCTGAGTAAGCAAAACTCTGTAAAAATGGCAATTTTGGTCACTGTGAGGGTTTAAAAAGTGGTTATTCAACATGAGGCACGATCCAATTGACATTTTGAATCATTTTTGGTAAAGTCCCAAAAATCAATTTTCGGACGAAAAACGATGACCGCGGAGCTGTCGAACGTTCCCAAAATGGTCCATTCTGATTAAATTTTAACATTTAATCTTTTGACTGCAAATTACTGTTGGATGTGAATTATTACCTTTTCAACTAAAATAAGTGTGTTTAAAGTCATTTCTGTGCCTGAAATTGGTCAAAATTGAAGCTTCTGAGTAAGCAAAACTCTGTAAAAATGGCAATTTTGGTCACTGTGAGGGTTTAAAAACTGGTTATTCAACACAAGGCACGATCCAATTGACATTTTGAATCATTTTTGGTAAAGTCCAAAAAATCAATTTTCGGACGAAAAACGATGACCGCGGAGCTGTCGAACGTTCCCAAAATGGTCAATTCTGATTAAATTTTAACATGTAATCTTTTGACTGCAAATTACTGTTGGATGTGAATTATTACCTTTTCAACTAAAATAAGTGTGTTTAAAGTCATTTCTGTGCCTGAAATTGGTCAAAATCGAAGCTTCTGAGTAAGCAAAACTCTGTAAAAATGGCAATTTTGGTCACTGTGAGGGTTTAAAAACTGGTTATTCAACACAAGGCACGATCCAATTGACATTTTGAATCATTTTTGGTAAAGTCCAAAAAATCAATTTTCGGACAAAAAACGATGACCGCGGAGCTGTCGAACGTTCCCAAAATGGTCAATTCTAATGAAATTTTAACATTTAATCTTTTGACTGCAAATTACTGTTGGATATGAATTATTACCTTTTCAATTAAAATAAGTGTGTTTAAAGTCATTTCTCTGCCTGAAATTGGTCAAAATTGAAGCTTCTGAGTAATCAAAACTCTGTAAAAATGGCAATTTTGGTCACTGTGAGGGTTTAAAAAGTGGTTATTCAACATGAGGCACGATCCAATTGACATTTTGAATCATTTTTGGTAAAGTCCAAAAAATCAATTTTCGGACGAAAAACGATGACCGCGGAGCTGTCGAACGTTCCCAAAATGGTCAATTCTGATGAAATTTTAACATTTAATCTTTTGACTGCAAATTACTGTTGGATGTGAATTATTACTTTTTCAACTAAAATAAGTGTGTTTAAAGTCATTTCTCTGCTTGAAATTGGTCAAAATTGAAGCTTCTGAGTAAGCAAAACTCTGTAAAAATGGCAATTTTGGTCACTGTGAGGGTTTAAAAAGTGGTTATTCAACATGAGGCACGATCCAATTGACATTTTGAATCATTTTTGGTAAAGTCCCAAAAATCAATTTTCGGACGAAAAACGATGACCGCGGAGCTGTCGAACGTTCCCAAAATGGTCCATTCTGATTAAATTTTAACATTTAATCTTTTGACTGCAAATTACTGTTGGATGTGAATTATTACCTTTTCAACTAAAATAAGTGTGTTTAAAGTCATTTCTGTGCCTGAAATTGGTCAAAATTGAAGCTTCTGAGTAAGCAAAACTCTGTAAAAATGGCAATTTTGGTCACTGTGAGGGTTTAAAAACTGGTTATTCAACACAAGGCACGATCCAATTGACATTTTGAATCATTTTTGGTAAAGTCCAAAAAATCAATTTTCGGACGAAAAACGATGACCGCGGAGCTGTCGAACGTTCCCAAAATGGTCAATTCTGATTAAATTTTAACATGTAATCTTTTGACTGCAAATTACTGTTGGATGTGAATTATTACCTTTTCAACTAAAATAAGTGTGTTTAAAGTCATTTCTGTGCCTGAAATTGGTCAAAATCGAAGCTTCTGAGTAAGCAAAACTCTGTAAAAATGGCAATTTTGGTCACTGTGAGGGTTTAAAAACTGGTTATTCAACACAAGGCACGATCCAATTGACATTTTGAATCATTTTTGGTAAAGTCCAAAAAATCAATTTTCGGACAAAAAACGATGACCGCGGAGCTGTCGAACGTTCCCAAAATGGTCAATTCTGATGAAATTTTAACATTTAATCTTTTGACTGCAAATTACTGTTGGATATGAATTATTACCTTTTCAATTAAAATAAGTGTGTTTAAAGTCATTTCTCTGCCTGAAATTGGTCAAAATTGAAGCTTCTGAGTAATCAAAACTCTGTAAAAATGGCAATTTTGGTCACTGTGAGGGTTTAAAAAGTGGTTATTCAACATGAGGCACGATCCAATTGACATTTTTAATCATTTTTGGTAAAGTCCAAAAAATCAATTTTCGGACAAAAAACGATGACCGCGGAGCTGTCGAACGTTCCCAAAATGGTCAATTCTGATGAAATTTTAACATTTAATCTTTTGACTGCAAATTACTGTTGGATGTGAATTATTACTTTTTCAACTAAAATAAGTGTGTTTAAAGTCATTTCTCTGCTTGAAATTGGTCAAAATTGAAGCTTCTGAGTAAGCAAAACTCTGTAAAAATGGCAATTTTGGTCACTGTGAGGGTTTAAAAAGTGGTTATTCAACATGAGGCACGATCCAATTGACATTTTGAATCATTTTTGGTAAAGTCCCAAAAATCAATTTTCGGACGAAAAACGATGACCGCGGAGCTGTCGAACGTTCCCAAAATGGTCAATTCTGATTAAATTTTAACATTTAATCTTTTGACTGCAAATTACTGTTGGATGTGAATTATTACCTTTTCAACTAAAATAAGTGTGTTTAAAGTCATTTCTGTGCCTGAAATTGGTCAAAATTGAAGCTTCTGAGTAAGCAAAACTCTGTAAAAATGGCAATTTTGGTCACTGTGAGGGTTTAAAAACTGGTTATTCAACACAAGGCACGATCCAATTGACATTTTGAATCATTTTTGGTAAAGTCCAAAAAATCAATTTTCGGACAAAAATCGATGACCGCGGAGCTGTCGAACGTTCCCAAAATGGTCAATTCTGATGAAATTTTAACATTTAATCTTTTGACTGCAAATTACTGTTGGATATGAATTATTACCTTTTCAATTAAAATAAGTGTGTTTAAAGTCATTTCTCTGCCTGAAATTGCTCAAAATTGAAGCTTCTGAGTAATCAAAACTCTGTAAAAATGGCCATTTTGGTCACTGTGAGGGTTTAAAAAGTGGTTATTCAACATGAGGCACGATCCAATTGACATTTTGAATAATTTTTGGTAAAGTCCAAAAAATCCATTTTCGGACGAAAAACGATGACCGCGGAGCTGTCGAACGTTCCCAAAATGGTCAATTCTGATTAAATTTTAACATGTAATCTTTTGACTGCAAATTACTGTTGGATGTGAATTATTACCTTTTCAACTAAAATAAGTGTGTTTAAAGTCATTTCTGTGCCTGAAATTGGTCAAAATCGAAGCTTCTGAGTAAGCAAAACTCTGTAAAAATGGCAATTTTGGTCACTGTGAGGGTTTAAAAACTGGTTATTCAACACAAGGCACGATCCAATTGACATTTTGAATCATTTTTGGTAAAGTCCAAAAAATCAATTTTCGGACAAAAAACGATGACCGCGGAGCTGTCGAACGTTCCCAAAATGGTCAATTCTAATGAAATTTTAACATTTAATCTTTTGACTGCAAATTACTGTTGGATATGAATTATTACCTTTTCAATTAAAATAAGTGTGTTTAAAGTCATTTCTCTGCCTGAAATTGGTCAAAATTGAAGCTTCTGAGTAATCAAAACTCTGTAAAAATGGCAATTTTGGTCACTGTGAGGGTTTAAAAAGTGGTTATTCAACATGAGGCACGATCCAATTGACATTTTGAATCATTTTTGGTAAAGTCCAAAAAATCAATTTTCGGACGAAAAACGATGACCGCGGAGCTGTCGAACGTTCCCAAAATGGTCAATTCTGATGAAATTTTAACATTTAATCTTTTGACTGCAAATTACTGTTGGATGTGAATTATTACTTTTTCAACTAAAATAAGTGTGTTTAAAGTCATTTCTCTGCTTGAAATTGGTCAAAATTGAAGCTTCTGAGTAAGCAAAACTCTGTAAAAATGGCAATTTTGGTCACTGTGAGGGTTTAAAAAGTGGTTATTCAACATGAGGCACGATCCAATTGACATTTTGAATCATTTTTGGTAAAGTCCCAAAAATCAATTTTCGGACGAAAAACGATGACCGCGGAGCTGTCGAACGTTCCCAAAATGGTCCATTCTGATTAAATTTTAACATTTAATCTTTTGACTGCAAATTACTGTTGGATGTGAATTATTACCTTTTCAACTAAAATAAGTGTGTTTAAAGTCATTTCTGTGCCTGAAATTGGTCAAAATTGAAGCTTCTGAGTAAGCAAAACTCTGTAAAAATGGCAATTTTGGTCACTGTGAGGGTTTAAAAACTGGTTATTCAACACAAGGCACGATCCAATTGACATTTTGAATCATTTTTGGTAAAGTCCAAAAAATCAATTTTCGGACGAAAAACGATGACCGCGGAGCTGTCGAACGTTCCCAAAATGGTCAATTCTGATTAAATTTTAACATGTAATCTTTTGACTGCAAATTACTGTTGGATGTGAATTATTACCTTTTCAACTAAAATAAGTGTGTTTAAAGTCATTTCTGTGCCTGAAATTGGTCAAAATCGAAGCTTCTGAGTAAGCAAAACTCTGTAAAAATGGCAATTTTGGTCACTGTGAGGGTTTAAAAACTGGTTATTCAACACAAGGCACGATCCAATTGACATTTTGAATCATTTTTGGTAAAGTCCAAAAAATCAATTTTCGGACAAAAAACGATGACCGCGGAGCTGTCGAACGTTCCCAAAATGGTCAATTCTGATGAAATTTTAACATTTAATCTTTTGACTGCAAATTACTGTTGGATATGAATTATTACCTTTTCAATTAAAATAAGTGTGTTTAAAGTCATTTCTCTGCCTGAAATTGGTCAAAATTGAAGCTTCTGAGTAATCAAAACTCTGTAAAAATGGCAATTTTGGTCACTGTGAGGGTTTAAAAAGTGGTTATTCAACATGAGGCACGATCCAATTGACATTTTTAATCATTTTTGGTAAAGTCCAAAAAATCAATTTTCGGACAAAAAACGATGACCGCGGAGCTGTCGAACGTTCCCAAAATGGTCAATTCTGATGAAATTTTAACATTTAATCTTTTGACTGCAAATTACTGTTGGATGTGAATTATTACTTTTTCAACTAAAATAAGTGTGTTTAAAGTCATTTCTCTGCTTGAAATTGGTCAAAATTGAAGCTTCTGAGTAAGCAAAACTCTGTAAAAATGGCAATTTTGGTCACTGTGAGGGTTTAAAAAGTGGTTATTCAACATGAGGCACGATCCAATTGACATTTTGAATCATTTTTGGTAAAGTCCCAAAAATCAATTTTCGGACGAAAAACGATGACCGCGGAGCTGTCGAACGTTCCCAAAATGGTCAATTCTGATTAAATTTTAACATTTAATCTTTTGACTGCAAATTACTGTTGGATGTGAAATATTACCTTTTCAACTAAAATAAGTGTGTTTAAAGTCATTTCTGTGCCTGAAATTGGTCAAAATTGAAGCTTCTGAGTAAGCAAAACTCTGTAAAAATGGCAATTTTGGTCACTGTGAGGGTTTAAAAACTGGTTATTCAACACAAGGCACGATCCAATTGACATTTTGAATCATTTTTGGTAAAGTCCAAAAAATCAATTTTCGGACAAAAATCGATGACCGCGGAGCTGTCGAACGTTCCCAAAATGGTCAATTCTGATGAAATTTTAACATTTAATCTTTTGACTGCAAATTACTGTTGGATATGAATTATTACCTTTTCAATTAAAATAAGTGTGTTTAAAGTCATTTCTCTGCCTGAAATTGCTCAAAATTGAAGCTTCTGAGTAAGCAAAACTCTGTAAAAATGGCCATTTTGGTCACTGTGAGGGTTTAAAAAGTGGTTATTCAACATGAGGCACGATCCAATTGACATTTTGAATAATTTTTGGTAAAGTCCAAAAAATCCATTTTCGGACGAAAAACGATGACCGCGGAGCTGTCGAACGTTCCCAAAATGGTCAATTCTGATTAAATTTTAACATTTAATCTTTTGACTGCAAATTACTGTTGGATGTGATTATTACCTTTTCAACTAAAATAAGTGTGTTTAAAGTCATTTCTGTGCCTGAAATTGGTCAAAATTGAAGCTTCTGAGTAAGCAAAACTCTGTAAAAATGGCAATTTTGGTCACTGTGAGGGTTTAAAAACTGGTTATTCAACACAAGGAACGATCCAATTGACATTTTGAATAATTTTTGGTAAAGTCCAAAAAATCCATTTTCGGACAAAAAACGATGACGGCGGAGCTGTCGAACGTTCCCAAAATGGTCAATTCTGATGAAATTTTAACATTTGATCTTTTGACTGCAAATTACTGTTGGATATGAATTATTACCTTTTCAATTAAAATAAGTGTGTTTAAAGTCATTTCTCTGCCTGAAATTGGTCAAAATTGAAGCTTCTGAGTAAGCAAAACTCTGTAAAAATGGCAATTTTGGTCACTGTGAGGGTTTAAAAAGTGGTTATTCAACATGAGGCACGATCCAATTGACATTTTGAATCATTTTTGGTAAAGTCCAAAAAATCAATTTTCGGACGAAAAACGATGACCGCGGAGCTGTCGAACGTTCCCAAAATGGTCAATTCTGATTAAATTTTAACATTTAATCTTTTGACTGCAAATTACTGTTGGATGTGAATTATTACCTTTTCAACTAAAATAAGTGTGTTTAAAGTCATTTCTGTGCCTGAAATTGGTCAAAATTGAAGCTTCTGAGTAAGCAAAACTCTGTAAAAATGGCAATTTTGGTCACTGTGAGGGTTTAAAAACTGGTTATTCAACACAAGGCACGATCCAATTGACATTTTGAATCATTTTTGGTAAAGTCCAAAAAATCAATTTTCGGACAAAAAACGATGACCGCGGAGCTGTCGAACGTTCCCAAAATGGTCAATTCTGAAGAAATTTTAACATTTAATCTTTTGACTGCAAATTACTGTTGGATATGAATTATTACCTTTTCAATTAAAATAAGTGTGTTTAAAGTCATTTCTCTGCCTGAAATTGGTCAAAATTGAAGCTTCTGAGTAATCAAAACTCTGTAAAAATGGCAATTTTGGTCACTGTGAGGGTTTAAAGAGTGGTTATTCTACATGAGGCACGATCCAATTGACATTTTGAATCATTTTTGGTAAAGTCCAAAAAATCAATTTTCGGACGAAAATCGATGACCGCGGAGCTGTCGAACGTTCCCAAAATGGTCAATTCTGATGAAATTTTAACATTTAATCTTTTGACTGCAAATTACTGTTGGATGTGAATTATTACCTTTTCAACTAAAATAAGTGTGTTTAAAGTCATTTCTGTGCCTGAAATTGGTCAAAATTGAAGCTTCTGAGTAAGCAAAACTCTGTAAAAATGGCAATTTTGGTCACTGTGAGGATTTAAAAACTGGTTATTCAACATGAGGCACGATCCAATTGACATTTTGAATCATTTTTGTTAAACCCAAAAAAATCAATTTTCGGACGAAAAACGATGACCGCGGAGCTGTTGAACGTTCCCAAAATGGTCAATTCTGATTAAATGTTAACATTTAATCTTTTGACTGCAAATTACTGTTAGATGTGAATTATTACCTTTTCAACTAAAATAAGTGTGTTTAAAGTCATTTATCTGCCTGAAATTGGTCAAAATTGAAGCTTCTGAGTAAGCAAAACTCTGTAAAAATGGCAATTTTGGTCACTGTGAGGGTTTAAAAAGTGGTTATTCAACATGAGGCACGATCCAATTGACATTTTGAATCATTTTTGGTAAAGTCCAAAAAATCAATTTTCGGATGAAAAACGATGACCGCGGAGCTGTCGAACGTTCCCAAAATGGTCAATTCTGATGAAATTTTAACATTTAATCTTTTGACTGCAAATTACTGTTGGATGTGAATTATTACCTTTTCAACTAAAATAAGTGTGTTTAAAGTCATTTCTCTGCCTGAAATTGGTCAAAATTGAAGCTTCTGAGTAAGCAAAACTCTGTAAAAATGGCAATTTTGGTCACTGTGAGGGTTTAAAAAGTGGTTATTCAACATGAGGCACGATCCAATTGACATTTTGAATCATTTTTGGTAAAGTCCAAAAAATCAATTTTCGGACAAAAAACGATGACCGCGGAGCTGTCGAACGTTCCCAAAATGGTCAATTCTGATGAAATTTTAACATTTAATCTTTTGACTGCAAATTACTGTTGGATGTGAATTATTACTTTTTCAACTAAAATAAGTGTGTTTAAAGTCATTTCTCTGCTTGAAATTGGTCAAAATTGAAGCTTCTGAGTAAGCAAAACTCTGTAAAAATGGCAATTTTGGTCAATGTGAGGGTTTAAAAAGTGGTTATTCAACATGAGGCACGATCCAATTGACATTTTGAATCATTTTTGGTAAAGTCCCAAAAATCAATTTTCGGACGAAAAACGATGACCGCGGAGCTGTCGAACGTTCCCAAAATGGTCAATTCTGATTAAATTTTAACATTTAATCTTTTGACTGCAAATTACTGTTGGATGTGAATTATTACTTTTTCAACTAAAATAAGTGTGTTTAAAGTCATTTCTGTGCCTGAAATTGGTCAAAATTGAAGCTTCTGAGTAAGCAAAACTCTGTAAAAATGGCAATTTTGGTCACTGTGAGGGTTTAAAAACTGGTTATTCAACACAAGGCACGATCCAATTGACATTTTGAATCATTTTTGGTAAAGTCCAAAAAATCAATTTTCGGACAAAAAACGATGACCGCGGAGCTGTCGAACGTTCCCAAAATGGTCAATTCTGATGAAATTTTAACATTTAATCTTTTGACTGCAAATTACTGTTGGATATGAATTATTACCTTTTCAATTAAAATAAGTGTGTTTAAAGTCATTTCTCTGCCTGAAATTGGTCAAAATTGAAGCTTCTGAGTAATCAAAACTCTGTAAAAATGGCAATTTTGGTCACTGTGAGGGTTTAAAAAGTGGTTATTCAACATGAGGCACGATCCAATTGACATTTTGAATCATTTTTGGTAAAGTCCAAAAAATCAATTTTCGGACGAAAAACGATGACCGCGGAGCTGTCGAACGTTCCCAAAATGGTCAATTCTGATGAAATTTTAACATTTAATCTTTTGACTGCAAATTACTGTTGGATGTGAATTATTACCTTTTCAACTAAAATAAGTGTGTTTAAAGTCATTTCTGTGCCTGAAATTGGTCAAAATTGAAGCTTCTAAGTAAGCAAAACTCTGTAAAAATGGCAATTTTGGTCACTGTGAGGGTTTAAAAACTGGTTATTCAACACAAGGCACGATCCAATTGACATTTTGAATCATTTTTGGTAAAGTCCAAAAAATCAATTTTCGGACAAAAAACGATGACCGCGGAGCTGTCGAACGTTCCCAAAATGGTCAATTCTGATGAAATTTTAACATTTAATCTTTTGACTGCAAATTACTGTTGGATATGAATTATTACCTTTTCAATTAAAATAAGTGTGTTTAAAGTCATTTCTCTGCCTGAAATTGGTCAAAATTGAAGCTTCTGAGTAATCAAAACTCTGTAAAAATGGCAATTTTGGTCACTGTGAGGGTTTAAAAAGTGGTTAATCAACATGAGGCACGATCCAATTGACATTTTGAATCATTTTTGGTAAAGTCCAAAAAATCAATTTTCGGACGAAAAACGATGACCGCGGAGCTGTCGAACGTTCCCAAAATGGTCAATTCTGATGACATTTTTACATTTAATCTTTTGACTGCAAATTACTGTTGGATGTGAATTATTACTTTTTCAACTAAAATAAGTGTGTTTAAAGTCATTTCTCTGCTTGAAATTGGTCAAAATTGAAGCTTCTGAGTAAGCAAAACTCTGTAAAAATGGCAATTTTGGTCACTGTGAGGGTTTAAAAAGTGGTTATTCAACATGAGGCACGATCCAATTGACATTTTGAATCATTTTTGGTAAAGTCCCAAAAATCAATTTTCGGACGAAAAACGATGACCGCGGAGCTGTCGAACGTTCCCAAAATGGTCAATTCTGATTAAATTTTAACATTTAATCTTTTGACTGCAAATTACTGTTGGATGTGAATTATTACCTTTTCAACTAAAATAAGTGTGCTTAAAGTCATTTCTGTGCCTGAAATTGGTCAAAATTGAAGCTTCTGAGTAAGCAAAACTCTGTAAAAATGGCAATTTTGGTCACTGTGAGGGTTTAAAAACTGGTTATTCAACACAAGGCACGATCCAATTGACATTTTGAATCATTTTTGGTAAAGTCCAAAAAATCAATTTTCGGACAAAAAACGATGACCGCGGAGCTGTCGAACGTTCCCAAAATGGTCAATTCTGATGAAATTTTAACATTTAATCTTTTGACTGCAAATTACTGTTGGATATGAATTATTACCTTTTCAATTAAAATAAGTGTGTTTAAAGTCATTTCTCTGCCTGAAATTGGTCAAAATTGAAGCTTCTGAGTAATCAAAACTCTGTAAAAATGGCCATTTTGGTCACTGTGAGGGTTTAAAAAGTGGTTATTCAACATGAGGCACGATCCAATTGACATTTTGAATAATTTTTGGTAAAGTCCAAAAAATCCATTTTCGGACGAAAAACGATGACCGCGGAGCTGTCGAACGTTCCCAAAATGGTCAATTCTGATTAAATTTTAACATTTAATCTTTTGACTGCAAATTACTGTTGAATGTGAATTATTACTTTTTCAACTAAAATAAGTGTGTTTAAAGTCATTTCTCTGCTTGAAATTGGTCAAAATTGAAGCTTCTGAGTAAGCAAAACTCTGTAAAAATGGCAATTTTGGTCACTGTGAGGGTTTAAAAAGTGGTTATTCAACATGAGGCACGATCCAATTGACATTTTGAATCATTTTTGGTAAAGTCCCAAAAATCAATTTTCGGACGAAAAACGATGACCGCGGAGCTGTCGAACGTTCCCAAAATGGTCAATTCTGATGAAATTTTAACATTTGATCTTTTGACTGCAAATTACTGTTGGATATGAATTATTACCTTTTCAATTAAAATAAGTGTGTTTAAAGTCATTTCTCTGCCTGAAATTGGTCAAAATTGAAGCTTCTGAGTAAGCAAAACTCTGTAAAAATGGCAATTTTGGTCACTGTGAGGGTTTAAAAACTGGTTATTCAACACAAGGCACGATCCAATTGACATTTTGAATCATTTTTGGTAAAGTCCAAAAAATCAATTTTCGGACAAAAAACGATGACCGCGGAGCTGTCGAACGTTCCCAAAATGGTCAATTCTGATGAAATTTTAACATTTAATCTTTTGACTGCAAATTACTGTTGGATATGAATTATTACCTTTTCAATTAAAATAAGTGTGTTTAAAGTCATTTCTCTGCCTGAAATTGGTCAAAATTGAAGCTTCTGAGTAATCAAAACTCTGTAAAAATGGCAATTTTGGTCACTGTGAGGGTTTAAAAAGTGGTTATTCAACATGAGGCACGATCCAATTGACATTTTGAATCATTTTTGGTAAAGTCCAAAAAATCAATTTTCGGACGAAAAACGATGACCGCGGAGCTGTCGAACGTTCCCAAAATGGTCAATTCTGATGAAATTTTAACATTTAATCTTTTGACTGCAAATTACTGTTGGATGTGAATTATTACCTTTTCAACTAAAATAAGTGTGTTTAAAGTCATTTCTGTGCCTGAAATTGGTCAAAATTGAAGCTTCTGAGTAAGTAAAAATCTGTAAAAATGGCAATTTTGGTCACTGTGAGGGTTTAAAAACTGGTTATTCAACACAAGGCACGATCCAATTGACATTTTGAATCATTTTTGGTAAAGTCCAAAAAATCAATTTTCGGACAAAAAACGATGACCGCGGAGCTGTCGAACGTTCCCAAAATGGTCAATTCTGATGAAATTTTAACATTTAATCTTTTGACTGCAAATTACTGTTGGATATGAATTATTACCTTTTCAAATAAAATAAGTGTGTTTAAAGTCATTTCTCTGCCTGAAATTGGTCAAAATTGAAGCTTCTGAGTAAGCAAAACTCTGTAAAAATGGCAATTTTGGTCACTGTGAGGGTTTAAAAAGTGGTTATTCAACATGAGGCACGATCCAATTGACATTTTGAATCATTTTTGGTAAAGTCCAAAAAATCAATTTTCGGACGAAAAACGATGACCGCGGAGCTGTCGAACGTTCCCAAAATGGTCAATTCTGATTAAATTTTAACATTTAATCTTTTGACTGCAAATTACTGTTGGATGTGAATTATTACCTTTTCAACTAAAATAAGTGTGTTTAAAGTCATTTCTGTGCCTGAAATTGGTCAAAATTGAAGCTTCTGAGTAAGCAAAACTCTGTAAAAATGGCAATTTTGGTCACTGTGAGGGTTTAAAAACTGGTTATTCAACACAAGGCACGATCCAATTGACATTTTGAATCATTTTTGGTAAAGTCCAAAAAATCAATTTTCGGACAAAAAACGATGACCGCGGAGCTGTCGAACGTTCCCAAAATGGTCAATTCTGATGAAATTTTAACATTTAATCTTTTGACTGCAAATTACTGTTGGATATGAATTATTACCTTTTCAATTAAAATAAGTGTGTTTAAAGTCATTTCTCTGCCTGAAATTGGTCAAAATTTAAGCTTCTGAGTAATCAAAACTCTGTAAAAATGGCAATTTTGGTCACTGTGAGGGTTTAAAAAGTGGTTATTCAACATGAGGCACGATCCAATTGACATTTTGAATCATTTTTGGTAAAGTCCAAAAAATCAATTTTCGGACGAAAAACGATGACCGCGGAGCTGTCGAACGTTCCCAAAATGGTCAATTCTGATGAAATTTTTACATTTAATCTTTTGACTGCAAATTACTGTTGGATGTGAATTATTACTTTTTCAACTAAAATAAGTGTGTTTAAAGTCATTTCTCTGCTTGAAATTGGTCAAAATTGAAGCTTCTGAGTAAGCAAAACTCTGTAAAAATGGCAATTTTGGTCACTGTGAGGGTTTAAAAAGTGGTTATTCAACATGAGGCACGATCCAATTGACATTTTGAATCATTTTTGGTAAAGTCCCAAAAATCAATTTTCGGACGAAAAACGATGACCGCGGAGCTGTCGAACGTTCCCAAAATGGTCAATTCTGATAAAATTTTAACATTTAATCTTTTGACTGCAAATTACTGTTGGATGTGAATTATTACCTTTTCAACTAAAATAAGTGTGTTTAAAGTCATTTCTGTGCCTGAAATTGGTCAAAATTGAAGCTTCTGAGTAAGCAAAACTCTGTAAAAATGGCAATTTTGGTCACTGTGAGGGTTTAAAAAGTGGTTATTCAACATGAGGCACGATCCAATTGACATTTTGAATCATTTTTGGTAAAGTCCCAAAAATCAATTTTCGGACGAAAAACGATGACCGCGGAGCTGTCGAACGTTCCCAAAATGGTCAATTCTGATAAAATTTTAACATTTAATCTTTTGACTGCAAATTACTGTTGGATGTGAATTATTACCTTTTCAACTAAAATAAGTGTGTTTAAAGTCATTTCTGTGCCTGAAATTGGTCAAAATTGAAGCTTCTGAGTAAGCAAAACTCTGTAAAAATGGCAATTTTGGTCACTGTGAGGGTTTAAAAACTGGTTATTCAACACAAGGCACGATCCAATTGACATTTTGAATCATTTTTGGTAAAGTCCAAAAAATCAATTTTCGGACAAAAAACGATGACCGCGGAGCTGTCGAACGTTCCCAAAATGGTCAATTCTGATGAAATTTTAACATTTAATCTTTTGACTGCAAATTACTGTTGGATATGAATTATTACCTTTTCAATTAAAATAAGTGTGTTTAAAGTCATTTCTCTGCCTGAAATTGGTCAAAATTGAAGCTTCTGAGTAATCAAAACTCTGTAAAAATGGCAATTTTGGTCACTGTGAGGGTTTAAAAAGTGGTTATTCAACATGAGGCACAATCCAATTGACATTTTGAATCATTTTTGGTAAAGTCCAAAAAATCAATTTTCGGACGAAAAACGATGACCGCGGAGCTGTCGAACGTTCCCAAAATGGTCAATTCTGATTAAATTTAACATTTAATCTTTTGACTGCAAATTACTGTTGGATGTGAATTATTACTTTTTCAACTAAAATAAGTGTGTTTAAAGTCATTTCTCTGCTTGAAATTGGTCAAAATTGAAGCTTCTGAGTAAGAAAAACTCTGTAAAAATGGCAATTTTGGTCACTGTGAGGGTTTAAAAAGTGGTTATTCAACATGAGGCACGATCCAATTGACATTTTGAATCATTTTTGGTAAAGTCCCAAAAATCAATTTTCGGACGAAAAACGATGACCGCGGAGCTGTCGAACGTTCCCAAAATGGTCAATTCTGATGAAATTTTAACATTTAATCTTTTGACTGCAAATTACTGTTGGATATGAATTATTACCTTTTCAATTAAAATAAGTGTGTTTAAAGTCATTTCTCTGCCTGAAATTGGTCAAAATTGAAGCTTCTGAGTAAGCAAAACTCTGTAAAAATGGCAATTTTGGTCACTGTGAGGGTTTAAAAAGTGGTTATTCAACATGAGGCACGATCCAATTGACATTTTGAATCATTTTTGGTAAAGTCCAAAAAATCAATTTTCGGACGAAAAACGATGACCGCGGAGCTGTCGAACGTTCCCAAAATGGTCAATTCTGATGAAATTTTAACATTTAATCTTTTGACTGCAAATTACTGTTGGATATGAATTATTACCTTTTCAATTAAAATAAGTGTGTTTAAAGTCATTTCTCTGCCTGAAATTGGTCAAAATTGAAGCTTCTGAGTAATCAAAACTCTGTAAAAATGGCAATTTTGGTCACTGTGAGGGTTTAAAAAGTGGTTATTCAACATGAGGCACGATCCAATTGACATTTTGAATCATTTTTGGTAAAGTCCAAAAAATCAATTTTCGGACGAAAAACGATGACCGCGGAGCTGTCGAACGTTCCCAAAATGGTCAATTCTGATGAAATTTTAACATTTAATCTTTTGACTGCAAATTACTGTTGGATGTGAATTATTACTTTTTCAACTAAAATAAGTGTGTTTAAAGTCATTTCTCTGCTTGAAATTGGTCAAAATTGAAGCTTCTGAGTAAGCAAAACTCTGTAAAAATGGCAATTTTGGTCACTGTGAGGGTTTAAAAAGTGGTTATTCAACATGAGGCACGATCCAATTGACATTTTGAATCATTTTTGGTAAAGTCCCAAAAATCAATTTTCGGACGAAAAACGATGACCGCGGAGCTGTCGAACGTTCCCAAAATGGTCCATTCTGATTAAATTTTAACATTTAATCTTTTGACTGCAAATTACTGTTGGATGTGAATTATTACCTTTTCAACTAAAATAAGTGTGTTTAAAGTCATTTCTGTGCCTGAAATTGGTCAAAATTGAAGCTTCTGAGTAAGAAAAACTCTGTAAAAATGGCAATTTTGGTCACTGTGAGGGTTTAAAAAGTGGTTATTCAACATGAGGCACGATCCAATTGACATTTTGAATCATTTTTGGTAAAGTCCCAAAAATCAATTTTCGGACGAAAAACGATGACCGCGGAGCTGTCGAACGTTCCCAAAATGGTCAATTCTGATGAAATTTTAACATTTAATCTTTTGACTGCAAATTACTGTTGGATATGAATTATTACCTTTTCAATTAAAATAAGTGTGTTTAAAGTCATTTCTCTGCCTGAAATTGGTCAAAATTGAAGCTTCTGAGTAAGCAAAACTCTGTAAAAATGGCAATTTTGGTCACTGTGAGGGTTTAAAAAGTGGTTATTCAACATGAGGCACGATCCAATTGACATTTTGAATCATTTTTGGTAAAGTCCAAAAAATCAATTTTCGGACGAAAAACGATGACCGCGGAGCTGTCGAACGTTCCCAAAATGGTCAATTCTGATGAAATTTTAACATTTAATCTTTTGACTGCAAATTACTGTTGGATATGAATTATTACCTTTTCAATTAAAATAAGTGTGTTTAAAGTCATTTCTCTGCCTGAAATTGGTCAAAATTGAAGCTTCTGAGTAATCAAAACTCTGTAAAAATGGCAATTTTGGTCACTGTGAGGGTTTAAAAAGTGGTTATTCAACATGAGGCACGATCCAATTGACATTTTGAATCATTTTTGGTAAAGTCCAAAAAATCAATTTTCGGACGAAAAACGATGACCGCGGAGCTGTCGAACGTTCCCAAAATGGTCAATTCTGATGAAATTTTAACATTTAATCTTTTGACTGCAAATTACTGTTGGATGTGAATTATTACTTTTTCAACTAAAATAAGTGTGTTTAAAGTCATTTCTCTGCTTGAAATTGGTCAAAATTGAAGCTTCTGAGTAAGCAAAACTCTGTAAAAATGGCAATTTTGGTCACTGTGAGGGTTTAAAAAGTGGTTATTCAACATGAGGCACGATCCAATTGACATTTTGAATCATTTTTGGTAAAGTCCCAAAAATCAATTTTCGGACGAAAAACGATGACCGCGGAGCTGTCGAACGTTCCCAAAATGGTCCATTCTGATTAAATTTTAACATTTAATCTTTTGACTGCAAATTACTGTTGGATGTGAATTATTACCTTTTCAACTAAAATAAGTGTGTTTAAAGTCATTTCTGTGCCTGAAATTGGTCAAAATTGAAGCTTCTGAGTAAGCAAAACTCTGTAAAAATGGCAATTTTGGTCACTGTGAGGGTTTAAAAACTGGTTATTCAACACAAGGCACGATCCAATTGACATTTTGAATCATTTTTGGTAAAGTCCAAAAAATCAATTTTCGGACGAAAAACGATGACCGCGGAGCTGTCGAACGTTCCCAAAATGGTCAATTCTGATTAAATTTTAACATGTAATCTTTTGACTGCAAATTACTGTTGGATGTGAATTATTACCTTTTCAACTAAAATAAGTGTGTTTAAAGTCATTTCTGTGCCTGAAATTGGTCAAAATCGAAGCTTCTGAGTAAGCAAAACTCTGTAAAAATGGCAATTTTGGTCACTGTGAGGGTTTAAAAACTGGTTATTCAACACAAGGCACGATCCAATTGACATTTTGAATCATTTTTGGTAAAGTCCAAAAAATCAATTTTCGGACAAAAAACGATGACCGCGGAGCTGTCGAACGTTCCCAAAATGGTCAATTCTAATGAAATTTTAACATTTAATCTTTTGACTGCAAATTACTGTTGGATATGAATTATTACCTTTTCAATTAAAATAAGTGTGTTTAAAGTCATTTCTCTGCCTGAAATTGGTCAAAATTGAAGCTTCTGAGTAATCAAAACTCTGTAAAAATGGCAATTTTGGTCACTGTGAGGGTTTAAAAAGTGGTTATTCAACATGAGGCACGATCCAATTGACATTTTGAATCATTTTTGGTAAAGTCCAAAAAATCAATTTTCGGACGAAAAACGATGACCGCGGAGCTGTCGAACGTTCCCAAAATGGTCAATTCTGATGAAATTTTAACATTTAATCTTTTGACTGCAAATTACTGTTGGATGTGAATTATTACTTTTTCAACTAAAATAAGTGTGTTTAAAGTCATTTCTCTGCTTGAAATTGGTCAAAATTGAAGCTTCTGAGTAAGCAAAACTCTGTAAAAATGGCAATTTTGGTCACTGTGAGGGTTTAAAAAGTGGTTATTCAACATGAGGCACGATCCAATTGACATTTTGAATCATTTTTGGTAAAGTCCCAAAAATCAATTTTCGGACGAAAAACGATGACCGCGGAGCTGTCGAACGTTCCCAAAATGGTCCATTCTGATTAAATTTTAACATTTAATCTTTTGACTGCAAATTACTGTTGGATGTGAATTATTACCTTTTCAACTAAAATAAGTGTGTTTAAAGTCATTTCTGTGCCTGAAATTGGTCAAAATTGAAGCTTCTGAGTAAGCAAAACTCTGTAAAAATGGCAATTTTGGTCACTGTGAGGGTTTAAAAACTGGTTATTCAACACAAGGCACGATCCAATTGACATTTTGAATCATTTTTGGTAAAGTCCAAAAAATCAATTTTCGGACGAAAAACGATGACCGCGGAGCTGTCGAACGTTCCCAAAATGGTCAATTCTGATTAAATTTTAACATGTAATCTTTTGACTGCAAATTACTGTTGGATGTGAATTATTACCTTTTCAACTAAAATAAGTGTGTTTAAAGTCATTTCTGTGCCTGAAATTGGTCAAAATCGAAGCTTCTGAGTAAGCAAAACTCTGTAAAAATGGCAATTTTGGTCACTGTGAGGGTTTAAAAACTGGTTATTCAACACAAGGCACGATCCAATTGACATTTTGAATCATTTTTGGTAAAGTCCAAAAAATCAATTTTCGGACAAAAAACGATGACCGCGGAGCTGTCGAACGTTCCCAAAATGGTCAATTCTGATGAAATTTTAACATTTAATCTTTTGACTGCAAATTACTGTTGGATATGAATTATTACCTTTTCAATTAAAATAAGTGTGTTTAAAGTCATTTCTCTGCCTGAAATTGGTCAAAATTGAAGCTTCTGAGTAATCAAAACTCTGTAAAAATGGCAATTTTGGTCACTGTGAGGGTTTAAAAAGTGGTTATTCAACATGAGGCACGATCCAATTGACATTTTTAATCATTTTTGGTAAAGTCCAAAAAATCAATTTTCGGACAAAAAACGATGACCGCGGAGCTGTCGAACGTTCCCAAAATGGTCAATTCTGATGAAATTTTAACATTTAATCTTTTGACTGCAAATTACTGTTGGATGTGAATTATTACTTTTTCAACTAAAATAAGTGTGTTTAAAGTCATTTCTCTGCTTGAAATTGGTCAAAATTGAAGCTTCTGAGTAAGCAAAACTCTGTAAAAATGGCAATTTTGGTCACTGTGAGGGTTTAAAAAGTGGTTATTCAACATGAGGCACGATCCAATTGACATTTTGAATCATTTTTGGTAAAGTCCCAAAAATCAATTTTCGGACGAAAAACGATGACCGCGGAGCTGTCGAACGTTCCCAAAATGGTCAATTCTGATTAAATTTTAACATTTAATCTTTTGACTGCAAATTACTGTTGGATGTGAATTATTACCTTTTCAACTAAAATAAGTGTGTTTAAAGTCATTTCTGTGCCTGAAATTGGTCAAAATTGAAGCTTCTGAGTAAGCAAAACTCTGTAAAAATGGCAATTTTGGTCACTGTGAGGGTTTAAAAACTGGTTATTCAACACAAGGCACGATCCAATTGACATTTTGAATAATTTTTGGTAAAGTCCAAAAAATCAATTTTCGGACAAAAATCGATGACCGCGGAGCTGTCGAACGTTCCCAAAATGGTCAATTCTGATGAAATTTTAACATTTAATCTTTTGACTGCAAATTACTGTTGGATATGAATTATTACCTTTTCAATTAAAATAAGTGTGTTTAAAGTCATTTCTCTGCCTGAAATTGGTCAAAATTGAAGCTTCTGAGTAATCAAAACTCTGTAAAAATGGCAATTTTGGTCACTGTGAGGGTTTAAAAAGTGGTTATTCAACATGAGGCACGATCCAATTGACATTTTGAATCATTTTTGGTAAAGTCCAAAAAATCAATTTTCGGACGAAAAACGATGACCGCGGAGCTGTCGAACGTTCCCAAAATGGTCAATTCTGATGAAATTTTAACATTTAATCTTTTGACTGCAAATTACTGTTGGATGTGAATTATTACTTTTTCAACTAAAATAAGTGTGTTTAAAGTCATTTCTCTGCTTGAAATTGGTCAAAATTGAAGCTTCTGAGTAAGCAAAACTCAGTAAAAATGGCAATTTTGGTCACTGTGAGGGTTTAAAAACTGGTTATTCAACACAAGGCACGATCCAATTGACATTTTGAATCATTTTTGGTAAAGTCCAAAAAATCAATTTTCGGACGAAAAACGATGACCGCGGAGCTGTCGAACGTTCCCAAAATGGTCAATTCTGATGAAATTTTAACATTTAATCTTTTGACTGCAAATTACTGTTGGATGTGAATTATTACTTTTTCAACTAAAATAAGTGTGTTTAAAGTCATTTCTCTGCTTGAAATTGGTCAAAATTGAAGCTTCTGAGTAAGCAAAACTCTGTAAAAATGGCAATTTTGGTCACTGTTAGGGTTTAAAAAGTGGTTATTCAACACGAGGCACGATCCAATTGATATTTTGAATCATTTTTGGTAAAGTCCAAAAAATCAATTTTCGGACGAAAAACGATGACCGCGGAGCTGTCGAACGTTCCCAAAATGATCAATTCTGATTAAATTTTAACATTTAATCTTTTGACTGCAAATTACTGTTGGATGTGAATTATTACCTTTTCAACTAAAATAAGTGTGTTTAAAGTCATTTCTGTGCCTGAAATCGGTCAAAATTGAAGCTTCTGAGTAAGCAAAACTCTGTAAAAATGGCAATTTTGGTCACTGTGAGGGTTTAAAAACTGGTTATTCAACACAAGGCACGATCCAATTGACATTTTGAATAATTTTTGGTAAAGTCCAAAAAATCCATTTTCGGACAAAAAACGATGACCGCGGAGCTGTCGAACGTTCCCAAAATGGTCAATTCTGATAAAATTTTAACATTTAATCTTTTGACTGCAAATTACTGTTGGATATGAGTTATTACCTTTTCAATTAAAATAAGTGTGTTTAAAGTCATTTCTCTGCCTGAAATTGGTCAAAATTGAAGCTTCTGAGTAAGCAAAACTCTGTAAAAATGGCAATTTTGGTCACTGTGAGGGTTTAAAAAGTGGTTATTCAACATGAGGCACGATCCAATTGACATTTTGAATCATTTTTGGTAAAGTCCAAAAAATCAATTTTCGGACGAAAAACGATGACCGCGGAGCTGTCGAACGTTCCCAAAATGGTCAATTCTGATTAAATGTTAACATTTAATCTTTTGACTGCAAATTACTGTTAGATGTGAATTATTACCTTTTCAACTAAAATAAGTGTGTTTAAAGTCATTTATCTGCCTGAAATTGGTCAAAATTGAAGCTTCTGAGTAAGCAAAACTCTGTAAAAATGGCAATTTTGGTCACTGTGAGGGTTTAAAAAGTGGTTATTCAACATGAGGCACGATCCAATTGACATTTTGAATCATTTTTGGTAATGTCCAAAAAATCAATTTTTGGACGAAAAACGATGACCGCGGAGCTGTCGAACGTTCCCAAAATGGTCAATTCTGATTAAATGTTAACATTTAATCTTTTGACTGCAAATTACTGTTAGATGTGAATTATTACCTTTTCAACTAAAATAAGTGTGTTTAAAGTCATTTATCTGCCTGAAATTGGTCAAAATTGAAGCTTCTGAGTAAGCAAAACTCTGTAAAAATGGCAATTTTGGTCACTGTGAGGGTTTAAAAAGTGGTTATTCAACATGAGGCACGATCCAATTGGCATTTTGAATCATTTTTGGTAAAGTCCAAAAAATCAATTTTCGGACGAAAAACGATGACCGCGGAGCTGTCGAACGTTCCCAAAATGGTCAATTCTGATTACATTTTAACATTTAATCTTTTGACTGCAAATTACTGTTGGATGTGAATTATTACCTTTTCAACTAAAATAAGTGTGTTTAAAGTCATTTCTGTGCCTGAAATTGGTCAAAATTGAAGCTTCTGAGTAAGCAAAACTCTGTAAAAATGGCAATTTTGGTCACTGTGAGGGTTTAAAAACTGGTTATTCAACACAAGGCACGATCCAATTGACATTTTGAATCATTTTTGGTAAAGTCCAAAAAATCAATTTTCTGACAAAAAACGATGACCGCGGAGCTGTCGAACGTTCCCAAAATGGTCAATTCTGATGAAATTTTAACATTTAATCTTTTGACTGCAAATTACTGTTGGATATGAATTATTACCTTTTCAATTAAAATAAGTGTGTTTAAAGTCATTTCTCTGCCTGAAATTGGTCAAAATTGAAGCTTCTGAGTAAGCAAAACTCTGTAAAAATGGCAATTTTGGTCACTGTGAGGGTTTAAAAACTGGTTATTCAACACAAGGCACGATCCAATTGACATTTTGAATCATTTTTGGTAAAGTCCAAAAAATCAATTTTCGGACAAAAAACGATGACCGCGGAGCTGTCGAACGTTCCCAAAATGGTCAATTCTGATGAAATTTTAACATTTAATCTTTTGACTGCAAATTACTGTTGGATATGAATTATTACCTTTTCAATTAAAATAAGTGTGTTTAAAGTCATTTCTCTGCCTGAAATTGGTCAAAATTGAAGCTTCTGAGTAAGCAAAACTCTGTAAAAATGGCAATTTTGGTCACTGTGAGGGTTTAAAAAGTGGTTATTCAACATGAGGCACGATCCAATTGACATTTTGAATCATTTTTGGTAAAGTCCAAAAAATCAATTTTCGGACGAAAAACGATGACCGCGGAGCTGTCGAACGTTCCCAAAATGGTCAATTCTGATTAAATTTTAACATTTAATCTTTTGACTGCAAATTACTGTTGGATGTGAATTATTACCTTTTCAACTAAAATAAGTGTGTTTAAAGTCATTTCTGTGCCTGAAATTGGTCAAAATTGAAGCTTCTGAGTGAGCAAAACTCTGTAAAAATGGCAATTTTGGTCACTGTGAGGGTTTAAAAACTGGTTATTCAACACAAGGCACGATCCAATTGACATTTTGAATCATTTTTGGTAAAGTCCAAAAAATCCATTTTCGGACAAAAAACGATGACCGCGGAGCTGTCGAACGTTCCCAAAATGGTCAATTCTGATGAAATTTTAAAATTTAATCTTTTGACTGCAAATTACTGTTGGATGTGAATTATTACCTTTTCAACTAAAATAAGTGTGTTTAAAGTCATTTCTCTGCCTGAAATTGGTCAAAATTGAAGCTTCTGAGTAAGCAAAACTCTGTAAAAATGGCAATTTTGGTCACTGTGAGGGTTTAAAAAGTGGTTATTCAACACAAGGCACGATCCAATTGACATTTTGAATCATTTTTGGTAAAGTCCAAAAAATCAATTTTCGGACAAAAAACGACCGCGGAGCTGTCGAACGTTCCCAAAATGGTCAATTCTGATGAAATTTTAACATTTAATCTTTTGACTGCAAATTACTGTTGGATATGAATTATTACCTTTTCAATTAAAATAAGTGTGTTTAAAGTCATTTCTTTGCCTGAAATTGGTCAAAATTGAAGCTTCTGAGTAAGCAAAACTCTGTAAAAATGGCAATTTTGGTCACTGTGAGGGTTTAAAAAGTGGTTATTCAACATGAGGCACGATCCAATTGACATTTTGAATCATTTTTGGTAAAGTCCAAAAAATCAATTTTCGGACGAAAAACGATGACCGCGGAGCTGTCGAACGTTCCCAAAATGGTCAATTCTGATTAAATTTTAACATTTAATCTTTTGACTGCAAATTACTGTTGGATGTGAATTATTACCTTTTCAACTAAAATAAGTGTGTTTAAAGTCATTTCTGTGCCTGAAATTGGTCAAAATTGAAGCTTCTGAGTAAGCAAAACTCTGTAAAAATGGCAATTTTGGTCACTGTGAGGGTTTAAAAACTGGTTATTCAACACAAGGCACGATCCAATTGACATTTTGAATCATTTTTGGTAAAGTCCAAAAAATCCATTTTCGGACAAAAAACGATGACCGCGGAGCTGTCGAACGTTCCCAAAATGGTCAATTCTGATGAAATTTAAAAATTTAATCTTTTGACTGCAAATTACTGTTGGATGTGAATTATTACCTTTTCAACTAAAATAAGTGTGTTTAAAGTCATTTCTCTGCCTGAAATTGGTCAAAATTGAAGCTTCTGAGTAAGCAAAACTCTGTAAAAATGGCAATTTTGGTCACTGTGAGGGTTTAAAAAGTGGTTATTCAACACAAGGCACGATCCAATTGACATTTTGAATCATTTTTGGTAAAGTCCAAAAAATCAATTTTCGGACAAAAAACGACCGCGGAGCTGTCGAACGTTCCCAAAATGGTCAATTCTGATGAAATTTTAACATTTAATCTTTTGACTGCAAATTACTGTTGGATATGAATTATTACCTTTTCAATTAAAATAAGTGTGTTTAAAGTCATTTCTTTGCCTGAAATTGGTCAAAATTGAAGCTTCTGAGTAATCAAAACTCTGTAAAAATGGCAATTTTGGTCACTGTGAGGGTTTAAAAAGTGGTTATTCAACATGAGGCACGATCCAATTGACACTTTGAATCATTTTTGGTAAAGTCCAAAAAATCAATTTTCGGACGAAAAATGATGACCGCGGAGCTGTCGAACGTTCCCAAAATGGTCAATTCTGATGAAATTTTAACATTTAATCTTTTGACTGCAAATTACTGTTGGATGTGAATTATTACTTTTTCAACTAAAATAAGTGTGTTTAAAGTCATTTCTCTGCTTGAAATTGGTCAAAATTGAAGCTTCTGAGTAAGCAAAACTCTGTAAAAATGGCAATTTTGGTCACTGTGAGGGTTTAAAAAGTGGTTATTCAACATGAGGCACGATCCACTTGACATTTTGAATCATTTTTGGTAAAGTCCAAAAAATCAATTTTCGGACGAAAAACGATGACCGCGGAGCTGTCGAACGTTCCCAAAATGGTCAATTCTGATTAAATGTTAACATTTAATCTTTTGACTGCAAATTACTGTTAGATGTGAATTATTACCTTTTCAACTAAAATAAGTGTGTTTAAAGTCATTTATCTGCCTGAAATTGGTCAAAATTGAAGCTTCTGAGTAAGCAAAACTCTGTAAAAATGGCAATTTTGGTCACTGTGAGGGTTTAAAAAGTGGTTATTCAACATGAGGCACGATCCAATTGACATTTTGAATCATTTTTGGTAAAGTCCAAAAAATCAATTTTCGGACGAAAAACGATGACCGCGGAGCTGTCTAACGTTCCCAAAATGGTCAATTCTGATGAAATTTTAACATTTAATCTTTTGACTGCAAATTACTGTTGGATATGAATTATTACCTTTTCAATTAAAATAAGTGTGTTTAAAGTCATTTCTCTGCCTGAAATTGGTCAAAATTGAAGCTTCTGAGTAATCAAAACTCTGTAAAAATGGCAATTTTGGTCACTGTGAGGGTTTAAAAAGTGGTTATTCAACATGAGGCACGATCCAATTGACATTTTGAATCATTTTTGGTAAAGTCCAAAAAATCCATTTTCGGACAAAAAACGATGACCGCGGAGCTGTCGAACGTTCCCAAAATGGTCAATTCTGATGAAATTTTAACATTTAATCTTTTGACTGCAAATTACTGTTGGATGTGAATTATTACCTTTTCAACTAAAATAAGTGTGTTTAAAGTCATTTCTCTGCCTGAAATTAGTCAAAATTGAAGCTTCTGAGTAAGCAAAACTCTGTAAAAATGGCAATTTTGGTCACTGTGAGGGTTTAAAAAGTGGTTATTCAACATGAGGCACGATCCAATTGACATTTTGAATCATTTTTGGTAAAGTCCAAAAAATCAATTTTCGGACGAAAAACGATGACCGCGGAGCTGTCGAACGTTCCCAAAATGGTCAATTCTGATTAAATGTTAACATTTAATCTTTTGACTGCAAATTACTGTTAGATGTGAATTATTACCTTTTCAACTAAAATAAGTGTGTTTAAAGTCATTTATCTGCCTGAAATTGGTCAAAATTGAAGCTTCTGAGTAAGCAAAACTCTGTAAAAATGGCAATTTTGGTCACTGTGAGGGTTTAAAAAGTGGTTATTCAACATGAGGCACGATCCAATTGACATTTTGAATCATTTTTGGTAAAGTCCAAAATATCAATTTTTGGACGAAAAACGATGACCGCGGAGCTGTCGAACGTTCCCAAAATGGTCAATTCTGATTAAATGTTAACATTTAATCTTTTGACTGCAAATTACTGTTAGATGTGAATTATTACCTTTTCAACTAAAATAAGTGTGTTTAAAGTCATTTATCTGCCTGAAATTGGTCAAAATTGAAGCTTCTGAGTAAGCAAAACTCTGTAAAAATGGCAATTTTGGTCACTGTGAGGGTTTAAAAAGTGGTTATTCAACATGAGGCACGATCCAATTGGCATTTTGAATCATTTTTGGTAAAGTCCAAAAAATCAATTTTCGGACGAAAAACGATGACCGCGGAGCTGTCGAACGTTCCCAAAATGGTCAATTCTGATTACATTTTAACATTTAATCTTTTGACTGCAAATTACTGTTGGATGTGAATTATTACCTTTTCAACTAAAATAAGTGTGTTTAAAGTCATTTCTGTGCCTGAAATTGGTCAAAATTGAAGCTTCTGAGTAAGCAAAACTCTGTAAAAATGGCAATTTTGGTCACTGTGAGGGTTTAAAAACTGGTTATTCAACACAAGGCACGATCCAATTGACATTTTGAATCATTTTTGGTAAAGTCCAAAAAATCCATTTTCGGACAAAAAACGATGACCGCGGAGCTGTCGAACGTTCCCAAAATGGTCAATTCTGATGAAATTTAAAAATTTAATCTTTTGACTGCAAATTACTGTTGGATGTGAATTATTACCTTTTCAACTAAAATAAGTGTGTTTAAAGTCATTTCTCTGCCTGAAATTGGTCAAAATTGAAGCTTCTGAGTAAGCAAAACTCTGTAAAAATGGCAATTTTGGTCACTGTGAGGGTTTAAAAAGTGGTTATTCAACACAAGGCACGATCCAATTGACATTTTGAATCATTTTTGGTAAAGTCCAAAAAATCAATTTTCGGACAAAAAACGACCGCGGAGCTGTCGAACGTTCCCAAAATGGTCAATTCTGATGAAATTTTAACATTTAATCTTTTGACTGCAAATTACTGTTGGATATGAATTATTACCTTTTCAATTAAAATAAGTGTGTTTAAAGTCATTTCTTTGCCTGAAATTGGTCAAAATTGAAGCTTCTGAGTAATCAAAACTCTGTAAAAATGGCAATTTTGGTCACTGTGAGGGTTTAAAAAGTGGTTATTCAACATGAGGCACGATCCAATTGACACTTTGAATCATTTTTGGTAAAGTCCAAAAAATCAATTTTCGGACGAAAAATGATGACCGCGGAGCTGTCGAACGTTCCCAAAATGGTCAATTCTGATGAAATTTTAACATTTAATCTTTTGACTGCAAATTACTGTTGGATGTGAATTATTACTTTTTCAACTAAAATAAGTGTGTTTAAAGTCATTTCTCTGCTTGAAATTGGTCAAAATTGAAGCTTCTGAGTAAGCAAAACTCTGTAAAAATGGCAATTTTGGTCACTGTGAGGGTTTAAAAAGTGGTTATTCAACATGAGGCATGATCCAATTGACATTTTGAATCATTTTTGGTAAAGTCCAAAAAATCAATTTTCGGACGAAAAACGATGACCGCGGAGCTGTCGAACGTTCCCAAAATGGTCAATTCTGATTAAATGTTAACATTTAATCTTTTGACTGCAAATTACTGTTAGATGTGAATTATTACCTTTTCAACTAAAATAAGTGTGTTTAAAGTCATTTATCTGCCTGAAATTGGTCAAAATTGAAGCTTCTGAGTAAGCAAAACTCTGTAAAAATGGCAATTTTGGTCACTGTGAGGGTTTAAAAAGTGGTTATTCAACATGAGGCACGATCCAATTGACATTTTGAATCATTTTTGGTAAAGTCCAAAAAATCAATTTTCGGACGAAAAACGATGACCGCGGAGCTGTCTAACGTTCCCAAAATGGTCAATTCTGATGAAATTTTAACATTTAATCTTTTGACTGCAAATTACTGTTGGATATGAATTATTACCTTTTCAATTAAAATAAGTGTGTTTAAAGTCATTTCTCTGCCTGAAATTGGTCAAAATTGAAGCTTCTGAGTAAGCAAAACTCTGTAAAAATGGCAATTTTGGTCACTGTGAGGGTTTAAAAAGTGGTTATTCAACATGAGGCACGATCCAATTGACATTTTGAATCATTTTTGGTAAAGTCCAAAAAATCAATTTTCGGACGAAAAACGATGACCGCGGAGCTGTCGAACGTTCCCAAAATGGTCAATTCTGATTAAATGTTAACATTTAATCTTTTGACTGCAAATTACTGTTAGATGTGAATTATTACCTTTTCAACTAAAATAAGTGTGTTTAAAGTCATTTATCTGCCTGAAATTGGTCAAAATTGAAGCTTCTGAGTAAGCAAAACTCTGTAAAAATGGCAATTTTGGTCACTGTGAGGGTTTAAAAAGTGGTTATTCAACATGAGGCACGATCCAATTGACATTTTGAATCATTTTTGGTAAAGCCCAAAATATCAATTTTTGGACGAAAAACGATGACCGCGGAGCTGTCGAACGTTCCCAAAATGGTCAATTCTGATTAAATGTTAACATTTAATCTTTTGACTGCAAATTACTGTTAGATGTGAATTATTACCTTTTCAACTAAAATAAGTGTGTTTAAAGTCATTTATCTGCCTGAAATTGGTCAAAATTGAAGCTTCTGAGTAAGCAAAACTCTGTAAAAATGGCAATTTTGGTCACTGTGAGGGTTTAAAAAGTGGTTATTCAACATGAGGCACGATCCAATTGGCATTTTGAATCATTTTTGGTAAAGTCCAAAAAATCAATTTTCGGACGAAAAACGATGACCGCGGAGCTGTCGAACGTTCCCAAAATGGTCAATTCTGATTACATTTTAACATTTAATCTTTTGACTGCAAATTACTGTTGGATGTGAATTATTACCTTTTCAACTAAAATAAGTGTGTTTAAAGTCATTTCTGTGCCTGAAATTGGTCAAAATTGAAGCTTCTGAGTAAGCAAAACTCTGTAAAAATGGCAATTTTGGTCACTGTGAGGGTTTAAAAACTGGTTATTCAACACAAGGCACGATCCAATTGACATTTTGAATCATTTTTGGTAAAGTCCAAAAAATCAATTTTCGGACAAAAAACGATGACCGCGGAGCTGTCGAACGTTCCCAAAATGGTCAATTCTGATGAAATTTTAACATTTAATCTTTTGACTGCAAATTACTGTTGGATATGAATTATTACCTTTTCAATTAAAATAAGTGTGTTTAAAGTCATTTCTCTGCCTGAAATTGGTCAAAATTGAAGCTTCTGAGTAAGCAAAACTCTGTAAAAATGGCAATTTTGGTCACTGTGAGGGTTTAAAAACTGGTTATTCAACACAAGGCACGATCCAATTGACATTTTGAATCATTTTTGGTAAAGTCCAAAAAATCAATTTTCGGACAAAAAACGATGACCGCGGAGCTGTCGAACGTTCCCAAAATGGTCAATTCTGATGAAATTTTAACATTTAATCTTTTGACTGCAAATTACTGTTGGATATGAATTATTACCTTTTCAATTAAAATAAGTGTGTTTAAAGTCATTTCTCTGCCTGAAATTGGTCAAAATTGAAGCTTCTGAGTAAGCAAAACTCTGTAAAAATGGCAATTTTGGTCACTGTGAGGGTTTAAAAAGTGGTTATTCAACATGAGGCACGATCCAATTGACATTTTGAATCATTTTTGGTAAAGTCCAAAAAATCAATTTTCGGACGAAAAACGATGACCGCGGAGCTGTCGAACGTTCCCAAAATGGTCAATTCTGATGAAATTTTAAAATTTAATCTTTTGACTGCAAATTACTGTTGGATGTGAATTATTACCTTTTCAACTAAAATAAGTGTGTTTAAAGTCATTTCTCTGCCTGAAATTGGTCAAAATTGAAGCTTCTGAGTAAGCAAAACTCTGTAAAAATGGCAATTTTGGTCACTGTGAGGGTTTAAAAAGTGGTTATTCAACACAAGGCACGATCCAATTGACATTTTGAATCATTTTTGGTAAAGTCCAAAAAATCAATTTTCGGACAAAAAACGACCGCGGAGCTGTCGAACGTTCCCAAAATGGTCAATTCTGATGAAATTTTAACATTTAATCTTTTGACTGCAAATTACTGTTGGATATGAATTATTACCTTTTCAATTAAAATAAGTGTGTTTAAAGTCATTTCTTTGCCTGAAATTGGTCAAAATTGAAGCTTCTGAGTAAGCAAAACTCTGTAAAAATGGCCATTTTGGTCACTGTGAGGGTTTAAAAAGTGGTTATTCAACATGAGGCACGATCCAATTGACACTTTGAATCATTTTTGGTAAAGTCCAAAAAATCAATTTTCGGACGAAAAACGATGACCGCGGAGCTGTCGAACGTTTCCAAAATGGTCAATTCTGATTAAATGTTAACATTTAATCTTTTGACTGCAAATTACTGTTGGATATGAGTTATTACCTTTTCAATTAAAATAAGTGTGTTTAAAGTCATTTCTCTGCCTGAAATTGGTCAAAATTGAAGCTTCTGAGTAAGCAAAACTCTGTAAAAATGGCAATTTTGGTCACTGTGAGGGTTTAAAAAGTGGTTATTCAACATGAGGCACGATCCAATTGACATTTTGAATCATTTTTGGTAAAGTCCAAAAAATCAATTTTCGGACGAAAAACGATGACCGCGGAGCTGTCGAACGTTCCCAAAATGGTCAATTCTGATTAAATGTTAACATTTAATCTTTTGACTGCAAATTACTGTTAGATGTGAATTATTACCTTTTCAACTAAAATAAGTGTGTTTAAAGTCATTTATCTGCCTGAAATTGGTCAAAATTGAAGCTTCTGAGTAAGCAAAACTCTGTAAAAATGGCAATTTTGGTCACTGTGAGGGTTTAAAAAGTGGTTATTCAACATGAGGCACGATCCAATTGACATTTTGAATCATTTTTGGTAAAGTCCAAAAAATCAATTTTTGGACGAAAAACGATGACCGCGGAGCTGTCGAACGTTCCCAAAATGGTCAATTCTGATTAAATGTTAACATTTAATCTTTTGACTGCAAATTACTGTTAGATGTGAATTATTACCTTTTCAACTAAAATAAGTGTGTTTAAAGTCATTTATCTGCCTGAAATTGGTCAAAATTGAAGCTTCTGAGTAAGCAAAACTCTGTAAAAATGGCAATTTTGGTCACTGTGAGGGTTTAAAAAGTGGTTATTCAACATGAGGCACGATCCAATTGGCTTTTTGAATCATTTTTGGTAAAGTCCAAAAAATCAATTTTCGGACGAAAAACGATGACCGCGGAGCTGTCGAACGTTCCCAAAATGGTCAATTCTGATTACATTTTAACATTTAATCTTTTGACTGCAAATTACTGTTGGATGTGAATTATTACCTTTTCAACTAAAATAAGTGTGTTTAAAGTCATTTCTGTGCCTGAAATTGGTCAAAATTGAAGCTTCTGAGTAAGCAAAACTCTGTAAAAATGGCAATTTTGGTCACTGTGAGGGTTTAAAAACTGGTTATTCAACACAAGGCACGATCCAATTGACATTTTGAATCATTTTTGGTAAAGTCCAAAAAATCAATTTTCTGACAAAAAACGATGACCGCGGAGCTGTCGAACGTTCCCAAAATGGTCAATTCTGATGAAATTTTAACATTTAATCTTTTGACTGCAAATTACTGTTGGATATGAATTATTACCTTTTCAATTAAAATAAGTGTGTTTAAAGTCATTTCTCTGCCTGAAATTGGTCAAAATTGAAGCTTCTGAGTAAGCAAAACTCTGTAAAAATGGCAATTTTGGTCACTGTGAGGGTTTAAAAACTGGTTATTCAACACAAGGCACGATCCAATTGACATTTTGAATCATTTTTGGTAAAGTCCAAAAAATCAATTTTCGGACAAAAAACGATGACCGCGGAGCTGTCGAACGTTCCCAAAATGGTCAATTCTGATGAAATTTTAACATTTAATCTTTTGACTGCAAATTACTGTTGGATATGAATTATTACCTTTTCAATTAAAATAAGTGTGTTTAAAGTCATTTCTCTGCCTGAAATTGGTCAAAATTGAAGCTTCTGAGTAAGCAAAACTCTGTAAAAATGGCAATTTTGGTCACTGTGAGGGTTTAAAAAGTGGTTATTCAACATGAGGCACGATCCAATTGACATTTTGAATCATTTTTGGTAAAGTCCAAAAAATCAATTTTCGGACGAAAAACGATGACCGCGGAGCTGTCGAACGTTCCCAAAATGGTCAATTCTGATTAAATTTTAACATTTAATCTTTTGACTGCAAATTACTGTTGGATGTGAATTATTACCTTTTCAACTAAAATAAGTGTGTTTAAAGTCATTTCTGTGCCTGAAATTGGTCAAAATTGAAGCTTCTGAGTAAGCAAACCTCTGTAAAAATGGCAATTTTGGTCACTGTGAGGGTTTAAAAACTGGTTATTCAACACAAGGCACGATCCAATTGACATTTTGAATCATTTTTGGTAAAGTCCCAAAAATCCATTTTCGGACAAAAAACGATGACCGCGGAGCTGTCGAACGTTCCCAAAATGGTCAATTCTGATGAAATTTTAAAATTTAATCTTTTGACTGCAAATTACTGTTGGATGTGAATTATTACCTTTTCAACTAAAATAAGTGTGTTTAAAGTCATTTCTCTGCCTGAAATTGGTCAAAATTGAAGCTTCTGAGTAAGCAAAACTCTGTAAAAATGGCAATTTTGGTCACTGTGAGGGTTTAAAAAGTGGTTATTCAACACAAGGCACGATCCAATTGACATTTTGAATCATTTTTGGTAAAGTCCAAAAAATCAATTTTCGGACAAAAAACGACCGCGGAGCTGTCGAACGTTCCCAAAATGGTCAATTCTGATGAAATTTTAACATTTAATCTTTTGACTGCAAATTACTGTTGGATATGAATTATTACCTTTTCAATTAAAATAAGTGTGTTTAAAGTCATTTCTTTGCCTGAAATTGGTCAAAATTGAAGCTTCTGAGTAAGCAAAACTCTGTAAAAATGGCAATTTTGGTCACTGTGAGGGTTTAAAAAGTGGTTATTCAACATGAGGCACGATCCAATTGACATTTTGAATCATTTTTGGTAAAGTCCAAAAAATCAATTTTCGGACGAAAAACGATGACCGCGGAGCTGTCGAACGTTCCCAAAATGGTCAATTCTGATTAAATTTTAACATTTAATCTTTTGACTGCAAATTACTGTTGGATGTGAATTATTACCTTTTCAACTAAAATAAGTGTGTTTAAAGTCATTTCTGTGCCTGAAATTGGTCAAAATTGAAGCTTCTGAGTAAGCAAAACTCTGTAAAAATGGCAATTTTGGTCACTGTGAGGGTTTAAAAACTGGTTATTCAACACAAGGCACGATCCAATTGACATTTTGAATCATTTTTGGTAAAGTCCAAAAAATCCATTTTCGGACAAAAAACGATGACCGCGGAGCTGTCGAACGTTCCCAAAATGGTCAATTCTGATGAAATTTAAAAATTTAATCTTTTGACTGCAAATTACTGTTGGATGTAAATTATTACCTTTTCAACTAAAATAAGTGTGTTTAAAGTCATTTCTCTGCCTGAAATTGGTCAAAATTGAAGCTTCTGAGTAAGCAAAACTCTGTAAAAATGGCAATTTTGGTCACTGTGAGGGTTTAAAAAGTGGTTATTCAACACAAGGCACGATCCAATTGACATTTTGAATCATTTTTGGTAAAGTCCAAAAAATCAATTTTCGGACAAAAAACGACCGCGGAGCTGTCGAACGTTCCCAAAATGGTCAATTCTGATGAAATTTTAACATTTAATCTTTTGACTGCAAATTACTGTTGGATATGAATTATTACCTTTTCAATTAAAATAAGTGTGTTTAAAGTCATTTCTTTGCCTGAAATTGGTCAAAATTGAAGCTTCTGAGTAATCAAAACTCTGTAAAAATGGCAATTTTGGTCACTGTGAGGGTTTAAAAAGTGGTTATTCAACATGAGGCACGATCCAATTGACACTTTGAATCATTTTTGGTAAAGTCCAAAAAATCAATTTTCGGACGAAAAATGATGACCGCGGAGCTGTCGAACGTTCCCAAAATGGTCAATTCTGATGAAATTTTAACATTTAATCTTTTGACTGCAAATTACTGTTGGATGTGAATTATTACTTTTTCAACTAAAATAAGTGTGTTTAAAGTCATTTCTCTGCTTGAAATTGGTCAAAATTGAAGCTTCTGAGTAAGCAAAACTCTGTAAAAATGGCAATTTTGGTCACTGTGAGGGTTTAAAAAGTGGTTATTCAACATGAGGCACGATCCAATTGACATTTTGAATCATTTTTGGTAAAGTCCAAAAAATCAATTTTCGGACGAAAAACGATGACCGCGGAGCTGTCGAACGTTCCCAAAATGGTCAATTCTGATTAAATGTTAACATTTAATCTTTTGACTGCAAATTACTGTTAGATGTGAATTATTACCTTTTCAACTAAAATAAGTGTGTTTAAAGTCATTTATCTGCCTGAAATTGGTCAAAATTGAAGCTTCTGAGTAAGCAAAACTCTGTAAAAATGGCAATTTTGGTCACTGTGAGGGTTTAAAAAGTGGTTATTCAACATGAGGCACGATCCAATTGACATTTTGAATCATTTTTGGTAAAGTCCAAAAAATCAATTTTCGGACGAAAAACGATGACCGCGGAGCTGTCTAACGTTCCCAAAATGGTCAATTCTGATGAAATTTTAACATTTAATCTTTTGACTGCAAATTACTGTTGGATATGAATTATTACCTTTTCAATTAAAATAAGTGTGTTTAAAGTCATTTCTCTGCCTGAAATTGGTCAAAATTGAAGCTTCTGAGTAATCAAAACTCTGTAAAAATGGCAATTTTGGTCACTGTGAGGGTTTAAAAAGTGGTTATTCAACATGAGGCACGATCCAATTGACATTTTGAATCATTTTTGGTAAAGTCCAAAAAATCCATTTTCGGACAAAAAACGATGACCGCGGAGCTGTCGAACGTTCCCAAAATGGTCAATTCTGATGAAATTTTAACATTTAATCTTTTGACTGCAAATTACTGTTGGATGTGAATTATTACCTTTTCAACTAAAATAAGTGTGTTTAAAGTCATTTCTCTGCCTGAAATTAGTCAAAATTGAAGCTTCTGAGTAAGCAAAACTCTGTAAAAATGGCAATTTTGGTCACTGTGAGGGTTTAAAAAGTGGTTATTCAACATGAGGCACGATCCAATTGACATTTTGAATCATTTTTGGTAAAGTCCAAAAAATCAATTTTCGGACGAAAAACGATGACCGCGGAGCTGTCGAACGTTCCCAAAATGGTCAATTCTGATTAAATGTTAACATTTAATCTTTTGACTGCAAATTACTGTTAGATGTGAATTATTACCTTTTCAACTAAAATAAGTGTGTTTAAAGTCATTTATCTGCCTGAAATTGGTCAAAATTGAAGCTTCTGAGTAAGCAAAACTCTGTAAAAATGGCAATTTTGGTCACTGTGAGGGTTTAAAAAGTGGTTATTCAACATGAGGCACGATCCAATTGACATTTTGAATCATTTTTGGTAAAGTCCAAAATATCAATTTTTGGACGAAAAACGATGACCGCGGAGCTGTCGAACGTTCCCAAAATGGTCAATTCTGATTAAATGTTAACATTTAATCTTTTGACTGCAAATTACTGTTAGATGTGAATTATTACCTTTTCAACTAAAATAAGTGTGTTTAAAGTCATTTATCTGCCTGAAATTGGTCAAAATTGAAGCTTCTGAGTAAGCAAAACTCTGTAAAAATGGCAATTTTGGTCACTGTGAGGGTTTAAAAAGTGGTTATTCAACATGAGGCACGATCCAATTGGCATTTTGAATCATTTTTGGTAAAGTCCAAAAAATCAATTTTCGGACGAAAAACGATGACCGCGGAGCTGTCGAACGTTCCCAAAATGGTCAATTCTGATTACATTTTAACATTTAATCTTTTGACTGCAAATTACTGTTGGATGTGAATTATTACCTTTTCAACTAAAATAAGTGTGTTTAAAGTCATTTCTCTGCCTGAAATTGGTCAAAATTGAAGCTTCTGAGTAAGCAAAACTCTGTAAAAATGGCAATTTTGGTCACTGTGAGGGTTTAAAAAGTGGTTATTCAACACAAGGCACGATCCAATTGACATTTTGAATCATTTTTGGTAAAGTCCAAAAAATCAATTTTCGGACAAAAAACGACCGCGGAGCTGTCGAACGTTCCCAAAATGGTCAATTCTGATGAAATTTTAACATTTAATCTTTTGACTGCAAATTACTGTTGGATATGAATTATTACCTTTTCAATTAAAATAAGTGTGTTTAAAGTCATTTCTTTGCCTGAAATTGGTCAAAATTGAAGCTTCTGAGTAAGCAAAACTCTGTAAAAATGGCAATTTTGGTCACTGTGAGGGTTTAAAAAGTGGTTATTCAACATGAGGCACGATCCAATTGACATTTTGAATCATTTTTGGTAAAGTCCAAAAAATCAATTTTCGGACGAAAAACGATGACCGCGGAGCTGTCGAACGTTCCCAAAATGGTCAATTCTGATTAAATTTTAACATTTAATCTTTTGACTGCAAATTACTGTTGGATGTGAATTATTACCTTTTCAACTAAAATAAGTGTGTTTAAAGTCATTTCTGTGCCTGAAATTGGTCAAAATTGAAGCTTCTGAGTAAGCAAAACTCTGTAAAAATGGCAATTTTGGTCACTGTGAGGGTTTAAAAACTGGTTATTCAACACAAGGCACGATCCAATTGACATTTTGAATCATTTTTGGTAAAGTCCAAAAAATCCATTTTCGGACAAAAAACGATGACCGCGGAGCTGTCGAACGTTCCCAAAATGGTCAATTCTGATGAAATTTAAAAATTTAATCTTTTGACTGCAAATTACTGTTGGATGTAAATTATTACCTTTTCAACTAAAATAAGTGTGTTTAAAGTCATTTCTCTGCCTGAAATTGGTCAAAATTGAAGCTTCTGAGTAAGCAAAACTCTGTAAAAATGGCAATTTTGGTCACTGTGAGGGTTTAAAAAGTGGTTATTCAACACAAGGCACGATCCAATTGACATTTTGAATCATTTTTGGTAAAGTCCAAAAAATCAATTTTCGGACAAAAAACGACCGCGGAGCTGTCGAACGTTCCCAAAATGGTCAATTCTGATGAAATTTTAACATTTAATCTTTTGACTGCAAATTACTGTTGGATATGAATTATTACCTTTTCAATTAAAATAAGTGTGTTTAAAGTCATTTCTTTGCCTGAAATTGGTCAAAATTGAAGCTTCTGAGTAATCAAAACTCTGTAAAAATGGCAATTTTGGTCACTGTGAGGGTTTAAAAAGTGGTTATTCAACATGAGGCACGATCCAATTGACACTTTGAATCATTTTTGGTAAAGTCCAAAAAATCAATTTTCGGACGAAAAATGATGACCGCGGAGCTGTCGAACGTTCCCAAAATGGTCAATTCTGATGAAATTTTAACATTTAATCTTTTGACTGCAAATTACTGTTGGATGTGAATTATTACTTTTTCAACTAAAATAAGTGTGTTTAAAGTCATTTCTCTGCTTGAAATTGGTCAAAATTGAAGCTTCTGAGTAAGCAAAACTCTGTAAAAATGGCAATTTTGGTCACTGTGAGGGTTTAAAAAGTGGTTATTCAACATGAGGCACGATCCAATTGACATTTTGAATCATTTTTGGTAAAGTCCAAAAAATCAATTTTCGGACGAAAAACGATGACCGCGGAGCTGTCGAACGTTCCCAAAATGGTCAATTCTGATTAAATGTTAACATTTAATCTTTTGACTGCAAATTACTGTTAGATGTGAATTATTACCTTTTCAACTAAAATAAGTGTGTTTAAAGTCATTTATCTGCCTGAAATTGGTCAAAATTGAAGCTTCTGAGTAAGCAAAACTCTGTAAAAATGGCAATTTTGGTCACTGTGAGGGTTTAAAAAGTGGTTATTCAACATGAGGCACGATCCAATTGACATTTTGAATCATTTTTGGTAAAGTCCAAAAAATCAATTTTCGGACGAAAAACGATGACCGCGGAGCTGTCTAACGTTCCCAAAATGGTCAATTCTGATGAAATTTTAACATTTAATCTTTTGACTGCAAATTACTGTTGGATATGAATTATTACCTTTTCAATTAAAATAAGTGTGTTTAAAGTCATTTCTCTGCCTGAAATTGGTCAAAATTGAAGCTTCTGAGTAATCAAAACTCTGTAAAAATGGCAATTTTGGTCACTGTGAGGGTTTAAAAAGTGGTTATTCAACATGAGGCACGATCCAATTGACATTTTGAATCATTTTTGGTAAAGTCCAAAAAATCCATTTTCGGACAAAAAACGATGACCGCGGAGCTGTCGAACGTTCCCAAAATGGTCAATTCTGATGAAATTTTAACATTTAATCTTTTGACTGCAAATTACTGTTGGATGTGAATTATTACCTTTTCAACTAAAATAAGTGTGTTTAAAGTCATTTCTCTGCCTGAAATTAGTCAAAATTGAAGCTTCTGAGTAAGCAAAACTCTGTAAAAATGGCAATTTTGGTCACTGTGAGGGTTTAAAAAGTGGTTATTCAACATGAGGCACGATCCAATTGACATTTTGAATCATTTTTGGTAAAGTCCAAAAAATCAATTTTCGGACGAAAAACGATGACCGCGGAGCTGTCGAACGTTCCCAAAATGGTCAATTCTGATTAAATGTTAACATTTAATCTTTTGACTGCAAATTACTGTTAGATGTGAATTATTACCTTTTCAACTAAAATAAGTGTGTTTAAAGTCATTTATCTGCCTGAAATTGGTCAAAATTGAAGCTTCTGAGTAAGCAAAACTCTGTAAAAATGGCAATTTTGGTCACTGTGAGGGTTTAAAAAGTGGTTATTCAACATGAGGCACGATCCAATTGACATTTTGAATCATTTTTGGTAAAGTCCAAAATATCAATTTTTGGACGAAAAACGATGACCGCGGAGCTGTCGAACGTTCCCAAAATGGTCAATTCTGATTAAATGTTAACATTTAATCTTTTGACTGCAAATTACTGTTAGATGTGAATTATTACCTTTTCAACTAAAATAAGTGTGTTTAAAGTCATTTATCTGCCTGAAATTGGTCAAAATTGAAGCTTCTGAGTAAGCAAAACTCTGTAAAAATGGCAATTTTGGTCACTGTGAGGGTTTAAAAAGTGGTTATTCAACATGAGGCACGATCCAATTGGCATTTTGAATCATTTTTGGTAAAGTCCAAAAAATCAATTTTCGGACGAAAAACGATGACCGCGGAGCTGTCGAACGTTCCCAAAATGGTCAATTCTGATTACATTTTAACATTTAATCTTTTGACTGCAAATTACTGTTGGATGTGAATTATTACCTTTTCAACTAAAATAAGTGTGTTTAAAGTCATTTCTGTGCCTGAAATTGGTCAAAATTGAAGCTTCTGAGTAAGCAAAACTCTGTAAAAATGGCAATTTTGGTCACTGTGAGGGTTTAAAAACTGGTTATTCAACACAAGGCACGATCCAATTGACATTTTGAATCATTTTTGGTAAAGTCCAAAAAATCAATTTTCGGACAAAAAACGATGACCGCGGAGCTGTCGAACGTTCCCAAAATGGTCAATTCTGATGAAATTTTAACATTTAATCTTTTGACTGCAAATTACTGTTGGATATGAATTATTACCTTTTCAATTAAAATAAGTGTGTTTAAAGTCATTTCTCTGCCTGAAATTGGTCAAAATTGAAGCTTCTGAGTAAGCAAAACTCTGTAAAAATGGCAATTTTGGTCACTGTGAGGGTTTAAAAACTGGTTATTCAACACAAGGCACGATCCAATTGACATTTTGAATCATTTTTGGTAAAGTCCAAAAAATCAATTTTCGGACAAAAAACGATGACCGCGGAGCTGTCGAACGTTCCCAAAATGGTCAATTCTGATGAAATTTTAACATTTAATCTTTTGACTGCAAATTACTGTTGGATATGAATTATTACCTTTTCAATTAAAATAAGTGTGTTTAAAGTCATTTCTCTGCCTGAAATTGGTCAAAATTGAAGCTTCTGAGTAAGCAAAACTCTGTAAAAATGGCAATTTTGGTCACTGTGAGGGTTTAAAAAGTGGTTATTCAACATGAGGCACGATCCAATTGACATTTTGAATCATTTTTGGTAAAGTCCAAAAAATCAATTTTCGGACAAAAAACGACCGCGGAGCTGTCGAACGTTCCCAAAATGGTCAATTCTGATGAAATTTTAACATTTAATCTTTTGACTGCAAATTACTGTTGGATATGAATTATTACCTTTTCAATTAAAATAAGTGTGTTTAAAGTCATTTCTTTGCCTGAAATTGGTCAAAATTGAAGCTTCTGAGTAAGCAAAACTCTGTAAAAATGGCCATTTTGGTCACTGTGAGGGTTTAAAAAGTGGTTATTCAACATGAGGCACGATCCAATTGACACTTTGAATCATTTTTGGTAAAGTCCAAAAAATCAATTTTCGGACGAAAAACGATGACCGCGGAGCTGTCGAACGTTCCCAAAATGGTCAATTCTGATTAAATGTTAACATTTAATCTTTTGACTGCAAATTACTGTTAGATGTGAATTATTACCTTTTCAACTAAAATAAGTGTGTTTAAAGTCATTTATCTGCCTGAAATTGGTCAAAATTGAAGCTTCTGAGTAAGCAAAACTCTGTAAAAATGGCAATTTTGGTCACTGTGAGGGTTTAAAAAGTGGTTATTCAACATGAGGCACGATCCAATTGACATTTTGAATCATTTTTGGTAAAGTCCAAAAAATCAATTTTCGGACGAAAAACGATGACCGCGGAGCTGTCGAACGTTCCCAAAATGGTCAATTCTGATGAAATTTTAACATTTAATCTTTTGACTGCAAATTACTGTTGGATATGAATTATTACCTTTTCAATTAAAATAAGTGTGTTTAAAGTCATTTCTCTGCCTGAAATTGGTCAAAATTGAAGCTTCTGAGTAATCAAAACTCTGTAAAAATGGCAATTTTGGTCACTGTGAGGGTTTAAAAAGTGGTTATTCAACATGAGGCACGATCCAATTGACATTTTGAATCATTTTTGGTAAAGTCCAAAAAATCAATTTTCGGACGAAAAACGATGACCGCGGAGCTGTCGAACGTTCCCAAAATGGTCAATTCTGATGAAATTTTAACATTTAATCTTTTGACTGCAAATTACTGTTGGATGTGAATTATTACTTTTTCAACTAAAATAAGTGTGTTTAAAGTCATTTCTCTGCTTGAAATTGGTCAAAATTGAAGCTTCTGAGTAAGCAAAACTCTGTAAAAATGGCAATTTTGGTCACTGTGAGGGTTTAAAAAGTGGTTATTCAACATGAGGCACGATCCAATTGACATTTTGAATCATTTTTGGTAAAGTCCCAAAAATCAATTTTCGGACGAAAAACGATGACCGCGGAGCTGTCGAACGTTCCCAAAATGGTCAATTCTGATTAAATTTTAACATTTAATCTTTTGACTGCAAATTACTGTTGGATGTGAATTATTACCTTTTCAACTAAAATAAGTGTGTTTAAAGTCATTTCTGTGCCTGAAATTGGTCAAAATTGAAGCTTCTGAGTAAGCAAAACTCTGTAAAAATGGCAATTTTGGTCACTGTGAGGGTTTAAAAAGTGGTTATTCAACATGAGGCACGATCCAATTGACATTTTGAATCATTTTTGGTAAAGTCCAAAAAATCAATTTTCGGACGAAAAACGATGACCGCGGAGCTGTCGAACGTTCCCAAAATGGTCAATTCTGATGAAATTTTAACATTTAATCTTTTGACTGCAAATTACTGTTGGATGTGAATTATTACCTTTTCAACTAAAATAAGTGTGTTTAAAGTCATTTCTGTCCCTGAAATTGGTCAAAATTGAAGCTTCTGAGTAAGCAAAACTCTGTAAAAATGGCAATTTTGGTCACTGTGAGGGTTTAAAAACTGGTTATTCAACACAAGGCACGATCCAATTGACATTTTGAATCATTTTTGGTAAAGTCCAAAAAATCAATTTTCGGACGAAAAACGATGACCGCGGAGCTGTCGAACGTTCCCAAAATGGTCAATTCTGATTAAATTTTAACATTTAATCTTTTGACTGCAAATTACTGTTGGATGTGAATTATTACCTTTTCAACTAAAATAAGTGTGTTTAAAGTCATTTCTGTGCCTGAAATTGGTCAAAATTGAAGCTTCTGAGTAAGCAAAACTCTGTAAAAATGGCAATTTTGGTCACTGTGAGGGTTTAAAAACTGGTTATTCAACACAAGGCACGATCCAATTGACATTTTGAATCATTTTTGGTAAAGTCCAAAAAATCAATTTTCGGACAAAAAACGATGACCGCGGAGCTGTCGAACGTTCCCAAAATGGTCAATTCTGATGAAATTTTAACATTTAATCTTTTGACTGCAAATTACTGTTGGATATGAATTATTACCTTTTCAATTAAAATAAGTGTGTTTAAAGTCATTTCTCTGCCTGAAATTGGTCAAAATTGAAGCTTCTGAGTAATCAAAACTCTGTAAAAATGGCAATTTTGGTCACTGTGAGGGTTTAAAAAGTGGTTATTCAACATGAGGCACGATCCAATTGACATTTTGAATCATTTTTGGTAAAGTCCAAAAAATCAATTTTCGGACGAAAAACGATGACCGCGGAGCTGTCGAACGTTCCCAAAATGGTCAATTCTGATGACATTTTTACATTTAATCTTTTGACTGCAAATTACTGTTGGATGTGAATTATTACTTTTTCAACTAAAATAAGTGTGTTTAAAGTCATTTCTCTGCTTGAAATTGGTCAAAATTGAAGCTTCTGAGTAAGCAAAACTCTGTAAAAATGGCAATTTTGGTCACTGTGAGGGTTTAAAAAGTGGTTATTCAACATGAGGCACGATCCAATTGACATTTTGAATCATTTTTGGTAAAGTCCCAAAAATCAATTTTCGGACGAAAAACGATGACCGCGGAGCTGTCGAACGTTCCCAAAATGGTCAATTCTGATTAAATTTTAACATTTAATCTTTTGACTGCAAATTACTGTTGGATGTGAATTATTACCTTTTCAACTAAAATAAGTGTGCTTAAAGTCATTTCTGTGCCTGAAATTGGTCAAAATTGAAGCTTCTGAGTAAGCAAAACTCTGTAAAAATGGCAATTTTCGTCACTGTGAGGGTTTAAAAACTGGTTATTCAACACAAGGCACGATCCAATTGACATTTTGAATCATTTTTGGTAAAGTCCAAAAAATCAATTTTCGGACAAAAAACGATGACCGCGGAGCTGTCGAACGTTCCCAAAATGGTCAATTCTGATGAAATTTTAACATTTAATCTTTTGACTGCAAATTACTGTTGGATATGAATTATTACCTTTTCAATTAAAATAAGTGTGTTTAAAGTCATTTCTCTGCCTGAAATTGGTCAAAATTGAAGCTTCTGAGTAATCAAAACTCTGTAAAAATGGCCATTTTGGTCACTGTGAGGGTTTAAAAAGTGGTTATTCAACATGAGGCACGATCCAATTGACATTTTGAATCATTTTTGGTAAAGTCCAAAAAATCAATTTTCGGACGAAAAACGATGACCGCGGAGCTGTCGAACGTTCCCAAAATGGTCAATTCTGATGAAATTTTAACATTTAATCTTTTGACTGCAAATTACTGTTGGATGTGAATTATTACTTTTTCAACTAAAATAAGTGTGTTTAAAGTCATTTCTCTGCTTGAAATTGGTCAAAATTGAAGCTTCTGAGTAAGCAAAACTCTGTAAAAATGGCAATTTTGGTCACTGTGAGGGTTTAAAAAGTGGTTATTCAACATGAGGCACGATCCAATTGACATTTTGAATCATTTTTGGTAAAGTCCCAAAAATCAATTTTCGGACGAAAAACGATGACCGCGGAGCTGTCGAACGTTCCCAAAATGGTCAATTCTGATTAAATTTTAACATTTAATCTTTTGACTGCAAATTACTGTTGGATGTGAATTATTACCTTTTCAACTAAAATAAGTGTGTTTAAAGTCATTTCTGTGCCTGAAATTGGTCAAAATTGAAGCTTCTGAGTAAGCAAAACTCTGTAAAAATGGCAATTTTGGTCACTGTGAGGGTTTAAAAAGTGGTTATTCAACATGAGGCACGATCCAATTGACATTTTGAATCATTTTTGGTAAAGTCCAAAAAATCAATTTTCGGACGAAAAACGATGACCGCGGAGCTGTCGAACGTTCCCAAAATGGTCAATTCTGATGAAATTTTAACATTTAATCTTTTGACTGCAAATTACTGTTGGATGTGAATTATTACCTTTTCAACTAAAATAAGTGTGTTTAAAGTCATTTCTGTGCCTGAAATTGGTCAAAATTGAAGCTTCTGAGTAAGCAAAACTCTGTAAAAATGGCAATTTTGGTCACTGTGAGGGTTTAAAAACTGGTTATTCAACACAAGGCACGATCCAATTGACATTTTGAATCATTTTTGGTAAAGTCCAAAAAATCAATTTTCGGACGAAAAACGATGACCGCGGAGCTGTCGAACGTTCCCAAAATGGTCAATTCTGATTAAATTTTAACATTTAATCTTTTGACTGCAAATTACTGTTGGATGTGAATTATTACCTTTTCAACTAAAATAAGTGTGTTTAAAGTCATTTCTGTGCCTGAAATTGGTCAAAATTGAAGCTTCTGAGTAAGCAAAACTCTGTAAAAATGGCAATTTTGGTCACTGTGAGGGTTTAAAAACTGGTTATTCAACACAAGGCACGATCCAATTGACATTTTGAATCATTTTTGGTAAAGTCCAAAAAATCAATTTTCGGACAAAAAACGATGACCGCGGAGCTGTCGAACGTTCCCAAAATGGTCAATTCTGATGAAATTTTAACATTTAATCTTTTGACTGCAAATTACTGTTGGATATGAATTATTACCTTTTCAATTAAAATAAGTGTGTTTAAAGTCATTTCTCTGCCTGAAATTGGTCAAAATTGAAGCTTCTGAGTAATCAAAACTCTGTAAAAATGGCAATTTTGGTCACTGTGAGGGTTTAAAAAGTGGTTATTCAACATGAGGCACGATCCAATTGACATTTTGAATCATTTTTGGTAAAGTCCAAAAAATCAATTTTCGGACGAAAAACGATGACCGCGGAGCTGTCGAACGTTCCCAAAATGGTCAATTCTGATGACATTTTTACATTTAATCTTTTGACTGCAAATTACTGTTGGATGTGAATTATTACTTTTTCAACTAAAATAAGTGTGTTTAAAGTCATTTCTCTGCTTGAAATTGGTCAAAATTGAAGCTTCTGAGTAAGCAAAACTCTGTAAAAATGGCAATTTTGGTCACTGTGAGGGTTTAAAAAGTGGTTATTCAACATGAGGCACGATCCAATTGACATTTTGAATCATTTTTGGTAAAGTCCCAAAAATCAATTTTCGGACAAAAAACGATGACCGCGGAGCTGTCGAACGTTCCCAAAATGGTCAATTCTGATGAAATTTTAACATTTAATCTTTTGACTGCAAATTACTGTTGGATATGAATTATTACCTTTTCAATTAAAATAAGTGTGTTTAAAGTCATTTCTCTGCCTGAAATTGGTCAAAATTGAAGCTTCTGAGTAATCAAAACTCTGTAAAAATGGCCATTTTGGTCACTGTGAGGGTTTAAAAAGTGGTTATTCAACATGAGGCACGATCCAATTGACATTTTGAATAATTTTTGGTAAAGTCCAAAAAATCCATTTTCGGACGAAAAACGATGACCGCGGAGCTGTCGAACGTTCCCAAAATGGTCAATTCTGATTAAATTTTAACATTTAATCTTTTGACTGCAAATTACTGTTGGATGTGAATTATTACTTTTTCAACTAAAATAAGTGTGTTTAAAGTCATTTCTCTGCTTGAAATTGGTCAAAATTGAAGCTTCTGAGTAAGCAAAACTCTGTAAAAATGGCAATTTTGGTCACTGTGAGGGTTTAAAAAGTGGTTATTCAACATGAGGCACGATCCAATTGACATTTTGAATCATTTTTGGTAAAGTCCCAAAAATCAATTTTCGGACGAAAAACGATGACCGCGGAGCTGTCGAACGTTCCCAAAATGGTCAATTCTGATGAAATTTTAACATTTGATCTTTTGACTGCAAATTACTGTTGGATATGAATTATTACCTTTTCAATTAAAATAAGTGTGTTTAAAGTCATTTCTCTGCCTGAAATTGGTCAAAATTGAAGCTTCTGAGTAAGCAAAACTCTGTAAAAATGGCAATTTTGGTCACTGTGAGGGTTTAAAAACTGGTTATTCAACACAAGGCACGATCCAATTGACATTTTGAATCATTTTTGGTAAAGTCCAAAAAATCAATTTTCGGACAAAAAACGATGACCGCGGAGCTGTCGAACGTTCCCAAAATGGTCAATTCTGATGAAATTTTAACATTTAATCTTTTGACTGCAAATTACTGTTGGATATGAATTATTACCTTTTCAATTAAAATAAGTGTGTTTAAAGTCATTTCTCTGCCTGAAATTGGTCAAAATTGAAGCTTCTGAGTAATCAAAACTCTGTAAAAATGGCAATTTTGGTCCATGTGAGGGTTTAAAAAGTGGTTATTCAACATGAGGCACGATCCAATTGACATTTTGAATCATTTTTGGTAAAGTCCAAAAAATCAATTTTCGGACGAAAAACGATGACCGCGGAGCTGTCGAACGTTCCCAAAATGGTCAATTCTGATGAAATTTTAACATTTAATCTTTTGACTGCAAATTACTGTTGGATGTGAATTATTACCTTTTCAACTAAAATAAGTGTGTTTAAAGTCATTTCTGTGCCTGAAATTGGTCAAAATTGAAGCTTCTGAGTAAGCAAAACTCTGTAAAAATGGCAATTTTGGTCACTGTGAGGGTTTAAAAACTGGTTATTCAACACAAGGCACGATCCAATTGACATTTTGAATCATTTTTGGTAAAGTCCAAAAAATCAATTTTCGGACAAAAAACGATGACCGCGGAGCTGTCGAACGTTCCCAAAATGGTCAATTCTGATGAAATTTTAACATTTAATCTTTTGACTGCAAATTACTGTTGGATATGAATTATTACCTTTTCAATTAAAATAAGTGTGTTTAAAGTCATTTCTCTGCCTGAAATTGGTCAAAATTGAAGCTTCTGAGTAATCAAAACTCTGTAAAAATGGCAATTTTGGTCACTGTGAGGGTTTAAAAAGTGGTTATTCAACATGAGGCACGATCCAATTGACATTTTGAATCATTTTTGGTAAAGTCCAAAAAATCAATTTTCGGACGAAAAACGATGACCGCGGAGCTGTCGAACGTTCCCAAAATGGTCAATTCTGATGAAATTTTTACATTTAATCTTTTGACTGCAAATTACTGTTGGATGTGAATTATTACTTTTTCAACTAAAATAAGTGTGTTTAAAGTCATTTCTCTGCTTGAAATTGGTCAAAATTGAAGCTTCTGAGTAAGCAAAACTCTGTAAAAATGGCAATTTTGGTCACTGTGAGGGTTTAAAAAGTGGTTATTCAACATGAGGCACGATCCAATTGACATTTTTAATCATTTTTGGTAAAGTCCAAAAAATCAATTTTCGGACGAAAAACGATGACCGCGGAGCTGTCGAACGTTCCCAAAATGGTCAATTCTGATGAAATTTTAACATTTAATCTTTTGACTGCAAATTACTGTTGGATGTGAATTATTACCTTTTCAACTAAAATAAGTGTGTTTAAAGTCATTTCTGTGCCTGAAATTGGTCAAAATTGAAGCTTCTGAGTAAGCAAAACTCTGTAAAAATGGCAATTTTGGTCACTGTGAGGGTTTAAAAACTGGTTATTCAACACAAGGCACGATCCAATTGACATTTTGAATCATTTTTGGTAAAGTCCAAAAAATCAATTTTCGGACAAAAAACGATGACCGCGGAGCTGTCGAACGTTCCCAAAATGGTCAATTCTGATGAAATTTTAACATTTAATCTTTTGACTGCAAATTACTGTTGGATATGAATTATTACCTTTTCAATTAAAATAAGTGTATTTAAAGTCATTTCTCTGCCTGAAATTGGTCAAAATTGAAGCTTCTGAGTAAGCAAAACTCTGTAAAAATGGCAATTTTGGTCACTGTGAGGGTTTAAAAAGTGGTTATTCAACATGAGGCACGATCCAATTGACATTTTGAATCATTTTTGGTAAAGTCCAAAAAATCAATTTTCGGACGAAAAACGATGACCGCGGAGCTGTCGAACGTTCCCAAAATGGTCAATTCTGATTAAATTTTAACATTTAATCTTTTGACTGCAAATTACTGTTGGATGTGAATTATTACCTTTTCAACTAAAATAAGTGTGTTTAAAGTCATTTCTGTGCCTGAAATTGGTCAAAATTGAAGCTTCTGAGTAAGCAAAACTCTGTAAAAATGGCAATTTTGGTCACTGTGAGGGTTTAAAAACTGGTTATTCAACACAAGGCACGATCCAATTGACATTTTGAATCATTTTTGGTAAAGTCCAAAAAATCAATTTTCGGACAAAAAACGATGACCGCGGAGCTGTCGAACGTTCCCAAAATGGTCAATTCTGATGAAATTTTAACATTTAATCTTTTGACTGCAAATTACTGTTGGATATGAATTATTACCTTTTCAATTAAAATAAGTGTGTTTAAAGTCATTTCTCTGCCTGAAATTGGTCAAAATTGAAGCTTCTGAGTAATCAAAACTCTGTAAAAATGGCAATTTTGGTCACTGTGAGGGTTTAAAAAGTGGTTATTCAACATGAGGCACGATCCAATTGACATTTTGAATCATTTTTGGTAAAGTCCAAAAAATCAATTTTCGGACGAAAAACGATGACCGCGGAGCTGTCGAACGTTCCCAAAATGGTCAATTCTGATGACATTTTTACATTTAATCTTTTGACTGCAAATTACTGTTGGATGTGAATTATTACTTTTTCAACTAAAATAAGTGTGTTTAAAGTCATTTCTCTGCTTGAAATTGGTCAAAATTGAAGCTTCTGAGTAAGCAAAACTCTGTAAAAATGGCAATTTTGGTCACTGTGAGGGTTTAAAAAGTGGTTATTCAACATGAGGCACGATCCAATTGACATTTTGAATCATTTTTGGTAAAGTCCCAAAAATCAATTTTCGGACGAAAAACGATGACCGCGGAGCTGTCGAACGTTCCCAAAATGGTCAATTCTGATTAAATTTTAACATTTAATCTTTTGACTGCAAATTACTGTTGGATGTGAATTATTACCTTTTCAACTAAAATAAGTGTGCTTAAAGTCATTTCTGTGCCTGAAATTGGTCGAAATTGAAGCTTCTGAGTAAGCAAAACTCTGTAAAAATGGCAATTTTCGTCACTGTGAGGGTTTAAAAACTGGTTATTCAACACAAGGCACGATCCAATTGACATTTTGAATCATTTTTGGTAAAGTCCAAAAAATCAATTTTCGGACAAAAAACGATGACCGCGGAGCTGTCGAACGTTCCCAAAATGGTCAATTCTGATGAAATTTTAACATTTAATCTTTTGACTGCAAATTACTGTTGGATATGAATTATTACCTTTTCAATTAAAATAAGTGTGTTTAAAGTCATTTCTCTGCCTGAAATTGGTCAAAATTGAAGCTTCTGAGTAATCAAAACTCTGTAAAAATGGCCATTTTGGTCACTGTGAGGGTTTAAAAAGTGGTTATTCAACATGAGGCACGATCCAATTGACATTTTGAATAATTTTTGGTAAAGTCCAAAAAATCCATTTTCGGACGAAAAACGATGACCGCGGAGCTGTCGAACGTTCCCAAAATGGTCAATTCTGATTAAATTTTAACATTTAATCTTTTGACTGCAAATTACTGTTGGATGTGAATTATTACTTTTTCAACTAAAATAAGTGTGTTTAAAGTCATTTCTCTGCTTGAAATTGGTCAAAATTGAAGCTTCTGAGTAAGCAAAACTCTGTAAAAATGGCAATTTTGGTCACTGTGAGGGTTTAAAAAGTGGTTATTCAACATGAGGCACGATCCAATTGACATTTTGAATCATTTTTGGTAAAGTCCCAAAAATCAATTTTCGGACGAAAAACGATGAGCGCGGAGCTGTCGAACGTTCCCAAAATGGTCAATTCTGATGAAATTTTAACATTTGATCTTTTGACTGCAAATTACTGTTGGATATGAATTATTACCTTTTCAATTAAAATAAGTGTGTTTAAAGTCATTTCTCTGCCTGAAATTGGTCAAAATTGAAGCTTCTGAGTAAGCAAAACTCTGTAAAAATGGCAATTTTGGTCACTGTGAGGGTTTAAAAACTGGTTATTCAACACAAGGCACGATCCAATTGACATTTTGAATCATTTTTGGTAAAGTCCAAAAAATCAATTTTCGGACAAAAAACGATGAACGTTCGAACGTTCCCAAAATGGTCAATTCTGATGAAATTTTAACATTTAATCTTTTGACTGCAAATTACTGTTGGATATGAATTATTACCTTTTCAATTAAAATAAGTGTGTTTAAAGTCATTTCTCTGCCTGAAATTGGTCAAAATTGAAGCTTCTGAGTAATCAAAACTCTGTAAAAATGGCAATTTTGGTCCATCAGAGGGTTTAAAAAGTGGTTATTCAACATGAGGCACGATCCAATTGACATTTTGAATCATTTTTGGTAAAGTCCCAAAAATCAATTTTCGGACGAAAAACGATGACCGCGGAGCTGTCGAACGTTCCCAAAATGGTCAATTCTGATGAAATTTTAACATTTAATCTTTTGACTGCAAATTACTGTTGGATGTGAATTATTACCTTTTCAACTAAAATAAGTGTGTTTAAAGTCATTTCTGTGCCTGAAATTGGTCAAAATTGAAGCTTCTGAGTAAGCAAAACTCTGTAAAAATGGCAATTTTGGTCACTGTGAGGGTTTAAAAACTGGTTATTCAACACAAGGCACGATCCAATTGACATTTTGAATCATTTTTGGTAAAGTCCAAAAAATCAATTTTCGGACAAAAAACGATGACCGCGGAGCTGTCGAACGTTCCCAAAATGGTCAATTCTGATGAAATTTTAACATTTAATCTTTTGACTGCAAATTACTGTTGGATATGAATTATTACCTTTTCAATTAAAATAAGTGTGTTTAAAGTCATTTCTCTGCCTGAAATTGGTCAAAATTGAAGCTTCTGAGTAATCAAAACTCTGTAAAAATGGCAATTTTGGTCACTGTGAGGGTTTAAAAAGTGGTTATTCAACATGAGGCACGATCCAATTGACATTTTGAATCATTTTTGGTAAAGTCCAAAAAATCAATTTTCGGACGAAAAACGATGACCGCGGAGCTGTCGAACGTTCCCAAAATGGTCAATTCTGATGAAATTTTTACATTTAATCTTTTGACTGCAAATTACTGTTGGATGTGAATTATTACTTTTTCAACTAAAATAAGTGTGTTTAAAGTCATTTCTCTGCTTGAAATTGGTCAAAATTGAAGCTTCTGAGTAAGCAAAACTCTGTAAAAATGGCAATTTTGGTCACTGTGAGGGTTTAAAAAGTGGTTATTCAACATGAGGCACGATCCAATTGACATTTTGAATCATTTTTGGTAAAGTCCCAAAAATCAATTTTCGGACGAAAAACGATGACCGCGGAGCTGTCGAACGTTCCCAAAATGGTCAATTCTGATAAAATTTTAACATTTAATCTTTTGACTGCAAATTACTGTTGGATGTGAATTATTACCTTTTCAACCTAAATAAGTGTGTTTAAAGTCATTTCTGTGCCTGAAATTGGTCAAAATTGAAGCTTCTGAGTAAGCAAAACTCTGTAAAAATGGCAATTTTGGTCACTGTGAGGGTTTAAAAAGTGGTTATTCAACATGAGGCACGATCCAATTGACATTTTGAATCATTTTTGGTAAAGTCCCAAAAATCAATTTTCGGACGAAAAACGATGACCGCGGAGCTGTCGAACGTTCCCAAAATGGTCAATTCTGATAAAATGTTAACATTTAATCTTTTGACTGCAAATTACTGTTGGATGTGAATTATTACCTTTTCAACTAAAATAAGTGTGTTTAAAGTCATTTCTGTGCCTGAAATTGGTCAAAATTGAAGCTTCTGAGTAAGCAAAACTCTGTAAAAATGGCAATTTTGGTCACTGTGAGGGTTTAAAAACTGGTTATTCAACACAAGGCACGATCCAATTGACATTTTGAATCATTTTTGGTAAAGTCCAAAAAATCAATTTTCGGACAAAAAACGATGACCGCGGAGCTGTCGAACGTTCCCAAAATGGTCAATTCTGATGAAATTTTAACATTTAATCTTTTGACTGCAAATTACTGTTGGATATGAATTATTACCTTTTCAATTAAAATAAGTGTGTTTAAAGTCATTTCTCTGCCTGAAATTGGTCAAAATTGAAGCTTCTGAGTAAGAAAAACTCTGTAAAAATGGCAATTTTGGTCACTGTGAGGGTTTAAAAAGTGGTTATTCAACATGAGGCACGATCCAATTGACATTTTGAATCATTTTTGGTAAAGTCCCAAAAATCAATTTTCGGACGAAAAACGATGACCGCGGAGCTGTCGAACGTTCCCAAAATGGTCAATTCTGATTAAATTTTAACATTTAATCTTTTGACTGCAAATTACTGTTGGATGTGAATTATTACCTTTTCAACTAAAATAAGTGTGTTTAAAGTCATTTCTGTGCCTGAAATTGGTCAAAATCGAAGCTTCTGAGTAAGCAAAACTCTGTAAAAATGGCAATTTTGGTCACTGTGAGGGTTTAAAAACTGGTTATTCAACACAAGGCACGATCCAATTTACATTTTGAATCATTTTTGGTAAAGTCCAAAAAATCAATTTTCGGACAAAAAACGATGACCGCGGAGCTGTCGAACGTTCCCAAAATGGTCAATTCTGATGAAATTTTAACATTTAATCTTTTGACTGCAAATTACTGTTGGATATGAAATATTACCTTTTCAATTAAAATAAGTGTGTTTAAAGTCATTTCTCTGCCTGAAATTGGTCAAAATTGAAGCTTCTGAGTAATCAAAACTCTGTAAAAATGGCAATTTTGGTCACTGTGAGGGTTTAAAAAGTGGTTATTCAACATGAGGCACGATCCAATTGACATTTTGAATCATTTTTGGTAAAGTCCAAAAAATCAATTTTCGGACGAAAAACGATGACCGCGGAGCTGTCGAACGTTCCCAAAATGGTCAATTCTGATGAAATTTTAACATTTAATCTTTTGACTGCAAATTACTGTTGGATGTGAATTATTACTTTTTCAACTAAAATAAGTGTGTTTAAAGTCATTTCTCTGCCTGAAATTGGTCAAAATTGAAGCTTCTGAGTAATCAAAACTCTGTAAAAATGGCAATTTTGGTCCATGTGAGGGTTTAAAAAGTGGTTATTCAACATGAGGCACGATCCAATTGACATTTTGAATCATTTTTGGTAAAGTCCAAAAAATCAATTTTCGGACGAAAAACGATGACCGCGGAGCTGTCGAACGTTCCCAAAATGGTCAATTCTGATGAAATTTTAACATTTAATCTTTTGACTGCAAATTACTGTTGGATGTGAATTATTACCTTTTCAACTAAAATAAGTGTGTTTAAAGTCATTTCTGTGCCTGAAATTGGTCAAAATTGAAGCTTCTGAGTAAGCAAAACTCTGTAAAAATGGCAATTTTGGTCACTGTGAGGGTTTAAAAACTGGTTATTCAACACAAGGCACGATCCAATTGACATTTTGAATCATTTTTGGTAAAGTCCAAAAAATCAATTTTCGGACAAAAAACGATGACCGCGGAGCTGTCGAACGTTCCCAAAATGGTCAATTCTGATGAAATTTTAACATTTAATCTTTTGACTGCAAATTACTGTTGGATATGAATTATTACCTTTTCAATTAAAATAAGTGTGTTTAAAGTCATTTCTCTGCCTGAAATTGGTCAAAATTGAAGCTTCTGAGTAATCAAAACTCTGTAAAAATGGCAATTTTGGTCACTGTGAGGGTTTAAAAAGTGGTTATTCAACATGAGGCACGATCCAATTGACATTTTGAATCATTTTTGGTAAAGTCCAAAAAATCAATTTTCGGACGAAAAACGATGACCGCGGAGCTGTCGAACGTTCCCAAAATGGTCAATTCTGATGAAATTTTTACATTTAATCTTTTGACTGCAAATTACTGTTGGATGTGAATTATTACTTTTTCAACTAAAATAAGTGTGTTTAAAGTCATTTCTCTGCTTGAAATTGGTCAAAATTGAAGCTTCTGAGTAAGCAAAACTCTGTAAAAATGGCAATTTTGGTCACTGTGAGGGTTTAAAAAGTGGTTATTCAACATGAGGCACGATCCAATTGACATTTTTAATCATTTTTGGTAAAGTCCAAAAAATCAATTTTCGGACGAAAAACGATGACCGCGGAGCTGTCGAACGTTCCCAAAATGGTCAATTCTGATGAAATTTTAACATTTAATCTTTTGACTGCAAATTACTGTTGGATGTGAATTATTACCTTTTCAACTAAAATAAGTGTGTTTAAAGTCATTTCTGTGCCTGAAATTGGTCAAAATTGAAGCTTCTGAGTAAGCAAAACTCTGTAAAAATGGCAATTTTGGTCACTGTGAGGGTTTAAAAACTGGTTATTCAACACAAGGCACGATCCAATTGACATTTTGAATCATTTTTGGTAAAGTCCAAAAAATCAATTTTCGGACAAAAAACGATGACCGCGGAGCTGTCGAACGTTCCCAAAATGGTCAATTCTGATGAAATTTTAACATTTAATCTTTTGACTGCAAATTACTGTTGGATATGAATTATTACCTTTTCAATTAAAATAAGTGTATTTAAAGTCATTTCTCTGCCTGAAATTGGTCAAAATTGAAGCTTCTGAGTAAGCAAAACTCTGTAAAAATGGCAATTTTGGTCACTGTGAGGGTTTAAAAAGTGGTTATTCAACATGAGGCACGATCCAATTGACATTTTGAATCATTTTTGGTAAAGTCCAAAAAATCAATTTTCGGACGAAAAACGATGACCGCGGAGCTGTCGAACGTTCCCAAAATGGTCAATTCTGATTAAATTTTAACATTTAATCTTTTGACTGCAAATTACTGTTGGATGTGAATTATTACCTTTTCAACTAAAATAAGTGTGTTTAAAGTCATTTCTGTGCCTGAAATTGGTCAAAATTGAAGCTTCTGAGTAAGCAAAACTCTGTAAAAATGGCAATTTTGGTCACTGTGAGGGTTTAAAAACTGGTTATTCAACACAAGGCACGATCCAATTGACATTTTGAATCATTTTTGGTAAAGTCCAAAAAATCAATTTTCGGACAAAAAACGATGACCGCGGAGCTGTCGAACGTTCCCAAAATGGTCAATTCTGATGAAATTTTAACATTTAATCTTTTGACTGCAAATTACTGTTGGATATGAATTATTACCTTTTCAATTAAAATAAGTGTGTTTAAAGTCATTTCTCTGCCTGAAATTGGTCAAAATTGAAGCTTCTGAGTAATCAAAACTCTGTAAAAATGGCAATTTTGGTCACTGTGAGGGTTTAAAAAGTGGTTATTCAACATGAGGCACGATCCAATTGACATTTTGAATCATTTTTGGTAAAGTCCAAAAAATCAATTTTCGGACGAAAAACGATGACCGCGGAGCTGTCGAACGTTCCCAAAATGGTCAATTCTGATGACATTTTTACATTTAATCTTTTGACTGCAAATTACTGTTGGATGTGAATTATTACTTTTTCAACTAAAATAAGTGTGTTTAAAGTCATTTCTCTGCTTGAAATTGGTCAAAATTGAAGCTTCTGAGTAAGCAAAACTCTGTAAAAATGGCAATTTTGGTCACTGTGAGGGTTTAAAAAGTGGTTATTCAACATGAGGCACGATCCAATTGACATTTTGAATCATTTTTGGTAAAGTCCCAAAAATCAATTTTCGGACGAAAAACGATGACCGCGGAGCTGTCGAACGTTCCCAAAATGGTCAATTCTGATTAAATTTTAACATTTAATCTTTTGACTGCAAATTACTGTTGGATGTGAATTATTACCTTTTCAACTAAAATAAGTGTGCTTAAAGTCATTTCTGTGCCTGAAATTGGTCAAAATTGAAGCTTCTGAGTAAGCAAAACTCTGTAAAAATGGCAATTTTGGTCACTGTGAGGGTTTAAAAACTGGTTATTCAACACAAGGCACGATCCAATTGACATTTTGAATCATTTTTGGTAAAGTCCAAAAAATCAATTTTCGGACAAAAAACGATGACCGCGGAGCTGTCGAACGTTCCCAAAATGGTCAATTCTGATGAAATTTTAACATTTAATCTTTTGACTGCAAATTACTGTTGGATATGAATTATTACCTTTTCAATTAAAATAAGTGTGTTTAAAGTCATTTCTCTGCCTGAAATTGGTCAAAATTGAAGCTTCTGAGTAATCAAAACTCTGTAAAAATGGCAATTTTGGTCACTGTGAGGGTTTAAAAAGTGGTTATTCAACATGAGGCACGATCCAATTGACATTTTGAATCATTTTTGGTAAAGTCCAAAAAATCAATTTTCGGACGAAAAACGATGACCGCGGAGCTGTCGAACGTTCCCAAAATGGTCAATTCTGATGACATTTTTACATTTAATCTTTTGACTGCAAATTACTGTTGGATGTGAATTATTACTTTTTCAACTAAAATAAGTGTGTTTAAAGTCATTTCTCTGCTTGAAATTGGTCAAAATTGAAGCTTCTGAGTAAGCAAAACTCTGTAAAAATGGCAATTTTGGTCACTGTGAGGGTTTAAAAAGTGGTTATTCAACATGAGGCACGATCCAATTGACATTTTGAATCATTTTTGGTAAAGTCCCAAAAATCAATTTTCGGACGAAAAACGATGACCGCGGAGCTGTCGAACGTTCCCAAAATGGTCAATTCTGATTAAATTTTAACATTTAATCTTTTGACTGCAAATTACTGTTGGATGTGAATTATTACCTTTTCAACTAAAATAAGTGTGCTTAAAGTCATTTCTGTGCCTGAAATTGGTCAAAATTGAAGCTTCTGAGTAAGCAAAACTCTGTAAAAATGGCAATTTTCGTCACTGTGAGGGTTTAAAAACTGGTTATTCAACACAAGGCACGATCCAATTGACATTTTGAATCATTTTTGGTAAAGTCCAAAAAATCAATTTTCGGACAAAAAACGATGACCGCGGAGCTGTCGAACGTTCCCAAAATGGTCAATTCTGATGAAATTTTAACATTTAATCTTTTGACTGCAAATTACTGTTGGATATGAATTATTACCTTTTCAATTAAAATAAGTGTGTTTAAAGTCATTTCTCTGCCTGAAATTGGTCAAAATTGAAGCTTCTGAGTAATCAAAACTCTGTAAAAATGGCCATTTTGGTCACTGTGAGGGTTTAAAAAGTGGTTATTCAACATGAGGCACGATCCAATTGACATTTTGAATAATTTTTGGTAAAGTCCAAAAAATCCATTTTCGGACGAAAAACGATGACCGCGGAGCTGTCGAACGTTCCCAAAATGGTCAATTCTGATTAAATTTTAACATTTAATCTTTTGACTGCAAATTACTGTTGGATGTGAATTATTACTTTTTCAACTAAAATAAGTGTGTTTAAAGTCATTTCTCTGCTTGAAATTGGTCAAAATTGAAGCTTCTGAGTAAGCAAAACTCTGTAAAAATGGCAATTTTGGTCACTGTGAGGGTTTAAAAAGTGGTTATTCAACATGAGGCACGATCCAATTGACATTTTGAATCATTTTTGGTAAAGTCCCAAAAATCAATTTTCGGACGAAAAACGATGAGCGCGGAGCTGTCGAACGTTCCCAAAATGGTCAATTCTGATGAAATTTTAACATTTGATCTTTTGACTGCAAATTACTGTTGGATATGAATTATTACCTTTTCAATTAAAATAAGTGTGTTTAAAGTCATTTCTCTGCCTGAAATTGGTCAAAATTGAAGCTTCTGAGTAAGCAAAACTCTGTAAAAATGGCAATTTTGGTCACTGTGAGGGTTTAAAAACTGGTTATTCAACACAAGGCACGATCCAATTGACATTTTGAATCATTTTTGGTAAAGTCCAAAAAATCAATTTTCGGACAAAAAACGATGAACGTTCGAACGTTCCCAAAATGGTCAATTCTGATGAAATTTTAACATTTAATCTTTTGACTGCAAATTACTGTTGGATATGAATTATTACCTTTTCAATTAAAATAAGTGTGTTTAAAGTCATTTCTCTGCCTGAAATTGGTCAAAATTGAAGCTTCTGAGTAATCAAAACTCTGTAAAAATGGCAATTTTGGTCCATCAGAGGGTTTAAAAAGTGGTTATTCAACATGAGGCACGATCCAATTGACATTTTGAATCATTTTTGGTAAAGTCCCAAAAATCAATTTTCGGACGAAAAACGATGACCGCGGAGCTGTCGAACGTTCCCAAAATGGTCAATTCTGATGAAATTTTAACATTTAATCTTTTGACTGCAAATTACTGTTGGATGTGAATTATTACCTTTTCAACTAAAATAAGTGTGTTTAAAGTCATTTCTGTGCCTGAAATTGGTCAAAATTGAAGCTTCTGAGTAAGCAAAACTCTGTAAAAATGGCAATTTTGGTCACTGTGAGGGTTTAAAAACTGGTTATTCAACACAAGGCACGATCCAATTGACATTTTGAATCATTTTTGGTAAAGTCCAAAAAATCAATTTTCGGACAAAAAACGATGACCGCGGAGCTGTCGAACGTTCCCAAAATGGTCAATTCTGATGAAATTTTAACATTTAATCTTTTGACTGCAAATTACTGTTGGATATGAATTATTACCTTTTCAATTAAAATAAGTGTGTTTAAAGTCATTTCTCTGCCTGAAATTGGTCAAAATTGAAGCTTCTGAGTAATCAAAACTCTGTAAAAATGGCAATTTTGGTCACTGTGAGGGTTTAAAAAGTGGTTATTCAACATGAGGCACGATCCAATTGACATTTTGAATCATTTTTGGTAAAGTCCAAAAAATCAATTTTCGGACGAAAAACGATGACCGCGGAGCTGTCGAACGTTCCCAAAATGGTCAATTCTGATGAAATTTTTACATTTAATCTTTTGACTGCAAATTACTGTTGGATGTGAATTATTACTTTTTCAACTAAAATAAGTGTGTTTAAAGTCATTTCTCTGCTTGAAATTGGTCAAAATTGAAGCTTCTGAGTAAGCAAAACTCTGTAAAAATGGCAATTTTGGTCACTGTGAGGGTTTAAAAAGTGGTTATTCAACATGAGGCACGATCCAATTGACATTTTGAATCATTTTTGGTAAAGTCCCAAAAATCAATTTTCGGACGAAAAACGATGACCGCGGAGCTGTCGAACGTTCCCAAAATGGTCAATTCTGATAAAATTTTAACATTTAATCTTTTGACTGCAAATTACTGTTGGATGTGAATTATTACCTTTTCAACCTAAATAAGTGTGTTTAAAGTCATTTCTGTGCCTGAAATTGGTCAAAATTGAAGCTTCTGAGTAAGCAAAACTCTGTAAAAATGGCAATTTTGGTCACTGTGAGGGTTTAAAAAGTGGTTATTCAACATGAGGCACGATCCAATTGACATTTTGAATCATTTTTGGTAAAGTCCCAAAAATCAATTTTCGGACGAAAAACGATGACCGCGGAGCTGTCGAACGTTCCCAAAATGGTCAATTCTGATAAAATTTTAACATTTAATCTTTTGACTGCAAATTACTGTTGGATGTGAATTATTACCTTTTCAACTAAAATAAGTGTGTTTAAAGTCATTTCTGTGCCTGAAATTGGTCAAAATTGAAGCTTCTGAGTAAGCAAAACTCTGTAAAAATGGCAATTTTGGTCACTGTGAGGGTTTAAAAACTGGTTATTCAACACAAGGCACGATCCAATTGACATTTTGAATCATTTTTGGTAAAGTCCAAAAAATCCATTTTCGGACAAAAAACGATGACCGCGGAGCTGTCGAACGTTCCCAAAATGGTCAATTCTGATGAAATTTTAACATTTAATCTTTTGACTGCAAATTACTGTTGGATATGAATTATTACCTTTTCAATTAAAATAAGTGTGTTTAAAGTCATTTCTCTGCCTGAAATTGGTCAAAATTGAAGCTTCTGAGTAAGAAAAACTCTGTAAAAATGGCAATTTTGGTCACTGTGAGGGTTTAAAAAGTGGTTATTCAACATGAGGCACGATCCAATTGACATTTTGAATCATTTTTGGTAAAGTCCCAAAAATCAATTTTCGGACGAAAAACGATGACCGCGGAGCTGTCGAACGTTCCCAAAATGGTCAATTCTGATTAAATTTTAACATTTAATCTTTTGACTGCAAATTACTGTTGGATGTGAATTATTACCTTTTCAACTAAAATAAGTGTGTTTAAAGTCATTTCTGTGCCTGAAATTGGTCAAAATCGAAGCTTCTGAGTAAGCAAAACTCTGTAAAAATGGCAATTTTGGTCACTGTGAGGGTTTAAAAACTGGTTATTCAACACAAGGCACGATCCAATTGACATTTTGAATCATTTTTGGTAAAGTCCAAAAAATCAATTTTCGGACAAAAAACGATGACCGCGGAGCTGTCGAACGTTCCCAAAATGGTCAATTCTGATGAAATTTTAACATTTAATCTTTTGACTGCAAATTACTGTTGGATATGAAATATTACCTTTTCAATTAAAATAAGTGTGTTTAAAGTCATTTCTCTGCCTGAAATTGGTCAAAATTGAAGCTTCTGAGTAATCAAAACTCTGTAAAAATGGCAATTTTGGTCACTGTGAGGGTTTAAAAAGTGGTTATTCAACATGAGGCACGATCCAATTGACATTTTGAATCATTTTTGGTAAAGTCCAAAAAATCAATTTTCGGACGAAAAACGATGACCGCGGAGCTGTCGAACGTTCCCAAAATGGTCAATTCTGATGAAATTTTAACATTTAATCTTTTGACTGCAAATTACTGTTGGATGTGAATTATTACTTTTTCAACTAAAATAAGTGTGTTTAAAGTCATTTCTCTGCCTGAAATTGGTCAAAATTGAAGCTTCTGAGTAATCAAAACTCTGTAAAAATGGCAATTTTGGTCCATGTGAGGGTTTAAAAAGTGGTTATTCAACATGAGGCACGATCCAATTGACATTTTGAATCATTTTTGGTAAAGTCCAAAAAATCAATTTTCGGACGAAAAACGATGACCGCGGAGCTGTCGAACGTTCCCAAAATGGTCAATTCTGATGAAATTTTAACATTTAATCTTTTGACTGCAAATTACTGTTGGATGTGAATTATTACCTTTTCAACTAAAATAAGTGTGTTTAAAGTCATTTCTGTGCCTGAAATTGGTCAAAATTGAAGCTTCTGAGTAAGCAAAACTCTGTAAAAATGGCAATTTTGGTCACTGTGAGGGTTTAAAAACTGGTTATTCAACACAAGGCACGATCCAATTGACATTTTGAATCATTTTTGGTAAAGTCCAAAAAATCAATTTTCGGACAAAAAACGATGACCGCGGAGCTGTCGAACGTTCCCAAAATGGTCAATTCTGATGAAATTTTAACATTTAATCTTTTGACTGCAAATTACTGTTGGATATGAATTATTACCTTTTCAATTAAAATAAGTGTGTTTAAAGTCATTTCTCTGCCTGAAATTGGTCAAAATTGAAGCTTCTGAGTAATCAAAACTCTGTAAAAATGGCAATTTTGGTCACTGTGAGGGTTTAAAAAGTGGTTATTCAACATGAGGCACGATCCAATTGACATTTTGAATCATTTTTGGTAAAGTCCAAAAAATCAATTTTCGGACGAAAAACGATGACCGCGGAGCTGTCGAACGTTCCCAAAATGGTCAATTCTGATGAAATTTTTACATTTAATCTTTTGACTGCAAATTACTGTTGGATGTGAATTATTACTTTTTCAACTAAAATAAGTGTGTTTAAAGTCATTTCTCTGCTTGAAATTGGTCAAAATTGAAGCTTCTGAGTAAGCAAAACTCTGTAAAAATGGCAATTTTGGTCACTGTGAGGGTTTAAAAAGTGGTTATTCAACATGAGGCACGATCCAATTGACATTTTTAATCATTTTTGGTAAAGTCCAAAAAATCAATTTTCGGACGAAAAACGATGACCGCGGAGCTGTCGAACGTTCCCAAAATGGTCAATTCTGATGAAATTTTAACATTTAATCTTTTGACTGCAAATTACTGTTGGATGTGAATTATTACCTTTTCAACTAAAATAAGTGTGTTTAAAGTCATTTCTGTGCCTGAAATTGGTCAAAATTGAAGCTTCTGAGTAAGCAAAACTCTGTAAAAATGGCAATTTTGGTCACTGTGAGGGTTTAAAAACTGGTTATTCAACACAAGGCACGATCCAATTGACATTTTGAATCATTTTTGGTAAAGTCCAAAAAATCAATTTTCGGACAAAAAACGATGACCGCGGAGCTGTCGAACGTTCCCAAAATGGTCAATTCTGATGAAATTTTAACATTTAATCTTTTGACTGCAAATTACTGTTGGATATGAATTATTACCTTTTCAATTAAAATAAGTGTATTTAAAGTCATTTCTCTGCCTGAAATTGGTCAAAATTGAAGCTTCTGAGTAAGCAAAACTCTGTAAAAATGGCAATTTTGGTCACTGTGAGGGTTTAAAAAGTGGTTATTCAACATGAGGCACGATCCAATTGACATTTTGAATCATTTTTGGTAAAGTCCAAAAAATCAATTTTCGGACGAAAAACGATGACCGCGGAGCTGTCGAACGTTCCCAAAATGGTCAATTCTGATTAAATTTTAACATTTAATCTTTTGACTGCAAATTACTGTTGGATGTGAATTATTACCTTTTCAACTAAAATAAGTGTGTTTAAAGTCATTTCTGTGCCTGAAATTGGTCAAAATTGAAGCTTCTGAGTAAGCAAAACTCTGTAAAAATGGCAATTTTGGTCACTGTGAGGGTTTAAAAACTGGTTATTCAACACAAGGCACGATCCAATTGACATTTTGAATCATTTTTGGTAAAGTCCAAAAAATCAATTTTCGGACAAAAAACGATGACCGCGGAGCTGTCGAACGTTCCCAAAATGGTCAATTCTGATGAAATTTTAACATTTAATCTTTTGACTGCAAATTACTGTTGGATATGAATTATTACCTTTTCAATTAAAATAAGTGTGTTTAAAGTCATTTCTCTGCCTGAAATTGGTCAAAATTGAAGCTTCTGAGTAATCAAAACTCTGTAAAAATGGCAATTTTGGTCACTGTGAGGGTTTAAAAAGTGGTTATTCAACATGAGGCACGATCCAATTGACATTTTGAATCATTTTTGGTAAAGTCCAAAAAATCAATTTTCGGACGAAAAACGATGACCGCGGAGCTGTCGAACGTTCCCAAAATGGTCAATTCTGATGACATTTTTACATTTAATCTTTTGACTGCAAATTACTGTTGGATGTGAATTATTACTTTTTCAACTAAAATAAGTGTGTTTAAAGTCATTTCTCTGCTTGAAATTGGTCAAAATTGAAGCTTCTGAGTAAGCAAAACTCTGTAAAAATGGCAATTTTGGTCACTGTGAGGGTTTAAAAAGTGGTTATTCAACATGAGGCACGATCCAATTGACATTTTGAATCATTTTTGGTAAAGTCCCAAAAATCAATTTTCGGACGAAAAACGATGACCGCGGAGCTGTCGAACGTTCCCAAAATGGTCAATTCTGATTAAATTTTAACATTTAATCTTTTGACTGCAAATTACTGTTGGATGTGAATTATTACCTTTTCAACTAAAATAAGTGTGCTTAAAGTCATTTCTGTGCCTGAAATTGGTCAAAATTGAAGCTTCTGAGTAAGCAAAACTCTGTAAAAATGGCAATTTTCGTCACTGTGAGGGTTTAAAAACTGGTTATTCAACACAAGGCACGATCCAATTGACATTTTGAATCATTTTTGGTAAAGTCCAAAAAATCAATTTTCGGACAAAAAACGATGACCGCGGAGCTGTCGAACGTTCCCAAAATGGTCAATTCTGATGAAATTTTAACATTTAATCTTTTGACTGCAAATTACTGTTGGATATGAATTATTACCTTTTCAATTAAAATAAGTGTGTTTAAAGTCATTTCTCTGCCTGAAATTGGTCAAAATTGAAGCTTCTGAGTAATCAAAACTCTGTAAAAATGGCCATTTTGGTCACTGTGAGGGTTTAAAAAGTGGTTATTCAACATGAGGCACGATCCAATTGACATTTTGAATAATTTTTGGTAAAGTCCAAAAAATCCATTTTCGGACGAAAAACGATGACCGCGGAGCTGTCGAACGTTCCCAAAATGGTCAATTCTGATTACATTTTAACATTTAATCTTTTGACTGCAAATTACTGTTGGATGTGAATTATTACTTTTTCAACTAAAATAAGTGTGTTTAAAGTCATTTCTCTGCTTGAAATTGGTCAAAATTGAAGCTTCTGAGTAAGCAAAACTCTGTAAAAATGGCAATTTTGGTCACTGTGAGGGTTTAAAAAGTGGTTATTCAACATGAGGCACGATCCAATTGACATTTTGAATCATTTTTGGTAAAGTCCCAAAAATCAATTTTCGGACGAAAAACGATGAGCGCGGAGCTGTCGAACGTTCCCAAAATGGTCAATTCTGATGAAATTTTAACATTTGATCTTTTGACTGCAAATTACTGTTGGATATGAATTATTACCTTTTCAATTAAAATAAGTGTGTTTAAAGTCATTTCTCTGCCTGAAATTGGTCAAAATTGAAGCTTCTGAGTAAGCAAAACTCTGTAAAAATGGCAATTTTGGTCACTGTGAGGGTTTAAAAACTGGTTATTCAACACAAGGCACGATCCAATTGACATTTTGAATCATTTTTGGTAAAGTCCAAAAAATCAATTTTCGGACAAAAAACGATGAACGTTCGAACGTTCCCAAAATGGTCAATTCTGATGAAATTTTAACATTTAATCTTTTGACTGCAAATTACTGTTGGATATGAATTATTACCTTTTCAATTAAAATAAGTGTGTTTAAAGTCATTTCTCTGCCTGAAATTGGTCAAAATTGAAGCTTCTGAGTAATCAAAACTCTGTAAAAATGGCAATTTTGGTCCATCAGAGGGTTTAAAAAGTGGTTATTCAACATGAGGCACGATCCAATTGACATTTTGAATCATTTTTGGTAAAGTCCCAAAAATCAATTTTCGGACGAAAAACGATGACCGCGGAGCTGTCGAACGTTCCCAAAATGGTCAATTCTGATGAAATTTTAACATTTAATCTTTTGACTGCAAATTACTGTTGGATGTGAATTATTACCTTTTCAACTAAAATAAGTGTGTTTAAAGTCATTTCTGTGCCTGAAATTGGTCAAAATTGAAGCTTCTGAGTAAGCAAAACTCTGTAAAAATGGCAATTTTGGTCACTGTGAGGGTTTAAAAACTGGTTATTCAACACAAGGCACGATCCAATTGACATTTTGAATCATTTTTGGTAAAGTCCAAAAAATCAATTTTCGGACAAAAAACGATGACCGCGGAGCTGTCGAACGTTCCCAAAATGGTCAATTCTGATGAAATTTTAACATTTAATCTTTTGACTGCAAATTACTGTTGGATATGAATTATTACCTTTTCAATTAAAATAAGTGTGTTTAAAGTCATTTCTCTGCCTGAAATTGGTCAAAATTGAAGCTTCTGAGTAATCAAAACTCTGTAAAAATGGCAATTTTGGTCACTGTGAGGGTTTAAAAAGTGGTTATTCAACATGAGGCACGATCCAATTGACATTTTGAATCATTTTTGGTAAAGTCCAAAAAATCAATTTTCGGACGAAAAACGATGACCGCGGAGCTGTCGAACGTTCCCAAAATGGTCAATTCTGATGAAATTTTTACATTTAATCTTTTGACTGCAAATTACTGTTGGATGTGAATTATTACTTTTTCAACTAAAATAAGTGTGTTTAAAGTCATTTCTCTGCTTGAAATTGGTCAAAATTGAAGCTTCTGAGTAAGCAAAACTCTGTAAAAATGGCAATTTTGGTCACTGTGAGGGTTTAAAAAGTGGTTATTCAACATGAGGCACGATCCAATTGACATTTTGAATCATTTTTGGTAAAGTCCCAAAAATCAATTTTCGGACGAAAAACGATGACCGCGGAGCTGTCGAACGTTCCCAAAATGGTCAATTCTGATAAAATTTTAACATTTAATCTTTTGACTGCAAATTACTGTTGGATGTGAATTATTACCTTTTCAACCTAAATAAGTGTGTTTAAAGTCATTTCTGTGCCTGAAATTGGTCAAAATTGAAGCTTCTGAGTAAGCAAAACTCTGTAAAAATGGCAATTTTGGTCACTGTGAGGGTTTAAAAAGTGGTTATTCAACATGAGGCACGATCCAATTGACATTTTGAATCATTTTTGGTAAAGTCCCAAAAATCAATTTTCGGACGAAAAACGATGACCGCGGAGCTGTCGAACGTTCCCAAAATGGTCAATTCTGATAAAATTTTAACATTTAATCTTTTGACTGCAAATTACTGTTGGATGTGAATTATTACCTTTTCAACTAAAATAAGTGTGTTTAAAGTCATTTCTGTGCCTGAAATTGGTCAAAATTGAAGCTTCTGAGTAAGCAAAACTCTGTAAAAATGGCAATTTTGGTCACTGTGAGGGTTTAAAAACTGGTTATTCAACACAAGGCACGATCCAATTGACATTTTGAATCATTTTTGGTAAAGTCCAAAAAATCAATTTTCGGACAAAAAACGATGACCGCGGAGCTGTCGAACGTTCCCAAAATGGTCAATTCTGATGAAATTTTAACATTTAATCTTTTGACTGCAAATTACTGTTGGATATGAATTATTACCTTTTCAATTAAAATAAGTGTGTTTAAAGTCATTTCTCTGCCTGAAATTGGTCAAAATTGAAGCTTCTGAGTAAGAAAAACTCTGTAAAAATGGCAATTTTGGTCACTGTGAGGGTTTAAAAAGTGGTTATTCAACATGAGGCACGATCCAATTGACATTTTGAATCATTTTTGGTAAAGTCCCAAAAATCAATTTTCGGACGAAAAACGATGACCGCGGAGCTGTCGAACGTTCCCAAAATGGTCAATTCTGATTAAATTTTAACATTTAATCTTTTGACTGCAAATTACTGTTGGATGTGAATTATTACCTTTTCAACTAAAATAAGTGTGTTTAAAGTCATTTCTGTGCCTGAAATTGGTCAAAATCGAAGCTTCTGAGTAAGCAAAACTCTGTAAAAATGGCAATTTTGGTCACTGTGAGGGTTTAAAAACTGGTTATTCAACACAAGGCACGATCCAATTGACATTTTGAATCATTTTTGGTAAAGTCCAAAAAATCAATTTTCGGACAAAAAACGATGACCGCGGAGCTGTCGAACGTTCCCAAAATGGTCAATTCTGATGAAATTTTAACATTTAATCTTTTGACTGCAAATTACTGTTGGATATGAAATATTACCTTTTCAATTAAAATAAGTGTGTTTAAAGTCATTTCTCTGCCTGAAATTGGTCAAAATTGAAGCTTCTGAGTAATCAAAACTCTGTAAAAATGGCAATTTTGGTCACTGTGAGGTTTAAAAAGTGGTTATTCAACATGAGGCACGATCCAATTGACATTTTGAATCATTTTTGGTAAAGTCCAAAAAATCAATTTTCGGACGAAAAACGATGACCGCGGAGCTGTCGAACGTTCCCAAAATGGTCAATTCTGATGAAATTTTAACATTTAATCTTTTGACTGCAAATTACTGTTGGATGTGAATTATTACTTTTTCAACTAAAATAAGTGTGTTTAAAGTCATTTCTCTGCTTGAAATTGGTCAAAATTGAAGCTTCTGAGTAAGCAAAACTCTGTAAAAATGGCAATTTTGGTCACTGTGAGGGTTTAAAAAGTGGTTATTCAACATGAGGCACGATCCAATTGACATTTTGAATCATTTTTGGTAAAGTCCCAAAAATCAATTTTCGGACGAAAAACGATGACCGCGGAGCTGTCGAACGTTCCCAAAATGGTCAATTCTGATTAAATTTTAACATTTAATCTTTTGACTGCAAATTACTGTTGGATGTGAATTATTACCTTTTCAACTAAAATAAGTGTGTTTAAAGTCATTTCTGTGCCTGAAATTGGTCAAAATTGAAGCTTCTGAGTAAGCAAAACTCTGTAAAAATGGCAATTTTGGTCACTGTGAGGGTTTAAAAACTGGTTATTCAACACAAGGCACGATCCAATTGACATTTTGAATAATTTTTGGTAAAGTCCAAAAAATCCATTTTCGGACAAAAAACGATGACCGCGGAGCTGTCGAACGTTCCCAAAATGGTCAATTCTGATAAAATTTTAACATTTAATCTTTTGACTGCAAATTACTGTTGGATATGAGTTATTACCTTTTCAATTAAAATAAGTGTGTTTAAAGTCATTTCTCTGCCTGAAATTGGTCAAAATTGAAGCTTCTGAGTAAGCAAAACTCTGTAAAAATGGCAATTTTGGTCACTGTGAGGGTTTAAAAAGTGGTTATTCAACATGAGGCACGATCCAATTGACATTTTGAATCATTTTTGGTAAAGTCCAAAAAATCAATTTTCGGACGAAAAACGATGACCGCGGAGCTGTCGAACGTTCCCAAAATGGTCAATTCTGATTAAATTTTAACATTTAATCTTTTGACTGCAAATTACTGTTGGATGTGAATTATTACCTTTTCAACTAAAATAAGTGTGTTTAAAGTCATTTCTGTGCCTGAAATTGGTCAAAATTGAAGCTTCTGAGTAAGCAAAACTCTGTAAAAATGGCAATTTTGGTCACTGTGAGGGTTTAAAAACTGGTTATTCAACACAAGGCACGATCCAATTGACATTTTGAATCATTTTTGGTAAAGTCCAAAAAATCCATTTTCGGACAAAAAACGATGACCGCGGAGCTGTCGAACGTTCCCAAAATGGTCAATTCTGATGAAATTTTAACATTTAATCTTTTGACTGCAAATTACTGTTGGATGTGAATTATTACCTTTTCAACTAAAATAAGTGTGTTTAAAGTCATTTCTGTGCCTGAAATTGGTCAAAATTGAAGCTTCTGAGTAAGCAAAACTCTGTAAAAATGGCAATTTTGGTCACTGTGAGGGTTTAAAAACTGGTTATTCAACACAAGGCACGATCCAATTGACATTTTGAATCATTTTTGGTAAAGTCCAAAAAATCAATTTTCGGACAAAAAACGACCGCGGAGCTGTCGAACGTTCCCAAAATGGTCAATTCTGATGAAATTTTAACATTTAATCTTTTGACTGCAAATTACTGTTGGATATGAATTATTACCTTTTCAATTAAAATAAGTGTGTTTAAAGTCATTTCTTTGCCTGAAATTGCTCAAAATTGAAGCTTCTGAGTAATCAAAACTCTGTAAAAATGGCAATTTTGGTCACTGTGAGGGTTTAAAAAGTGGTTATTCAACATGAGGCACGATCCAATTGACACTTTGAATCATTTTTGGTAAAGTCCAAAAAATCAATTTTCGGACGAAAAACGATGATCGCGGAGCTGTCGAACGTTCCCAAAATGGTCAATTCTGATGAAATTTTAACATTTAATCTTTTGACTGCAAATTACTGTTGGATGTGAATTATTACTTTTTCAACTAAAATAAGTGTGTTTAAAGTCATTTCTCTGCTTGAAATTGGTCAAAATTTAAGCTTCTGAGTAAGCAAAACTCTGTAAAAATGGCAATTTTGGTCACTGTGAGGGTTTAAAAAGTGGTTATTCAACATGAGGCACGATCCAATTGACATTTTGAATCATTTTTGGTAAAGTCCAAAAAATCAATTTTCGGACGAAAAACGATGACCGCGGAGCTGTCGAACGTTCCCAAAATGGTCAATTCTGATTAAATGTTAACATTTAATCTTTTGACTGCAAATTACTGTTAGATGTGAATTATTACCTTTTCAACTAAAATAAGTGTGTTTAAAGTCATTTATCTGCCTGAAATTGGTCTAAATTGAAGCTTCTGAGTAAGCAAAACTCTGTAAAAATGGCAATTTTGGTCACTGTGAGGGTTTAAAAAGTGGTTATTCAACATGAGGCACGATCCAATTGACATTTTGAATCATTTTTGGTAAAGTCCAAAAAATCAATTTTCGGACGAAAAACGATGACCGCGGAGCTGTCGAACGTTCCCAAAATGGTCAATTCTGATTAAATTTTAACATTTAATCTTTTGACTGCAAATTACTGTTGGATGTGAATTATAACCTTTTCAACTAAAATAAGTGTGTTTAAAGTCATTTCTGTGCCTGAAATTGGTCAAAATTGAAGCTTCTGAGTAAGCAAAACTCTGTAAAAATGGCAATTTTGGTCACTGTGAGGGTTTAAAAAGTGGTTATTCAACATGAGGCACGATCCAATTGACATTTTGAATCATTTTTGGTAAAGTCCAAAAAATCAATTTTCGGACGAAAAACGATGACCGCGGAGCTGTCGAACGTTCCCAAAATGGTCAATTCTGATGAAATTTTAACATTTAATCTTTTGACTGCAAATTACTGTTGGATGTGAATTATTACCTTTTCAACTAAAATAAGTGTGTTTAAAGTCATTTCTCTGCCTGAAATTGGTCAAAATTGAAGCTTCTGAGTAAGCAAAACTCTGTAAAAATGGCAATTTTGGTCACTGTGAGGGTTTAAAAAGTGGTTATTCAACACAAGGCACGATCCAATTGACATTTTGAATCATTTTTGGTAAAGTCCAAAAAATCAATTTTCGGACAAAAAACGACCGCGGAGCTGTCGAACGTTCCCAAAATGGTCAATTCTGATGAAATTTTAACATTTAATCTTTTGACTGCAAATTACTGTTGGATATGAATTATTACCTTTTCAATTAAAATAAGTGTGTTTAAAGTCATTTCTCTGCCTGAAATTGGTCAAAATTGAAGCTTCTGAGTAATCAAAACTCTGTAAAAATGGCAATTTTGGTCACTGTGAGGGTTTAAAAAGTGGTTATTCAACATGAGGCACGATCCAATTGACATTTTGAATCATTTTTGGTAAAGTCCAAAAAATCAATTTTCGGACGAAAAACGATGACCGCGGAGCTGTCGAACGTTCCCAAAATGGTCAATTCTGATTAAATGTTAACATTTAATCTTTTGACTGCAAATTACTGTTAGATGTGAATTATTACCTTTTCAACTAAAATAAGTGTGTTTAAAGTCATTTATCTGCCTGAAATTGGTCAAAATTGAAGCTTCTGAGTAAGCAAAACTCTGTAAAAATGGCAATTTTGGTCACTGTGAGGGTTTAAAAAGTGGTTATTCAACATGAGGCACGATCCAATTGACATTTTGAATCATTTTTGGTAAAGTCCAAAAAATCAATTTTCGGACGAAAAACGATGACCGCGGAGCTGTTGAACGTTCCCAAAATGGTCAATTCTGATTAAATTTTAACATTTAATCTTTTGACTGCAAATTACTGTTGGATGTGAATTATTACCTTTTCAACTAAAATAAGTGTGTTTAAAGTCATTTCTGTGCCTGAAATTGGTCAAAATTGAAGCTTCTGAGTAAGCAAAACTCTGTAAAAATGGCAATTTTGGTCACTGTGAGGGTTTAAAAACTGGTTATTCAACACAAGGCACGATCCAATTGACATTTTGAATCATTTTTGGTAAAGTCCAAAAAATCAATTTTCGGACAAAAAACGATGACCGCGGAGCTGTCGAACGTTCCCAAAATGGTCAATTCTGATGAAATTTTAACATTTAATCTTTTGACTGCAAATTACTGTTGGATGTGAATTATTACTTTTTCAACTAAAATAAGTGTGTTTAAAGTCATTTCTCTGCTTGAAATTGGTCAAAATTGAAGCTTCTGAGTAAGCAAAACTCTGTAAAAATGGCAATTTTGGTCACTGTTAGGGTTTAAAAAGTGGTTATTCAACATGAGGCACGATCCAATTGACATTTTGAATCATTTTTGGTAAAGTCCCAAAAATCAATTTTCGGACGAAAAACGATGACCGCGGAGCTGTCGAACGTTCCCAAAATGGTCAATTCTGATTAAATTTTAACATTTAATCTTTTGACTGCAAATTACTGTTGGATGTGAATTATTACCTTTTCAACTAAAATAAGTGTGTTTAAAGTCATTTCTTTGCCTGAAATTGGTCAAAATTGAAGCTTCTGAGTAAGCAAAACTCTGTAAAAATGGCAATTTTGGTCACTGTGCGGGTTTAAAAACTGGTTATTCAACACAAGGCACGATCCAATTGACATTTTGAATCATTTTTGGTAAAGTCCAAAAAATCAATATTCGGACAAAAAACGATGACCGCGGAGCTGTCGAACGTTCCCAAAATGGTCAATTCTGATGAAATTTTAACATTTAATCTTTTGACTGCAAATTACTGTTGGATATGAATTATTACCTTTTCAATTAAAATAAGTGTGTTTAAAGTCATTTCTCTGCCTGAAATTGGTCAAAATTGAAGCTTCTGAGTAAGCAAAACTCTGTAAAAATGGCAATTTTGGTCACTGTGAGGGTTTAAAAACTGGTTATTCAACACAAGGCACGATCCAATTGACATTTTGAATCATTTTTGGTAAAGTCCAAAAAATCAATTTTCGGACGAAAAACGATGACCGCGGAGCTGTCGAACGTTCCCAAAATGGTCAATTCTGATGAAATTTTAACATTTAATCTTTTGACTGCAAATTACTGTTGGATGTGAATTATTACTTTTTCAACTAAAATAAGTGTGTTTAAAGTCATTTCTCTGCTTGAAATTGGTCAAAATTGAAGCTTCTGAGTAAGCAAAACTCTGTAAAAATGGCAATTTTGGTCACTGTGAGGGTTTAAAAAGTGGTTATTCAACATGAGGCACGATCCAATTGACATTTTGAATCATTTTTGGTAAAGTCCCAAAAATCAATTTTCGGACGAAAAACGATGACCGCGGAGCTGTCGAACGTTCCCAAAATGGTCAATTCTGATTAAATTTTAACATTTAATCTTTTGACTGCAAATTACTGTTGGATGTGAATTATTACCTTTTCAACTAAAATAAGTGTGTTTAAAGTCATTTCTGTGCCTGAAATTGGTCAAAATTGAAGCTTCTGAGTAAGCAAAACTCTGTAAAAATGGCAATTTTGGTCACTGTGAGGGTTTAAAAACTGGTTATTCAACACAAGGCACTATCCAATTGACATTTTGAATCATTTTTGGAAAAGTCCAAAAAATCAATTTTCGGACAAAAAACGATGACCGCGGAGCTGTCGAACGTTCCCAAAATGGTCAATTCTGATGAAATTTTAACATTTAATCTTTTGACTGCAAATTACTGTTGGATATGAATTATTACCTTTTCAATTAAAATAAGTGTGTTTAAAGTCATTTCTCTGCCTGAAATTGGTCAAAATTGAAGCTTCTGAGTAATCAAAACTCTGTAAAAATGGCAATTTTGGTCACTGTGAGGGTTTAAAAAGTGGTTATTCAACATGAGGCACGATCCAATTGACATTTTGAATCATTTTTGGTAAAGTCCAAAAAATCAATTTTCGGATGAAAAACGATGACCGCGGAGCTGTCGAACGTTCCCAAAAGGGTCAATTCTGATGAAATTTTAACATTTAATCTTTTGACTGCAAATTACTGTTGGATGTGAATTATTACTTTTTCAACTAAAATAAGTGTGTTTAAAGTCATTTCTCTGCTTGAAATTGGTCAAAATTGAAGCTTCTGAGTAAGCAAAACTCTGTAAAAATGGCAATTTTGGTCACTGTGAGGGTTTAAAAAGTGGTTATTCAACATGAGGCACGATCCAATTGACATTTTGAATCATTTTTGGTAAAGTCCCAAAAATCAATTTTCGGACGAAAAACGATGACCGCGGAGCTGTCGAACTTTCCCAAAATGGTCAATTCTGATTAAATTTTAACATTTAATCTTTTGACTGCAAATTACTGTTGGATGTGAATTATTACCTTTTCAACTAAAATAAGTGTGTTTAAAGTCATTTCTGTGCCTGAAATTGGTCAAAATTGAAGCTTCTGAGTAAGCAAAACTCTGTAAAAATGGCAATTTTGGTCACTGTGAGGGTTTAAAAACTGGTTATTCAACACAAGGCACGATCCAATTGACATTTTGAATAATTTTTGGTAAAGTCCAAAAAATCAATTTTCGGACAAAAAACGATGACCGCGGAGCTGTCGAACGTTCCCAAAATGGTCAATTCTGATGAAATTTTAACATTTAATCTTTTGACTGCAAATTACTGTTGGATGTGAATTATTACTTTTTCAACTAAAATAAGTGTGTTTAAAGTCATTTCTCTGCTTGAAATTGGTCAAAATTGAAGCTTCTGAGTAAGCAAAACTCTGTAAAAATGGCAATTTTGGTCACTGTTAGGGTTTAAAAAGTGGTTATTCAACATGAGGCAGGATCCAATTGACATTTTGAATCATTTTTGGTAAAGTCCAAAAAATCAATTTTCGGACGAAAAACGATGACCGCGGAGCTGTCGAACGTTCCCAAAATGGTCAATTCTGATTAAATTTTAACATTTATTCTTTTGACTGCAAATTACTGTTGGATGTGAATTATTACCTTTTCAACTAAAATAAGTGTGTTTAAAGTCATTTCTGTGCCTGAAATTGGTCAAAATTGAAGCTTCTGAGTAAGCAAAACTCTGTAAAAATGGCAATTTTGGTCACTGTGAGGGTTTAAAAACTGGTTATTCAACACAAGGCACGATCCAATTGACATTTTGAATAATTTTTGGTAAAGTCCAAAAAATCCATTTTCGGACAAAAAACGATGACCGCGGAGCTGTCGAACGTTCCCAAAATGGTCAATTCTGATAAAATTTTAACATTTAATCTTTTGACTGCAAATTACTGTTGGATATGAATTATTACCTTTTCAATTAAAATAAGTGTGTTTAAAGTCATTTCTCTGCCTGAAATTGGTCAAAATTGAAGCTTCTGAGTAAGCAAAACTCTGTAAAAATGGCAATTTTGGTCACTGTGAGGGTTTAAAAAGTGGTTATTCAACATGAGGCACGATCCAATTGACATTTTGAATCATTTTTGGTAAAGTCCAAAAAATTAATTTTCGGACGAAAAACGATGACCGCGGAGCTGTCGAACGTTCCCAAAATGGTCAATTCTGATTAAATTTTAACATTTAATCTTTTGACTGCAAATTACTGTTGGATGTGAATTATTACCTTTTCAACTAAAATAAGTGTGTTTAAAGTCATTTCTGTGCCTGAAATTGGTCAAAATTGAAGCTTCTGAGTAAGCAAAACTCTGTAAAAATGGCAATTTTGGTCACTGTGAGGGTTTAAAAACTGGTTATTCAACACAAGGCACGATCCAATTGACATTTTGAATCATTTTTGGTAAAGTCCAAAAAATCCATTTTCGGACAAAAAACGATGACAGCGGAGCTGTCGAACGTTCCCAAAATGGTCAATTCCGATGAAATTTTAACATTTAATCTTTTGACTGCAAATTACTGTTGGATGTGAATTATTACCTTTTCAACTAAAATAAGTGTGTTTAAAGTCATTTATCTGCCTGAAATTGGTCAAAATTGAAGCTTCTGAGTAAGCAAAACTCTGTAAAAATGGCAATTTTGATCACTGTGAGGGTTTAAAAAGTGGTTATTCAACATGAGGCACGATCCAATTGACATTTTGAATCATTTTTGGTAAAGTCCAAAAAATCAATTTTCGGACGAAAAACGATGACCGCGGAGCTGTCGAACGTTCCCAAAATGGTCAATTCTGATTAAATGTTAACATTTAATCTTTTGACTGCAAATTACTGTTAGATGTGAATTATTACCTTTTCAACTAAAATAAGTGTGTTTAAAGTCATTTATCTGCCTGAAATTGGTCAAAATTGAAGCTTCTGAGTAAGCAAAACTCTGTAAAAATGGCAATTTTGATCACTGTGAGGGTTTAAAAAGTGGTTATTCAACATGAGGCACGATCCAATTGACATTTTGAATCATTTTTGGTAAAGTCCAAAAAATCAATTTTCGGACGAAAAACGATGACCGCGGAGCTGTCGAACGTTCCCAAAATGGTCAATTCTGATTAAATGTTAACATTTAATCTTTTGACTGCAAATTACTGTTAGATGTGAATTATTACCTTTTCAACTAAAATAAGTGTGTTTAAAGTCATTTCTCTGCCTGAATTTGGTCAAAATTGAAGCTTCTGAGTAAGCAAAACTCTGTAAAAATGGCAATTTTGGTCACGGTGAGGCTATAAAAAGTGGTTATTCAACATGAGGCACGATCCAATTGACATTTTGAATCATTTTTGGTAAAGTCCAAAAAATCAATTTTCGGACGAAAAACGATGACCGCGGAGCTGTCGAACGTTCCCAAAATGGTCAATTCTGATTAAATTTTAACATTTAATCTTTTGACTGCAAATTACTGTTGGATGTGAATTATTACCTTTTCAACTAAAATAAGTGTGTTTAAAGTCATTTCTGTGCCTGAAATTGGTCAAAATTGAAGCTTCTGAGTAAGCAAAACTCTGTAAAAATTGCAATTTTGGTCACTGTGAGGGTTTAAAAACTGGTTATTCAACACAAGGCACGATCCAATTGACATTTTGAATCATTTTTGGTAAAGTCCAAAAAATCAATTTTCGGACAAAAAACGATGACCGCGGAGCTGTCGAACGTTCCCAAAATGGTCAATTCTGATGAAATTTTAACATTTAATCTTTTGACTGCAAATTACTGTTGGATGTGAATTATTACCTTTTCAACTAAAATAAGTGTGTTTAAAGTCATTTCTCTGCCTGAAATTGGTCAAAATTGAAGCTTCTGAGTAAGCAAAACTCTGTAAAAATGGCAATTTTGGTCACTGTGAGGGTTTAAAAAGTGGTTATTCAACACAAGGCACGATCCAATTGACATTTTGAATCATTTTTGGTAAAGTCCAAAAAATCAATTTTCGGACAAAAAACGATGACCGCGGAGCTGTCGAACGTTCCCAAAATGGTCAATTCTGATGAAATTTTAACATATAATCTTTTGACTGCAAATTACTGTTGGATATGAATTATTACCTTTTCAATTAAAATAAGTGTGTTTAAAGTCATTTCTCTGCCTGAAATTGGTCAAAATTGAAGCTTCTGAGTAATCAAAACTCTGTAAAAATGGCAATTTTGGTCACTGTGAGGGTTTAAAAAGTGGTTATTCAACATGAGGCACGATCCAATTGACATTTTGAATCATTTTTGGTAAAGTCCCAAAAATCAATTTTCGGACGAAAAACGATGACCGCGGAACTGTCGAACGTTCCCAAAATGGTCAATTCTGATTAAATGTTAACATTTAATCTTTTGACTGCAAATTACTGTTAGATGTGAATTATTACCTTTTCAACTAAAATAAGTGTGTTTAAAGTCATTTCTGTGCCTGAAATTGGTCAAAATTGAAGCTTCTGAGTAAGCAAAACTCTGTAAAAATGGCAATTTTGGTCACTGTGAGGGTTTAAAAACTGGTTATTCAACACAAGGCACGATCCAATTGACATTTTGAATCATTTTTGGTAAAGTCCAAAAAATCAATTTTCGGACAAAAAACGATGACCGCGGAGCTGTCGAACGTTCCCAAAATGGTCAATTCTGATGAAATTTTAACATTTAATCTTTTGACTGCAAATTACTGTTGGATGTGAATTATTACTTTTTCAACTAAAATAAGTGTGTTTAAAGTCATTTCTCTGCTTGAAATTGGTCAAAATTGAAGCTTCTGAGTAAGCAAAACTCTGTACAAATGGCAATTTTGGTCACTGTTAGGGTTTGAAAAGTGGTTATTCAACATGAGGCACGATCCAATTGACATTTTGAATCATTTTTGGTAAAGTCCAAAAAATCAATTTTCGGACGAAAAACGATGACCGCGGAGCTGTCGAACGTTCCCAAAATGGTCAATTCTGATTAAATTTTAACATTTATTCTTTTGACTGCAAATTACTGTTGGATGTGAATTATTACCTTTTCAACTAAAATAAGTGTGTTTAAAGTCATTTCTGTGCCTGAAATTGGTCAAAATTGAAGCTTCTGAGTAAGCAAAACTCTGTAAAAATGACAATTTTGGTCACTGTGAGGGTTTAAAAACTGGTTATTCAACACAGGGCACGATCCAATTGACATTTTGAATAATTTTTGGTAAAGTCCAAAAAATCCATTTTCGGACAAAAAACGATGACCGCGGAGCTGTCGAACGTTCCCAAAATGGTCAATTCTGATAAAATTTTAACATTTAATCTTTTGACTGCAAATTACTGTTGGATATGAATTATTACCTTTTCAATTAAAATAAGTGTGTTTAAAGTCATTTCTCTGCCTGAAATTAGTCAAAATTGAAGCTTCTGAGTAAGCAAAACTCTGTAAAAATGGCAATTTTGGTCACTGTGAGGGTTTAAAAAGTGGTTATTCAACATGAGGCACGATCCAATTGACATTTTGAATCATTTTTGGTAAAGTCCAAAAAATCAATTTTCGGACGAAAAACGATGACCGCGGAGCTGTCGAACGTTCCCAAAATGGTCAATTCTGATTAAATTTTAACATTTAATCTTTTGACTGCAAATTACTGTTGGATGTGAATTATTACCTTTTCAACTAAAATAAGTGTGTTTAAAGTCATTTCTGTGCCTGAAATTGGTCAAAATTGAAGCTTCTGAGTAAGCAAAACTCTGTAAAAATGGCAATTTTGGTCACTGTGAGGGTTTAAAAACTGGTTATTCAACACAAGGCACGATCCAATTGACATTTTGAATCATTTTTGGTAAAGTCCAAAAAATCCATTTTCGGACAAAAAACGATGACCGCGGAGCTGTCGAACGTTCCCAAAATGGTAAATTCTGATGAAATTTTAACATTTAATCTTTTGACTGCAAAATACTGTTGGATGTGAATTATTACCTTTTCAACTAAAATAAGTGTGTTTAAAGTAATTTCTCTGCCTGAAATTGGTCAAAATTGAAGCTTCTGAGTAAGCAAAACTCTGTAAAAATGGCAATTTTGGTCACTGTGAGGGTTTAAAAACTGGTTATTCAACATGAGGCACGATCCAATTGACATTTTGAATCATTTTTGGTAAAGTCCAAAAAATCAATTTTCGGACGAAAAACGATGACCGCGGAGCTCTCGAACGTTCCCAAAATGGTCAATTCTGATTAAATGTTAACATTTAATCTTTTGACTGCAAATTACTGTTAGATGTGAATTATTACCTTTTCAACTAAAATAAGTGTGTTTAAAGTCATTTATCTGCCTGAAATTGGTCAAAATTGAAGCTTCTGAGTAAGCAAAACTCTGTAAAAATGGCAATTTTGGTCACTGTGAGGGTTTAAAAAGTGGTTATTCAACATGAGGCACGATCCAATTGACATTTTGAATCATTTTTGGTAAAGTCCAAAAAATCAATTTTCGGACGAAAAACGATGACCGCGGAGCTGTCGAACGTTCCCAAAATGGTCAATTTTGATTAAATGTTAACATTTAATCTTTTGACTGCAAATTACTGTTAGATGTGAATTATTACCTTTTCAACTAAAATAAGTGTGTTTAAAGTCATTTATCTGCCTGAAATTGGTCAAAATTGAAGCTTCTGAGTAAGCAAAACTCTGTAAAAATGGCAATTTTGGTCACTGTGAGGGTTTAAAAAGTGGTTATTCAACATGAGGCACGATCCAATTGACATTTTGAATCATTTTTGGTAAAGTCCAAAAAATCAATTTTCGGACGAAAAACGATGACCGCGGAGCTGTCGAACGTTCCCAAAATGGTCAATTCTGATTAAATTTTAACATTTAATCTTTTGACTGCAAATTACTGTTGGATGTGAATTATTACCTTTTCAACTAAAATAAGTGTGTTTAAAGTCATTTCTGTGCCTGAAATTGGTCAAAATTGAAGCTTCTGAGTAAGCAAAACTCTGTAAAAATGGCAATTTTGGTCACTGTGAGGGTTTAAAAACTGGTTATTCAACACAAGGCACGATCCAATTGACATTTTGAATCATTTTTGGTAAAGTCCAAAAAATCAATTTTCCGACAAAAAACGATGACCGCGGAGCTGTCGAACGTTCCCAAAATGGTCAATTCTGATGAAATTTTAACATTTAATCTTTTGACTGCAAATTACTGTTAGATGTGAATTATTACATTTTCAACTAAAATAAGTGTGTTTAAAGTCATTTCTGTGCCTGAAATTGGTCAAAATTGAAGCTTCTGAGTAAGCAAAACTCTGTAAAAATGGCAATTTTGGTCACTGTGAGGGTTTAAAAACTGGTTATTCAACACAAGGCACGATCCAATTGACATTTTGAATCATTTTTGGTAAAGTCCAAAAAATCTATTTTCCGACAAAAAACGATGACCGCGGAGCTGTCGAACGTTCCCAAAATGGTCAATTCTGATGAAATTTTAACATTTAATCTTTTGACTGCAAATTACTGTTGGATATGAATTATTACCTTTTCAATTAAAATAAGTGTGTTTAAAGTCATTTCTCTGCCTGAAATTGGTCAAAATTGAAGCTTCTGAGTAAGCAAAACTCTGTAAAAATGGCAATTTTGGTCACTGTGAGGGTTTAAAAAGTGGTTATTCAACATGAGGCACGATCCAATTGACATTTTGAATCATTTTTGGTAAAGTCCAAAAAATCAATTTTCGGACGAAAAACGATGACCGCGGAGCTGTCGAACGTTCCCAAAATGGTCAATTCTGATTAAATTTTAACATTTAATCTTTTGACTGCAAATTACTGTTGGATGTGAATTATTACCTTTTCAACTAAAATAAGTGTGTTTAAAGTCATTTCTGTGCCTGAAATTGGTCAAAATTGAAGCTTCTGAGTAAGCAAAACTCTGTAAAAATGGCAATTTTGGTCACTGTGAGGGTTTAAAAAGTGGTTAGTCAACATGAGGCACGATCCAATTGACATTTTGAATCATTTTTGGTAAAGTCCAAAAAATCAATTTTCGGACGAAAAACGATGACCGCGGAGCTGTCGAACGTTCCCAAAATGGTCAATTCTGATTAAATTTTAACATTTAATCTTTTGACTGCAAATTACTGTTGGATGTGAATTATTACCTTTTCAACTAAAATAAGTGTGTTTAAAGTCATTTCTGTGCCTGAAATTGGTCAAAATTGAAGCTTCTGAGTAAGCAAAACTCTGTAAAAATGGCAATGTTGGTCACTGTGAGGGTTTAAAAAGTGGTTATTCAACACAAGGCACGATCCAATTGACATTTTGAATCATTTTTGGTAAAGTCCAAAAAATCAATTTTCGGACAAAAAACGATGACCGCGGAGCTGTCGAACGTTCCCAAAATGGTCAATTCTGATGAAATTTTAACATTTAATCTTTTGACTGCAAATTACTGTTGGATATGAATTATTACCTTTTCAATTAAAATAAGTGTGTTTAAAGTCATTTCTCTGCCTGAAATTGGTCAAAATTGAAGCTTCTGAGTAAGCAAAACTCTGTAAAAATGGCAATTTTGGTCACGGTGAGGCTATAAAAAGTGGTTATTCAACATGAGGCACGATCCAATTGACATTTTGAATCATTTTTGGTAAAGTCCAAAAAATCAATTTTCGGACGAAAAACGATGACCGCGGAGCTGTCGAACGTTCCCAAAATGGTCAATTCTGATTAAATTTTAACATTTAATCTTTTGACTGCAAATTACTGTTGGATGTGAATTATTACCTTTTCAACTAAAATAAGTGTGTTTAAAGTCATTTCTGTGCCTGAAATTGGTCAAAATTGAAGCTTCTGAGTAAGCAAAACTCTGTAAAAATTGCAATTTTGGTCACTGTGAGGGTTTAAAAACTGGTTATTCAACACAAGGCACGATCCAATTGACATTTTGAATCATTTTTGGTAAAGTCCAAAAAATCCATTTTCGGACAAAAAACGATGACCGCGGAGCTGTCGAACGTTCCCAAAATGGTCAATTCTGATGAAATTTTAACATTTAATCTTTTGACTGCAAATTACTGTTGGATGTGAATTATTACCTTTTCAACTAAAATAAGTGTGTTTAAAGTCATTTCTCTGCCTGAAATTGGTCAAAATTGAAGCTTCTGAGTAAGCAAAACTCTGTAAAAATGGCAATTTTGGTCACTGTGAGGGTTTAAAAAGTGGTTATTCAACATGAGGCACGATCCAATTGACATTTTGAATCATTTTTGGTAAAGTCCAAAAAATCAATTTTCGGACGAAAAACGATGACCGCGGAGCTGTCGAACGTTCCCAAAATGGTCAATTCTGATTAAATTTTAACATTTAATCTTTTGACTGCAAATTACTGTTGGATGTGAATTATTACCTTTTCAACTAAAATAAGTGTGTTTAAAGTCATTTCTGTGCCTGAAATTGGTCAAAATTGAAGCTTCTGAGTAAGCAAAACTCTGTAAAAATGGCAATTTTGGTCACTGTGAGGGTTTAAAAACTGGTTAGTCAACATGAGGCACGATCCAATTGACATTTTGAATCATTTTTGGTAAAGTCCAAAAAATCAATTTTCGGACGAAAAACGATGACCGCGGAGCTGTCGAACGTTCCCAAAATGGTCAATTCTGATTAAATTTTAACATTTAATCTTTTGACTGCAAATTACTGTTGGATGTGAATTATTACCTTTTCAACTAAAATAAGTGTGTTTAAAGTCATTTCTGTGCCTGAAATTGGTCAAAATTGAAGCTTCTGAGTAAGCAAAACTCTGTAAAAATGGCAATGTTGGTCACTGTGAGGGTTTAAAAAGTGGTTATTCAACACAAGGCACGATCCAATTGACATTTTGAATCATTTTTGGTAAAGTCCAAAAAATCAATTTTCGGACAAAAAACGATGACCGCGGAGCTGTCGAACGTTCCCAAAATGGTCAATTCTGATGAAATTTTAACATTTAATCTTTTGACTGCAAATTACTGTTGGATATGAATTCTTACCTTTTCAATTAAAATAAGTGTGTTTAAAGTCATTTCTCTGCCTGAAATTGGTCAAAATTGAAGCTTCTGAGTAAGCAAAACTCTGTAAAAATGGCAATTTTGGTCACGGTGAGGCTATAAAAAGTGGTTATTCAACATGAGGCACGATCCAATTGACATTTTGAATCATTTTTGGTAAAGTCCAAAAAATCAATTTTCGGACGAAAAACGATGACCGCGGAGCTGTCGAACGTTCCCAAAATGGTCAATTCTGATTAAATTTTAACATTTAATCTTTTGACTGCAAATTACTGTTGGATGTGAATTATTACCTTTTCAACTAAAATAAGTGTGTTTAAAGTCATTTCTGTGCCTGAAATTGGTCAAAATTGAAGCTTCTGAGTAAGCAAAACTCTGTAAAAATTGCAATTTTGGTCACTGTGAGGGTTTAAAAACTGGTTATTCAACACAAGGCACGATCCAATTGACATTTTGAATCATTTTTGGTAAAGTCCAAAAAATCCATTTTCGGACAAAAAACGATGACCGCGGAGCTGTCGAACGTTCCCAAAATGGTCAATTCTGATGAAATTTTAACATTTAATCTTTTGACTGCAAATTACTGTTGGATGTGAATTATTACCTTTTCAACTAAAATAAGTGTGTTTAAAGTCATTTCTCTGCCTGAAATTGGTCAAAATTGAAGCTTCTGAGTAAGCAAAACTCTGTAAAAATGGCAATTTTGGTCACTGTGAGGGTTTAAAAAGTGGTTATTCAACACAAGGCACGATCCAATTGACATTTTGAATCATTTTTGGTAAAGTCCAAAAAATCAATTTTCGGACAAAAAACGATGACCGCGGAGCTGTCGAACGTTCCCAAAATGGTCAATTCTGATGAAATTTTAACATATAATCTTTTGACTGCAAATTACTGTTGGATATGAATTATTACCTTTTCAATTAAAATAAGTGTGTTTAAAGTCATTTCTCTGCCTGAAATTGGTCAAAATTGAAGCTTCTGAGTAATCAAAACTCTGTAAAAATGGCAATTTTGGTCACTGTGAGGGTTTAAAAAGTGGTTATTCAACATGAGGCACGATCCAATTGACATTTTGAATCATTTTTGGTAAAGTCCCAAAAATCAATTTTCGGACGAAAAACGATGACCGCGGAGCTGTCGAACGTTCCCAAAATGGTCAATTCTGATTAAATGTTAACATTTAATCTTTTGACTGCAAATTACTGTTAGATGTGAATTATTACCTTTTCAACTAAAATAAGTGTGTTTAAAGTCATTTCTGTGCCTGAAATTGGTCAAAATTGAAGCTTCTGAGTAAGCAAAACTCTGTAAAAATGGCAATTTTGGTCACTGTGAGGGTTTAAAAACTGGTTATTCAACACAAGGCACGATCCAATTGACATTTTGAATCATTTTTGGTAAAGTCCAAAAAATCAATTTTCGGACAAAAAACGATGACCGCGGAGCTGTCGAACGTTCCCAAAATGGTCAATTCTGATGAAATTTTAACATTTAATCTTTTGACTGCAAATTACTGTTGGATGTGAATTATTACTTTTTCAACTAAAATAAGTGTGTTTAAAGTCATTTCTCTGCTTGAAATTGGTCAAAATTGAAGCTTCTGAGTAAGCAAAACTCTGTACAAATGGCAATTTTGGTCACTGTTAGGGTTTGAAAAGTGGTTATTCAACATGAGGCACGATCCAATTGACATTTTGAATCATTTTTGGTAAAGTCCAAAAAATCAATTTTCGGACGAAAAACGATGACCGCGGAGCTGTCGAACGTTCCCAAAATGGTCAATTCTGATTAAATTTTAACATTTATTCTTTTGACTGCAAATTACTGTTGGATGTGAATTATTACCTTTTCAACTAAAATAAGTGTGTTTAAAGTCATTTCTGTGCCTGAAATTGGTCAAAATTGAAGCTTCTGAGTAAGCAAAACTCTGTAAAAATGACAATTTTGGTCACTGTGAGGGTTTAAAAACTGGTTATTCAACACAGGGCACGATCCAATTGACATTTTGAATAATTTTTGGTAAAGTCCAAAAAATCCATTTTCGGACAAAAAACGATGACCGCGGAGCTGCCGAACGTTCCCAAAATGGTCAATTCTGATAAAATTTTAACATTTAATCTTTTGACTGCAAATTACTGTTGGATATGAATTATTACCTTTTCAATTAAAATAAGTGTGTTTAAAGTAATTTCTCTGCCTGAAATTGGTCAAAATTGAAGCTTCTGAGTAAGCAAAACTCTGTAAAAATGGCAATTTTGGTCACTGTGAGGGTTTAAAAACTGGTTATTCAACATGAGGCACGATCCAATTGACATTTTGAATCATTTTTGGTAAAGTCCAAAAAATCAATTTTCGGACGAAAAACGATGACCGCGGAGCTCTCGAACGTTCCCAAAATGGTCAATTCTGATTAAATGTTAACATTTAATCTTTTGACTGCAAATTACTGTTAGATGTGAATTATTACCTTTTCAACTAAAATAAGTGTGTTTAAAGTCATTTATCTGCCTGAAATTGGTCAAAATTGAAGCTTCTGAGTAAGCAAAACTCTGTAAAAATGGCAATTTTGGTCACTGTGAGGGTTTAAAAAGTGGTTATTCAACATGAGGCACGATCCAATTGACATTTTGAATCATTTTTGGTAAAGTCCAAAAAATCAATTTTCGGACGAAAAACGATGACCGCGGAGCTGTCGAACGTTCCCAAAATGGTCAATTTTGATTAAATGTTAACATTTAATCTTTTGACTGCAAATTACTGTTAGATGTGAATTATTACCTTTTCAACTAAAATAAGTGTGTTTAAAGTCATTTATCTGCCTGAAATTGGTCAAAATTGAAGCTTCTGAGTAAGCAAAACTCTGTAAAAATGGCAATTTTGGTCACTGTGAGGGTTTAAAAAGTGGTTATTCAACATGAGGCACGATCCAATTGACATTTTGAATCATTTTTGGTAAAGTCCAAAAAATCAATTTTCGGACGAAAAACGATGACCGCGGAGCTGTCGAACGTTCCCAAAATGGTCAATTCTGATTAAATTTTAACATTTAATCTTTTGACTGCAAATTACTGTTGGATGTGAATTATTACCTTTTCAACTAAAATAAGTGTGTTTAAAGTCATTTCTGTGCCTGAAATTGGTAAAAATTGAAGCTTCTGAGTAAGCAAAACTCTGTAAAAATGGCAATTTTGGTCACTGTGAGGGTTTAAAAACTGGTTATTCAACACAAGGCACGATCCAATTGACATTTTGAATCATTTTTGGTAAAGTCCAAAAAATCAATTTTCCGACAAAAAACGATGACCGCGGAGCTGTCGAACGTTCCCAAAATGGTCAATTCTGATGAAATTTTAACATTTAATCTTTTGACTGCAAATTACTGTTGGATATGAATTATTACCTTTTCAATTAAAATAAGTGTGTTTAAAGTCATTTCTCTGCCTGAAATTGGTCAAAATTGAAGCTTCTGAGTAAGCAAAACTCTGTAAAAATGGCAATTTTGGTCACTGTGAGGGTTTAAAAAGTGGTTATTCAACATGAGGCACGATCCAATTGACATTTTGAATCATTTTTGGTAAAGTCCAAAAAATCAATTTTCGGACGAAAAACGATGACCGCGGAGCTGTCGAACGTTCCCAAAATGGTCAATTCTGATTAAATTTTAACATTTAATCTTTTGACTGCAAATTACTGTTGGATGTGAATCATTACCTTTTCAACTAAAATAAGTGTGTTTAAAGTCATTTCTGTGCCTGAAATTGGTCAAAATTGAAGCTTCTGAGTAAGCAAAACTCTGTAAAAATGGCAATTTTGGTCACTGTGAGGGTTTAAAAACTGGTTATTCAACACAAGGCACGATCCAATTGACATTTTGAATCATTTTTGGTAAAGTCCAAAAAATCAATTTTCGGACAAAAAACGATGACCGCGGAGCTGTCGAACGTTCCCAAAATGGTCAATTCTGATGAAATGTTAACATTTAATCTTTTGACTGCAAATTACTGTTAGATGTGAATTATTACCTTTTCAACTAAAATAAGTGTGTTTAAAGTCATTTATCTGCCTGAAATTGGTCAAAATTGAAGCTTCTGAGTAAGCAAAACTCTGTAAAAATGGCAATTTTGGTCACTGTGAGGGTTTAAAAAGTGGTTATTCAACATGAGGCACGATCCAATTGACATTTTGAATCATTTTTGGTAAAGTCCAAAAAATCAATTTTCGGACGAAAAACGATGACCGCGGAGCTGTCGAACGTTCCCAAAATGGTCAATTCTGATTAAATTTTAACATTTAATCTTTTGACTGCAAATTACTGTTGGATGTGAATTATTACATTTTCAACTAAAATAAGTGTGTTTAAAGTCATTTCTGTGCCTGAAATTGGTCAAAATTGAAGCTTCTGAGTAAGCAAAACTCTGTAAAAATGGCAATTTTGGTCACTGTGAGGGTTTAAAAACTGGTTATTCAACACAAGGCACGATCCAATTGACATTTTGAATCATTTTTGGTAAAGTCCAAAAAATCAATTTTCCGACAAAAAACGATGACCGCGGAGCTGTCGAACGTTCCCAAAATGGTCAATTCTGATGAAATTTTAACATTTAATCTTTTGACTGCAAATTACTGTTGGATATGAATTATTACCTTTTCAATTAAAATAAGTGTGTTTAAAGTCATTTCTCTGCCTGAAATTGGTCAAAATTGAAGCTTCTGAGTAAGCAAAACTCTGTAAAAATGGCAATTTTGGTCACTGTGAGGGTTTAAAAAGTGGTTAGTCAACATGAGGCACGATCCAATTGACATTTTGAATCATTTTTGGTAAAGTCCAAAAAATCAATTTTCGGACGAAAAACGATGACCGCGGAGCTGTCGAACGTTCCCAAAATGGTCAATTCTGATTAAATTTTAACATTTAATCTTTTGACTGCAAATTACTGTTGGATGTGAATTATTACCTTTTCAACTAAAATAAGTGTGTTTAAAGTCATTTCTGTGCCTGAAATTGGTCAAAATTGAAGCTTCTGAGTAAGCAAAACTCTGTAAAAATGGCAATGTTGGTCACTGTGAGGGTTTAAAAAGTGGTTATTCAACACAAGGCACGATCCAATTGACATTTTGAATCATTTTTGGTAAAGTCCAAAAAATCAATTTTCGGACAAAAAACGATGACCGCGGAGCTGTCGAACGTTCCCAAAATGGTCAATTCTGATGAAATTTTAACATTTAATCTTTTGACTGCAAATTACTGTTGGATATGAATTATTACCTTTTCAATTAAAATAAGTGTGTTTAAAGTCATTTCTCTGCCTGAAATTGGTCAAAATTGAAGCTTCTGAGTAAGCAAAACTCTGTAAAAATGGCAATTTTGGTCACGGTGAGGCTATAAAAAGTGGTTATTCAACATGAGGCACGATCCAATTGACATTTTGAATCATTTTTGGTAAAGTCCAAAAAATCAATTTTCGGACGAAAAACGATGACCGCGGAGCTGTCGAACGTTCCCAAAATGGTCAATTCTGATTAAATTTTAACATTTAATCTTTTGACTGCAAATTACTGTTGGATGTGAATTATTACCTTTTCAACTAAAATAAGTGTGTTTAAAGTCATTTCTGTGCCTGAAATTGGTCAAAATTGAAGCTTCTGAGTAAGCAAAACTCTGTAAAAATTGCAATTTTGGTCACTGTGAGGGTTTAAAAACTGGTTATTCAACACAAGGCACGATCCAATTGACATTTTGAATCATTTTTGGTAAAGTCCAAAAAATCCATTTTCGGACAAAAAACGATGACCGCGGAGCTGTCGAACGTTCCCAAAATGGTCAATTCTGATGAAATTTTAACATTTAATCTTTTGACTGCAAATTACTGTTGGATGTGAATTATTACCTTTTCAACTAAAATAAGTGTGTTTAAAGTCATTTCTCTGCCTGAAATTGGTCAAAATTGAAGCTTCTGAGTAAGCAAAACTCTGTAAAAATGGCAATTTTGGTCACTGTGAGGGTTTAAAAAGTGGTTATTCAACATGAGGCACGATCCAATTGACATTTTGAATCATTTTTGGTAAAGTCCAAAAAATCAATTTTCGGACGAAAAACGATGACCGCGGAGCTGTCGAACGTTCCCAAAATGGTCAATTCTGATTAAATTTTAACATTTAATCTTTTGACTGCAAATTACTGTTGGATGTGAATTATTACCTTTTCAACTAAAATAAGTGTGTTTAAAGTCATTTCTGTGCCTGAAATTGGTCAAAATTGAAGCTTCTGAGTAAGCAAAACTCTGTAAAAATGGCAATTTTGGTCACTGTGAGGGTTTAAAAAGTGGTTAGTCAACATGAGGCACGATCCAATTGACATTTTGAATCATTTTTGGTAAAGTCCAAAAAATCAATTTTCGGACGAAAAACGATGACCGCGGAGCTGTCGAACGTTCCCAAAATGGTCAATTCTGATTAAATTTTAACATTTAATCTTTTGACTGCAAATTACTGTTGGATGTGAATTATTACCTTTTCAACTAAAATAAGTGTGTTTAAAGTCATTTCTGTGCCTGAAATTGGTCAAAATTGAAGCTTCTGAGTAAGCAAAACTCTGTAAAAATGGCAATGTTGGTCACTGTGAGGGTTTAAAAAGTGGTTATTCAACACAAGGCACGATCCAATTGACATTTTGAATCATTTTTGGTAAAGTCCAAAAAATCAATTTTCGGACAAAAAACGATGACCGCGGAGCTGTCGAACGTTCCCAAAATGGTCAATTCTGATGAAATTTTAACATTTAATCTTTTGACTGCAAATTACTGTTGGATATGAATTATTACCTTTTCAATTAAAATAAGTGTGTTTAAAGTCATTTCTCTGCCTGAAATTGGTCAAAATTGAAGCTTCTGAGTAAGCAAAACTCTGTAAAAATGGCAATTTTGGTCACGGTGAGGCTATAAAAAGTGGTTATTCAACATGAGGCACGATCCAATTGACATTTTGAATCATTTTTGGTAAAGTCCAAAAAATCAATTTTCGGACGAAAAACGATGACCGCGGAGCTGTCGAACGTTCCCAAAATGGTCAATTCTGATTAAATTTTAACATTTAATCTTTTGACTGCAAATTACTGTTGGATGTGAATTATTACCTTTTCAACTAAAATAAGTGTGTTTAAAGTCATTTCTGTGCCTGAAATTGGTCAAAATTGAAGCTTCTGAGTAAGCAAAACTCTGTAAAAATTGCAATTTTGGTCACTGTGAGGGTTTAAAAACTGGTTATTCAACACAAGGCACGATCCAATTGACATTTTGAATCATTTTTGGTAAAGTCCAAAAAATCCATTTTCGGACAAAAAACGATGACCGCGGAGCTGTCGAACGTTCCCAAAATGGTCAATTCTGATGAAATTTTAACATTTAATCTTTTGACTGCAAATTACTGTTGGATGTGAATTATTACCTTTTCAACTAAAATAAGTGTGTTTAAAGTCATTTCTCTGCCTGAAATTGGTCAAAATTGAAGCTTCTGAGTAAGCAAAACTCTGTAAAAATGGCAATTTTGGTCACTGTGAGGGTTTAAAAAGTGGTTATTCAACACAAGGCACGATCCAATTGACATTTTGAATCATTTTTGGTAAAGTCCAAAAAATCAATTTTCGGACAAAAAACGATGACCGCGGAGCTGTCGAACGTTCCCAAAATGGTCAATTCTGATGAAATTTTAACATATAATCTTTTGACTGCAAATTACTGTTGGATATGAATTATTACCTTTTCAATTAAAATAAGTGTGTTTAAAGTCATTTCTCTGCCTGAAATTGGTCAAAATTGAAGCTTCTGAGTAATCAAAACCCTGTAAAAATGGCAATTTTGGTCACTGTGAGGGTTTAAAAAGTGGTTATTCAACATGAGGCACGATCCAATTGACATTTTGAATCATTTTTGGTAAAGTCCCAAAAATCAATTTTCGGACGAAAAACGATGACCGCGGAGCTGTCGAACGTTCCCAAAATGGTCAATTCTGATTAAATGTTAACATTTAATCTTTTGACTGCAAATTACTGTTGGATGTGAATTATTACTTTTTCAACTAAAATAAGTGTGTTTAAAGTCATTTCTCTGCTTGAAATTGGTCAAAATTGAAGCTTCTGAGTAAGCAAAACTCTGTACAAATGGCAATTTTGGTCACTGTTAGGGTTTGAAAAGTGGTTATTCAACATGAGGCACGATCCAATTGACATTTTGAATCATTTTTGGTAAAGTCCAAAAAATCAATTTTCGGACGAAAAACGATGACCGCGGAGCTGTCGAACGTTCCCAAAATGGTCAATTCTGATTAAATTTTAACATTTATTCTTTTGACTGCAAATTACTGTTGGATGTGAATTATTACCTTTTCAACTAAAATAAGTGTGTTTAAAGTCATTTCTGTGCCTGAAATTGGTCAAAATTGAAGCTTCTGAGTAAGCAAAACTCTGTAAAAATGACAATTTTGGTCACTGTGAGGGTTTAAAAACTGGTTATTCAACACAGGGCACGATCCAATTGACATTTTGAATAATTTTTGGTAAAGTCCAAAAAATCCATTTTCGGACAAAAAACGATGACCGCGGAGCTGTCGAACGTTCCCAAAATGGTCAATTCTGATAAAATTTTAACATTTAATCTTTTGACTGCAAATTACTGTTGGATATGAATTATTACCTTTTCAATTAAAATAAGTGTGTTTAAAGTCATTTCTCTGCCTGAAATTAGTCAAAACTTGAAGCTTCTGAGTAAGCAAAACTCTGTAAAAATGGCAATTTTGGTCACTGTGAGGGTTTAAAAAGTGGTTATTCAACATGAGGCACGATCCAATTGACATTTTGAATCATTTTTGGTAAAGTCCAAAAAATCAATTTTCGGACGAAAAACGATGACCGCGGAGCTGTCGAACGTTCCCAAAATGGTCAATTCTGATTAAATTTTAACATTTAATCTTTTGACTGCAAATTACTGTTGGATGTGAATTATTACCTTTTCAACTAAAATAAGTGTGTTTAAAGTCATTTCTGTGCCTGAAATTGGTCAAAATTGAAGCTTCTGAGTAAGCAAAACTCTGTAAAAATGGCAATTTTGGTCACTGTGAGGGTTTAAAAACTGGTTATTCAACACAAGGCACGATCCAATTGACATTTTGAATCATTTTTGGTAAAGTCCAAAAAATCCATTTTCGGACAAAAAACGATGACCGCGGAGCTGTCGAACGTTCCCAAAATGGTAAATTCTGATGAAATTTTAACATTTAATCTTTTGACTGCAAATTACTGTTGGATGTGAATTATTACCTTTTCAACTAAAATAAGTGTGTTTAAAGTAATTTCTCTGCCTGAAATTGGTCAAAATTGAAGCTTCTGAGTAAGCAAAACTCTGTAAAAATGGCAATTTTGGTCACTGTGAGGGTTTAAAAAGTGGTTATTCAACATGAGGCACGATCCAATTGACATTTTGAATCATTTTTGGTAAAGTCAAAAAAATCAATTTTCGGACGAAAAACGATGACCGCGGAGCTGTCGAACGTTCCCAAAATGGTCAATTTTGATTAAATGTTAACATTTAATCTTTTGACTGCAAATTACTGTTAGATGTGAATTATGACCTTTTCAACTAAAATAAGTGTGTTTAAAGTCATTTATCTGCCTGAAATTGGTCAAAATTGAAGCTTCTGAGTAAGCAAAACTCTGTAAAAATGGCAATTTTGGTCACTGTGAGGGTTTAAAAAGTGGTTATTCAACATGAGGCACGATCCAATTGACATTTTGAATCATTTTTGGTAAAGTCCAAAAAATCAATTTTCGGACGAAAAACGATGACCGCGGAGCTGTCGAACGTTCCCAAAATGGTCAATTCTGATTAAATTTTAACATTTAATCTTTTGACTGCAAATTACTGTTGGATGTGAATTATTACCTTTTCAACTAAAATAAGTGTGTTTAAAGTCATTTCTGTGCCTGAAATTGGTCAAAATTGAAGCTTCTGAGTAAGCAAAACTCTGTAAAAATGGCAATTTTGGTCACTGTGAGGGTTTAAAAACTGGTTATTCCACACAAGGCACGATCCAATTGACATTTTGAATCATTTTTGGTAAAGTCCAAAAAATCAATTTTCCGACAAAAAACGATGACCGCGGAGCTGTCGAACGTTCCCAAAATGGTCAATTCTGATGAAATTTTAACATTTAATCTTTTGACTGCAAATTACTGTTGGATATGAATTATTACCTTTTCAATTAAAATAAGTGTGTTTAAAGTCATTTCTCTGCCTGAAATTGGTCAAAATTGAAGCTTCTGAGTAAGCAAAACTCTGTAAAAATGGCAATTTTGGTCACTGTGAGGGTTTAAAAAGTGGTTATTCAACATGAGGCACGATCCAATTGACATTTTGAATCATTTTTGGTAAAGTCCAAAAAATCAATTTTCGGACGAAAAACGATGACCGCGGAGCTGTCGAACGTTCCCAAAATGGTCAATTCTGATTAAATTTTAACATTTAATCTTTTGACTGCAAATTACTGTTGGATGTGAATTATTACCTTTTCAACTAAAATAAGTGTGTTTAAAGTCATTTCTGTGCCTGAAATTGGTCAAAATTGAAGCTTCTGAGTAAGCAAAACTCTGTAAAAATGGCAATTTTGGTCACTGTGAGGGTTTAAAAAGTGGTTAGTCAACATGAGGCACGATCCAATTGACATTTTGAATCATTTTTGGTAAAGTCCAAAAAATCAATTTTCGGACGAAAAACGATGACCGCGGAGCTGTCGAACGTTCCCAAAATGGTCAATTCTGATTAAATTTTAACATTTAATCTTTTGACTGCAAATTACTGTTGGATGTGAATTATTACCTTTTCAACTAAAATAAGTGTGTTTAAAGTCATTTCTGTGCCTGAAATTGGTCAAAATTGAAGCTTCTGAGTAAGCAAAACTCTGTAAAAATGGCAATGTTGGTCACTGTGAGGGTTTAAAAAGTGGTTATTCAACACAAGGCACGATCCAATTGACATTTTGAATCATTTTTGGTAAAGTCCAAAAAATCAATTTTCGGACAAAAAACGATGACCGCGGAGCTGTCGAACGTTCCCAAAATGGTCAATTCTGATGAAATTTTAACATTTAATCTTTTGACTGCAAATTACTGTTGGATATGAATTATTACCTTTTCAATTAAAATAAGTGTGTTTAAAGTCATTTCTCTGCCTGAAATTGGTCAAAATTGAAGCTTCTGAGTAAGCAAAACTCTGTAAAAATGGCAATTTTGGTCACGGTGAGGCTATAAAAAGTGGTTATTCAACATGAGGCACGATCCAATTGACATTTTGAATCATTTTTGGTAAAGTCCAAAAAATAAATTTTCGGACGAAAAACGATGACCGCGGAGCTGTCGAACGTTCCCAAAATGGTCAATTCTGATTAAATTTTAACATTTAATCTTTTGACTGCAAATTACTGTTGGATGTGAATTATTACCTTTTCAACTAAAATAAGTGTGTTTAAAGTCATTTCTGTGCCTGAAATTGGTCAAAATTGAAGCTTCTGAGTAAGCAAAACTCTGTAAAAATTGCAATTTTGGTCACTGTGAGGGTTTAAAAACTGGTTATTCAACACAAGGCACGATCCAATTGACATTTTGAATCATTTTTGGTAAAGTCCAAAAAATCCATTTTCGGACAAAAAACGATGACCGCGGAGCTGTCGAACGTTCCCAAAATGGTCAATTCTGATGAAATTTTAACATTTAATCTTTTGACTGCAAATTACTGTTGGATGTGAATTATTACCTTTTCAACTAAAATAAGTGTGTTTAAAGTCATTTCTCTGCCTGAAATTGGTCAAAATTGAAGCTTCTGAGTAAGCAAAACTCTGTAAAAATGGCAATTTTGGTCACTGTGAGGGTTTAAAAAGTGGTTATTCAACATGAGGCACGATCCAATTGACATTTTGAATCATTTTTGGTAAAGTCCAAAAAATCAATTTTCGGACGAAAAACGATGACCGCGGAGCTGTCGAACGTTCCCAAAATGGTCAATTCTGATTAAATTTTAACATTTAATCTTTTGACTGCAAATTACTGTTGGATGTGAATTATTACCTTTTCAACTAAAATAAGTGTGTTTAAAGTCATTTCTGTGCCTGAAATTGGTCAAAATTGAAGCTTCTGAGTAAGCAAAACTCTGTAAAAATGGCAATGTTGGTCACTGTGAGGGTTTAAAAAGTGGTTATTCAACACAAGGCACGATCCAATTGACATTTTGAATCATTTTTGGTAAAGTCCAAAAAATCAATTTTCGGACAAAAAACGATGACCGCGGAGCTGTCGAACGTTCCCAAAATGGTCAATTCTGATGAAATTTTAACATTTAATCTTTTGACTGCAAATTACTGTTGGATATGAATTATTACCTTTTCAATTAAAATAAGTGTGTTTAAAGTCATTTCTCTGCCTGAAATTGGTCAAAATTGAAGCTTCTGAGTAAGCAAAACTCTGTAAAAATGGCAATTTTGGTCACGGTGAGGCTATAAAAAGTGGTTATTCAACATGAGGCACGATCCAATTGACATTTTGAATCATTTTTGGTAAAGTCCAAAAAATCAATTTTCGGACGAAAAACGATGACCGCGGAGCTGTCGAACGTTCCCAAAATGGTCAATTCTGATTAAATTTTAACATTTAATCTTTTGACTGCAAATTACTGTTGGATGTGAATTATTACCTTTTCAACTAAAATAAGTGTGTTTAAAGTCATTTCTGTGCCTGAAATTGGTCAAAATTGAAGCTTCTGAGTAAGCAAAACTCTGTAAAAATGGCAATTTTGGTCACGGTGAGGCTATAAAAAGTGGTTATTCAACATGAGGCACGATCCAATTGACATTTTGAATCATTTTTGGTAAAGTCCAAAAAATCAATTTTCGGACGAAAAACGATGACCGCGGAGCTGTCGAACGTTCCCAAAATGGTCAATTCTGATGAAATTTTAACATTTAATCTTTTGACTGCAAATTACTGTTGGATGTGAATTATTACCTTTTCAACTAAAATAAGTGTGTTTAAAGTCATTTCTCTGCCTGAAATTGGTCAAAATTGAAGCTTCTGAGTAAGCAAAACTCTGTAAAAATGGCAATTTTGGTCACTGTGAGGGTTTAAAAAGTGGTTATTCAACATGAGGCACGATCCAATTGACATTTTGAATCATTTTTGGTAAAGTCCAAAAAATCAATTTTCGGACGAAAAACGATGACCGCGGAGCTGTCGAACGTTCCCAAAATGGTCAATTCTGATTAAATTTTAACATTTAATCTTTTGACTGCAAATTACTGTTGGATGTGAATTATTACCTTTTCAACTAAAATAAGTGTGTTTAAAGTCATTTCTGTGCCTGAAATTGGTCAAAATTGAAGCTTCTGAGTAAGCAAAACTCTGTAAAAATGGCAATGTTGGTCACTGTGAGGGTTTAAAAAGTGGTTATTCAACACAAGGCACGATCCAATTGACATTTTGAATCATTTTTGGTAAAGTCCAAAAAATCAATTTTCGGACAAAAAACGATGACCGCGGAGCTGTCGAACGTTCCCAAAATGGTCAATTCTGATGAAATTTTAACATTTAATCTTTTGACTGCAAATTACTGTTGGATATGAATTATTACCTTTTCAATTAAAATAAGTGTGTTTAAAGTCATTTCTCTGCCTGAAATTGGTCAAAATTGAAGCTTCTGAGTAAGCAAAACTCTGTAAAAATGGCAATTTTGGTCACGGTGAGGCTATAAAAAGTGGTTATTCAACATGAGGCACGATCCAATTGACATTTTGAATCATTTTTGGTAAAGTCCAAAAAATCAATTTTCGGACGAAAAACGATGACCGCGGAGCTGTCGAACGTTCCCAAAATGGTCAATTCTGATTAAATTTTAACATTTAATCTTTTGACTGCAAATTACTGTTGGATGTGAATTATTACCTTTTCAACTAAAATAAGTGTGTTTAAAGTCATTTCTGTGCCTGAAATTGGTCAAAATTGAAGCTTCTGAGTAAGCAAAACTCTGTAAAAATTGCAATTTTGGTCACTGTGAGGGTTTAAAAACTGGTTATTCAACACAAGGCACGATCCAATTGACATTTTGAATCATTTTTGGTAAAGTCCAAAAAATCAATTTTCGGACAAAAAACGATGACCGCGGAGCTGTCGAACGTTCCCAAAATGGTCAATTCTGATGAAATTTTAACATATAATCTTTTGACTGCAAATTACTGTTGGATATGAATTATTACCTTTTCAATTAAAATAAGTGTGTTTAAAGTCATTTCTCTGCCTGAAATTGGTCAAAATTGAAGCTTCTGAGTAATCAAAACTCTGTAAAAATGGCAATTTTGGTCACTGTGAGGGTTTAAAAAGTGGTTATTCAACATGAGGCACGATCCAATTGACATTTTGAATCATTTTTGGTAAAGTCCCAAAAATCAATTTTCGGACGAAAAACGATGACCGCGGAGCTGTCGAACGTTCCCAAAATGGTCAATTCTGATTAAATGTTAACATTTAATCTTTTGACTGCAAATTACTGTTAGATGTGAATTATTACCTTTTCAACTAAAATAAGTGTGTTTAAAGTCATTTCTGTGCCTGAAATTGGTCAAAATTGAAGCTTCTGAGTAAGCAAAACTCTGTAAAAATGGCAATTTTGGTCACTGTGAGGGTTTAAAAACTGGTTATTCAACACAAGGCACGATCCAATTGACATTTTGAATCATTTTTGGTAAAGTCCAAAAAATCAATTTTCGGACAAAAAACGATGACCGCGGAGCTGTCGAACGTTCCCAAAATGGTCAATTCTGATGAAATTTTAACATTTAATCTTTTGACTGCAAATTACTGTTGGATGTGAATTATTACTTTTTCAACTAAAATAAGTGTGTTTAAAGTCATTTCTCTGCTTGAAATTGGTCAAAATTGAAGCTTCTGAGTAAGCAAAACTCTGTACAAATGGCAATTTTGGTCACTGTTAGGGTTTGAAAAGTGGTTATTCAACATGAGGCACGATCCAATTGACATTTTGAATCATTTTTGGTAAAGTCCAAAAAATCAATTTTCGGACGAAAAACGATGACCGCGGAGCTGTCGAACGTTCCCAAAATGGTCAATTCTGATTAAATTTTAACATTTATTCTTTTGACTGCAAATTACTGTTGGATGTGAATTATTACCTTTTCAACTAAAATAAGTGTGTTTAAAGTCATTTCTGTGCCTGAAATTGGTCAAAATTGAAGCTTCTGAGTAAGCAAAACTCTGTAAAAATGACAATTTTGGTCACTGTGAGGGTTTAAAAACTGGTTATTCAACACAGGGCACGATCCAATTGACATTTTGAATAATTTTTGGTAAAGTCCAAAAAATCCATTTTCGGACAAAAAACGATGACCGCGGAGCTGTCGAACGTTCCCAAAATGGTAAATTCTGATAAAATTTTAACATTTAATCTTTTGACTGCAAATTACTGTTGGATATGAATTATTACCTTTTCAATTAAAATAAGTGTGTTTAAAGTCATTTCTCTGCCTGAAATTAGTCAAAATTGAAGCTTCTGAGTAAGCAAAACTCTGTAAAAATGGCAATTTTGGTCACTGTGAGGGTTTAAAAAGTGGTTATTCAACATGAGGCACGATCCAATTGACATTTTGAATCATTTTTGGTAAAGTCCAAAAAATCAATTTTCGGACGAAAAACGATGACCGCGGAGCTGTCGAACGTTCCCAAAATGGTCAATTCTGATTAAATTTTAACATTTAATCTTTTGACTGCAAATTACTGTTGGATGTGAATTATTACCTTTTCAACTAAAATAAGTGTGTTTAAAGTCATTTCTGTGCCTGAAATTGGTCAAAATTGAAGCTTCTGAGTAAGCAAAACTCTGTAAAAAAGGCAATTTTGGTCACTGTGAGGGTTTAAAAACTGGTTATTCAACACAAGGCACGATCCAATTGACATTTTGAATCATTTTTGGTAAAGTCCAAAAAATCCATTTTCGGACAAAAAACGATGACCGCGGAGCTGTCGAACGTTCCCAAAATGGTAAATTCTGATGAAATTTTAACATTTAATCTTTTGACTGCAAATTACTGTTGGGTGTGAATTATTACCTTTTCAACTAAAATAAGTGTGTTTAAAGTAATTTCTCTGCCTGAAATTGGTCAAAATTGAAGCTTCTGAGTAAGCAAAACTCTGTAAAAATGGCAATTTTGGTCACTGTGAGGGTTTAAAAACTGGTTATTCAACATGAGGCACGATCCAATTGACATTTTGAATCATTTTTGGTAAAGTCCAAAAAATCAATTTTCGGACGAAAAACGATGACCGCGGAGCTCTCGAACGTTCCCAAAATGGTCAATTCTGATTAAATGTTAACATTTAATCTTTTGACTGCAAATTACTGTTAGATGTGAATTATTACCTTTTCAACTAAAATAAGTGTGTTTAAAGTCATTTATCTGCCTGAAATTGGTCAAAATTGAAGCTTCTGAGTAAGCAAAACTCTGTAAAAATGGCAATTTTGGTCACTGTGAGGGTTTAAAAAGTGGTTATTCAACATGAGGCACGATCCAATTGACATTTTGAATCATTTTTGGTAAAGTCCAAAAAATCAATTTTTCGGCCGAAAAACGATGACCGCGGAGCTGTCGAACGTTCCCAAAATGGTCAATTTTGATTAAATGTTAACATTTAATCTTTTGACTGCAAATTACTGTTAGATGTGAATTATTACCTTTTCAACTAAAATAAGTGTGTTTAAAGTCATTTATCTGCCTGAAATTGGTCAAAATTGAAGCTTCTGAGTAAGCAAAACTCTGTAAAAATGGCAATTTTGGTCACTGTGAGGGTTTAAAAAGTGGTTATTCAACATGAGGCACGATCCAATTGACATTTTGAATCATTTTTGGTAAAGTCCAAAAAATCAATTTTCGGACGAAAAACGATGACCGCGGAGCTGTCGAACGTTCCCAAAATGGTCAATTCTGATTAAATTTTAACATTTAATCTTTTGACTGCAAATTACTGTTGGATGTGAATTATTACCTTTTCAACTAAAATAAGTGTGTTTAAAGTCATTTCTGTGCCTGAAATTGGTCAAAATTGAAGCTTCTGAGTAAGCAAAACTCTGTAAAAATGGCAATTTTGGTCACTGTGAGGGTTTAAAAACTGGTTATTCAACACAAGGCACGATCCAATTGACATTTTGAATCATTTTTGGTAAAGTCCAAAAAATCAATTTTCCGACAAAAAACGATGACCGCGGAGCTGTCGAACGTTCCCAAAATGGTCAATTCTGATGAAATTTTAACATTTAATCTTTTGACTGCAAATTACTGTTGGATATGAATTATTACCTTTTCAATTAAAATAAGTGTGTTTAAAGTCATTTCTCTGCCTGAAATTGGTCAAAATTGAAGCTTCTGAGTAAGCAAAACTCTGTAAAAATGGCAATTTTGGTCACTGTGAGGGTTTAAAAAGTGGTTATTCAACATGAGGCACGATCCAATTGACATTTTGAATCATTTTTGGTAAAGTCCAAAAAATCAATTTTCGGACGAAAAACGATGACCGCGGAGCTGTCGAACGTTCCCAAAATGGTCAATTCTGATTAAATTTTAACATTTAATCTTTTGACTGCAAATTACTGTTGGATGTGAATCATTACCTTTTCAACTAAAATAAGTGTGTTTAAAGTCATTTCTGTGCCTGAAATTGGTCAAAATTGAAGCTTCTGAGTAAGCAAAACTCTGTAAAAATGGCAATTTTGGTCACTGTGAGGGTTTAAAAACTGGTTATTCAACACAAGGCACGATCCAATTGACATTTTGAATCATTTTTGGTAAAGTCCAAAAAATCAATTTTCGGACAAAAAACGATGACCGCGGAGCTGTCGAACGTTCCCAAAATGGTCAATTCTGATGAAATGTTAACATCTAATCTTTTGACTGCAAATTACTGTTAGATGTGAATTATTACCTTTTCAACTAAAATAAGTGTGTTTAAAGTCATTTATCTGCCTGAAATTGGTCAAAATTGAAGCTTCTGAGTAAGCAAAACTCTGTAAAAATGGCAATTTTGGTCACTGTGAGGGTTTAAAAAGTGGTTATTCAACATGAGGCACGATCCAATTGACATTTTGAATCATTTTTGGTAAAGTCCAAAAAATCAGTTTTCGGACGAAAAACGATGACCGCGGAGCTGTCGAACGTTCCCAAAATGGTCAATTTTGATTAAATGTTAACATTTAATCTTTTGACTGCAAATTACTGTTAGATGTGAATTATTAACTTTTCAACTAAAATAAGTGTGTTTAAAGTCATTTCTCTGCCTGAAATTGGTCAAAATTGAAGCTTCTGAGTAAGCAAAACTCTGTAAAAATGGCAATTTTGGTCACTGTGAGGGTTTAAAAAGTGGTTATTCAACATGAGGCACGATCCAATTGACATTTTGAATCATTTTTGGTAAAGTCCAAAAAATCAATTTTCGGACGAAAAACGATGACCGCGGAGCTGTCGAACGTTCCCAAAATGGTCAATTCTGATTAAATTTTAACATTTAATCTTTTGACTGCAAATTACTGTTGGATGTGAATTATTACCTTTTCAACTAAAATAAGTGTGTTTAAAGTCATTTCTGTGCCTGAAATTGGTCAAAATTGAAGCTTCTGAGTAAGCAAAACTCTGTAAAAATGGCAATTTTGGTCACTGTGAGGGTTTAAAAAGTGGTTAGTCAACATGAGGCACGATCCAATTGACATTTTGAATCATTTTTGGTAAAGTCCAAAAAATCAATTTTCGGACGAAAAACGATGACCGCGGAGCTGTCGAACGTTCCCAAAATGGTCAATTCTGATTAAATTTTAACATTTAATCTTTTGACTGCAAATTACTGTTGGATGTGAATTATTACCTTTTCAACTAAAATAAGTGTGTTTAAAGTCATTTCTGTGCCTGAAATTGGTCAAAATTGAAGCTTCTGAGTAAGCAAAACTCTGTAAAAATGGCAATGTTGGTCACTGTGAGGGTTTAAAAAGTGGTTATTCAACACAAGGCACGATCCAATTGACATTTTGAATCATTTTTGGTAAAGTCCAAAAAATCAATTTTCGGACAAAAAACGATGACCGCGGAGCTGTCGAACGTTCCCAAAATGGTCAATTCTGATGAAATTTTAACATTTAATCTTTTGACTGCAAATTACTGTTGGATATGAATTATTACCTTTTCAATTAAAATAAGTGTGTTTAAAGTCATTTCTCTGCCTGAAATTGGTCAAAATTGAAGCTTCTGAGTAATCAAAACTCTGTAAAAATGGCAATTTTGGTCACTGTGAGGGTTTAAAAAGTGGTTATTCAACATGAGGCACGATCCAATTGACATTTTGAATCATTTTTGGTAAAGTCCAAAAAATCAATTTTCGGACGAAAAACGATGCCCGCGGAGCTGTCGAACGTTCCCAAAATGGTCAATTCTGATTAAATTTTAACATTTAATCTTTTGACTGCAAATTACTGTTGGATGTGAATTATTACCTTTTCAACTAAAATAAGTGTGTTTAAAGTCATTTCTGTGCCTGAAATTGGTCAAAATTGAAGCTTCTGAGTAAGCAAAACTCTGTAAAAATGGCAATTTTGGTCACTGTGAGGGTTTAAAAAGTGGTTATTCAACACAAGGCACGATCCAATTGACATTTTGAATCATTTTTGGTAAAGTCCAAAAAATCTATTTTCGGACAAAAAACGATGACCGCGGAGCTGTCGAACGTTCCCAAAATGGTCAATTCTGATTAAATTTTAACATTTAATTTTTTGACTGCAAATTACTGTTGGATGTGAATTATTACCTTTTCAACTAAAATAAGTGTGTTTAAAGTCATTTCTGTGCCTGAAATTGGTCAAAATTGAAGCTTCTGAGTAAGCAAAACTCTGTAAAAATGGCAATTTTGGTCACTGTGAGGGTTTAAAAACTGGTTATTCAACACAAGGCACGATCCAATTGACATTTTGAATCATTTTTGGTAAAGTCCAAAAAATCCATTTTCGGACAAAAAACGATGACCGCGGAGCTGTCGAACGTTCCCAAAATGGTCAATTCTGATGAAATTTTAACATTTAATCTTTTGACTGCAAATTACTGTTGGATGTGAATTATTACCTTTTCAACTACAATAAGTGTGTTTAAAGTAATTTCTCTGCCTGAAATTGGTCAAAATTGAAGCTTCTGAGTAAGCAAAACTCTGTAAAAATGGCAATTTTGGTCACTGTGAGGGTTTAAAAAGTGGTTATTCAACATGAGGCACGATCCAATTGACATTTTGAATCATTTTTGGTAAAGTCCAAAAAATCAATTTTCGGACGAAAAACGATGACCGCGGAGCTGTCGAACGTTCCCAAAATGGTCAATTCTGATTAAATGTTAACATTTAATCTTTTGACTGCAAATTACTGTTGGATGTGAATTATTACCTTTTCAACTAAAATAAGTGTGTTTAAAGTCATTTCTGTGCCTGAAATTGGTCAAAATTGAAGCTTCTGAGTAAGCAAAACTCTGTAAAAATGGCAATTTTGGTCACTGTGAGGGTTTAAAAACTGGTTATTCAACACAAGGCACGATCCAATTGACATTTTGAATCATTTTTGGTAAAGTCCAAAAAATCAATTTTCGGACAAAAAACGATGACCGCGGAGCTGTCGAACGTTCCCAAAATGGTCAATTCTGATGAAATTTTAACATTTAATCTTTTGACTGCAAATTACTGTTGGATGTGAATTATTACCTTTTCAACTAAAATAAGTGTGTTTAAAGTCATTTCTGTGCCTGAAATTGGTCAAAATTGAAGCTTCTGAGTAAGCAAAACTCTGTAAAAATGGCAATTTTGGTCACTGTGAGGGTTTAAAAATTGGTTATTCAACATGAGGCACGATCCAATTGACATTTTGAATCATTTTTGGTAAAGTCCAAAAAATCAATTTTCGGACAAAAAACGATGACCGCGGAGCTGTCGAACGTTCCCAAAATGGTCAATTCTGATGAAATTTTAACATTTAATCTTTTGACTGCAAATTACTGTTGGATATGAATTATTACCTTTTCAACTAAAATAAGTGTGTTTAAAGTCATTTCTGTGCCTGAAATTGGTCAAAATTGAAGCTTCTGAGTAAGCAAAACTCTGTAAAAATGGCAATTTTGGTCACTGTGAGGGTTTAAAAAGTGGTTATTCAACACAAGGCACGATCCAATTGACATTTTGAATCATTTTTGGTAAAGTCCAAAAAATCAATTTTCGGACAAAAAACGATGACCGCGGAGCTGTCGAACGTTCCCAAAATGGTCAATTCTGATGAAATTTTAACATTTAATCTTTTGACTGCAAATTACTGTTGGATATGAATTATTACCTTTTCAATTAAAATAAGTGTGTTTAAAGTCATTTCTCTGCCTGAAATTGGTCAAAATTGAAGCTTCTGAGTAATCAAAACTCTGTAAAAATGGCAATTTTGGTCACTGTGAGGGTTTAAAAAGTGGTTATTCAACATGAGGCACGATCCAATTGACATTTTGAATCATTTTTGGTAAAGTCCAAAAAATCAATTTTCGGACGAAAAACGATGACCGCGGAGCTGTCGAACGTTCCCAAAATGGTCAATTCTGATTAAATTTTAACATTTAATCTTTTGACTGCAAATTACTGTTGGATGTGAATTATTACCTTTTCAACTAAAATAAGTGTGTTTAAAGTCATTTCTGTGCCTGAAATTGGTCAAAATTGAAGCTTCTGAGTAAGCAAAACTCTGTAAAAATGGCAATTTTGGTCAATGTGAGGGTTTAAAAACTGGTTATTCAACACAAGGCACGATCCAATTGACATTTTGAATCATTTTTGGTAAAGTCCAAAAAATCAATTTTCGGACAAAAAACGATGACCGCGGAGCTGTCGAACGTTCCCAAAATGGTCAATTCTGATGAAATTTTAACATTTAATCTTTTGACTGCAAATTACTGTTGGATGTGAATTATTACTTTTTCAACTAAAATAAGTGTGTTTAAAGTCATTTCTCTGCTTGAAATTGGTCAAAATTGAAGCTTCTGAGTAAGCAAAACTCTGTAAAAATGGCAATTTTGGTCACTGTTAGGGTTTAAAAAGTGGTTATTCAACATGAGGCACGATCCAATTGACATTTTGAATCATTTTTGGTAAAGTCCAAAAAATCAATTTTCGGACGAAAAACGATGACCGCGGAGCTGTCGAACGTTCCCAAAATGGTCAATTCTGATTAAATTTTAACATTTAATCTTTTGACTGCAAATTACTGTTGGATGTGAATTATTACCTTTTCAACTAAAATAAGTGTGTTTAAAGTCATTTCTGTGCCTGAAATTGGTCAAAATTAAAGCTTCTGAGTAAGCAAAACTCTGTAAAAATGGCAATTTTGGTCACTGTGAGGGTTTAAAAAGTGGTTATTCAACACAAGGCACGATCCAATTGACATTTTGAATCATTTTTGGTAAAGTCCAAAAAATCAATTTTCGGACAAAAAACGATGACCGCGGAGCTGTCGAACGTTCCCAAAATGGTCAATTCTGATTAAATGTTAACATTTAATCTTTTGACTGCAAATTACTGTTAGATGTGAATTATTAACTTTTCAACTAAAATAAGTGTGTTTAAAGTCATTTATCTGCCTGAAATTGGTCAAAATTGAAGCTTCTGAGTAAGCAAAACTCTGTAAAAATGGCAATTTTGGTCACTGTGAGGGTTTAAAAAGTGGTTATTCAACATGAGGCACGATCCAATTGACATTTTGAATCATTTTTGGTAAAGTCCAAAAAATCAATTTTCGGACGAAAAACGATGACCGCGGAGCTGTCGAACGTTCCCAAAATGGCCAATTTTGATTAAATGTTAACATTTAATCTTTTGACTGCAAATTACTGTTAGATGTGAATTATTACCTTTTCAACTAAAATAAGTGTGTTTAAAGTCATTTATCTGCCTGAAATTGGTCAAAATTGAAGCTTCTGAGTAAGCAAAACTCTGTAAAAATGGCAATTTTGGTCACTGTGAGGGTTTAAAAAGTGGTTATTCAACATGAGGCACGATCCAATTGACATTTTGAATCATTTTTGGTAAAGTCCAAAAAATCAATTTTCGGACGAAAAACGATGACCGCGGAGCTGTCGAACGTTCCCAAAATGGTCAATTCTGATTAAATTTTAACATTTAATCTTTTGACTGCAAATTACTGTTGGATGTGAATTATTACCTTTTCAACTAAAATAAGTGTGTTTAAAGTCATTTCTGTGCCTGAAATTGGTCAAAATTGAAGCTTCTGAGTAAGCAAAACTCTGTAAAAATGGCAATTTTGGTCACTGTGAGGGTTTAAAAACTGGTTATTCAACACAAGGCACGATCCAATTGACATTTTGAATCATTTTTGGTAAAGTCCAAAAAATCAATTTTCCGACAAAAAACGATGACCGCGGAGCTGTCGAACGTTCCCAAAATGGTCAATTCTGATGAAATGTTAACATTTAATCTTTTGACTGCAAATTACTGTTGGATATGAATTATTACCTTTTCAATTAAAATAAGTGTGTTTAAAGTCATTTCTCTGCCTGAAATTGGTCAAAATTGAAGCTTCTGAGTAAGCAAAACTCTGTAAAAATGGCAATTTTGGTCACTGTGAGGGTTTAAAAAGTGGTTATTCAACATGAGGCACGATCCAATTGACATTTTGAATCATTTTTGGTAAAGTCCAAAAAATCAATTTTCGGACGAAAAACGATGACCGCGGAGCTGTCGAACGTTCCCAAAATGGTCAATTCTGATTAAATTTTAACATTTAATCTTTTGACTGCAAATTACTGTTGGATGTGAATTATTACCTTTTCAACTAAAATAAGTGTGTTTAAAGTCATTTCTGTGCCTGAAATTGGTCAAAATTGAAGCTTCTGAGTAAGCAAAACTCTGTAAAAATGGCAATTTTGGTCACTGTGAGGGTTTAAAAAGTGGTTAGTCAACATGAGGCACGATCCAATTGACATTTTGAATCATTTTTGGTAAAGTCCAAAAAATCAATTTTCGGACGAAAAACGATGACCGCGGAGCTGTCGAACGTTCCCAAAATGGTCAATTCTGATTAAATTTTAACATTTAATCTTTTGACTGCAAATTACTGTTGGATGTGAATTATTACCTTTTCAACTAAAATAAGTGTGTTTAAAGTCATTTCTGTGCCTGAAATTGGTCAAAATTGAAGCTTCTGAGTAAGCAAAACTCTGTAAAAATGGCAATGTTGGTCACTGTGAGGGTTTAAAAAGTGGTTATTCAACACAAGGCACGATCCAATTGACATTTTGAATCATTTTTGGTAAAGTCCAAAAAATCAATTTTCGGACAAAAAACGATGACCGCGGAGCTGTCGAACGTTCCCAAAATGGTCAATTCTGATGAAATTTTAACATTTAATCTTTTGACTGCAAATTACTGTTGGATATGAATTATTACCTTTTCAATTAAAATAAGTGTGTTTAAAGTCATTTCTCTGCCTGAAATTGGTCAAAATTGAAGCTTCTGAGTAAGCAAAACTCTGTAAAAATGGCAATTTTGGTCACGGTGAGGCTATAAAAAGTGGTTATTCAACATGAGGCACGATCCAATTGACATTTTGAATCATTTTTGGTAAAGTCCAAAAAATCAATTTTCGGACGAAAAACGATGACCGCGGAGCTGTCGAACGTTCCCAAAATGGTCAATTCTGATTAAATTTTAACATTTAATCTTTTGACTGCAAATTACTGTTGGATGTGAATTATTACCTTTTCAACTAAAATAAGTGTGTTTAAAGTCATTTCTGTGCCTGAAATTGGTCAAAATTGAAGCTTCTGAGTAAGCAAAACTCTGTAAAAATTGCAATTTTGGTCACTGTGAGGGTTTAAAAACTGGTTATTCAACACAAGGCACGATCCAATTGACATTTTGAATCATTTTTGGTAAAGTCCAAAAAATCCATTTTCGGACAAAAAACGATGACCGCGGAGCTGTCGAACGTTCCCAAAATGGTCAATTCTGATGAAATTTTAACATTTAATCTTTTGACTGCAAATTACTGTTGGATGTGAATTATTACCTTTTCAACTAAAATAAGTGTGTTTAAAGTCATTTCTCTGCCTGAAATTGGTCAAAATTGAAGCTTCTGAGTAAGCAAAACTCTGTAAAAATGGCAATTTTGGTCACTGTGAGGGTTTAAAAAGTGGTTATTCAACATGAGGCACGATCCAATTGACATTTTGAATCATTTTTGGTAAAGTCCAAAAAATCAATTTTCGGACGAAAAACGATGACCGCGGAGCTGTCGAACGTTCCCAAAATGGTCAATTCTGATTAAATTTTAACATTTAATCTTTTGACTGCAAATTACTGTTGGATGTGAATTATTACCTTTTCAACTAAAATAAGTGTGTTTAAAGTCATTTCTGTGCCTGAAATTGGTCAAAATTGAAGCTTCTGAGTAAGCAAAACTCTGTAAAAATGGCAATTTTGGTCACTGTGAGGGTTTAAAAAGTGGTTAGTCAACATGAGGCACGATCCAATTGACATTTTGAATCATTTTTGGTAAAGTCCAAAAAATCAATTTTCGGACGAAAAACGATGACCGCGGAGCTGTCGAACGTTCCCAAAATGGTCAATTCTGATTAAATTTTAACATTTAATCTTTTGACTGCAAATTACTGTTGGATGTGAATTATTACCTTTTCAACTAAAATAAGTGTGTTTAAAGTCATTTCTGTGCCTGAAATTGGTCAAAATTGAAGCTTCTGAGTAAGCAAAACTCTGTAAAAATGGCAATGTTGGTCACTGTGAGGGTTTAAAAAGTGGTTATTCAACACAAGGCACGATCCAATTGACATTTTGAATCATTTTTGGTAAAGTCCAAAAAATCAATTTTCGGACAAAAAACGATGACCGCGGAGCTGTCGAACGTTCCCAAAATGGTCAATTCTGATGAAATTTTAACATTTAATCTTTTGACTGCAAATTACTGTTGGATATGAATTATTACCTTTTCAATTAAAATAAGTGTGTTTAAAGTCATTTCTCTGCCTGAAATTGGTCAAAATTGAAGCTTCTGAGTAAGCAAAACTCTGTAAAAATGGCAATTTTGGTCACGGTGAGGCTATAAAAAGTGGTTATTCAACATGAGGCACGATCCAATTGACATTTTGAATCATTTTTGGTAAAGTCCAAAAATTCAATTTTCGGACGAAAAACGATGACCGCGGAGCTGTCGAACGTTCCCAAAATGGTCAATTCTGATTAAATTTTAACATTTAATCTTTTGACTGCAAATTACTGTTGGATGTGAATTATTACCTTTTCAACTAAAATAAGTGTGTTTAAAGTCATTTCTGTGCCTGAAATTGGTCAAAATTGAAGCTTCTGAGTAAGCAAAACTCTGTAAAAATTGCAATTTTGGTCACTGTGAGGGTTTAAAAACTGGTTATTCAACACAAGGCACGATCCAATTGACATTTTGAATCATTTTTGGTAAAGTCCAAAAAATCCATTTTCGGACAAAAAACGAAGACCGCGGAGCTGTCGAACGTTCCCAAAATGGTCAATTCTGATGAAATTTTAACATTTAATCTTTTGACTGCAAATTACTGTTGGATGTGAATTATTACCTTTTCAACTAAAATAAGTGTGTTTAAAGTCATTTCTCTGCCTGAAATTGGTCAAAATTGAAGCTTCTGAGTAAGCAAAACTCTGTAAAAATGGCAATTTTAGTCACTGTGAGGGTTTAAAAAGTGGTTATTCAACACAAGGCACGATCCAATTGACATTTTGAATCATTTTTGGTAAAGTCCAAAAAATCAATTTTCGGACAAAAAACGATGACCGCGGAGCTGTCGAACGTTCCCAAAATGGTCAATTCTGATGAAATTTTAACATATAATCTTTTGACTGCAAATTACTGTTGGATATGAATTATTACCTTTTCAATTAAAATAAGTGTGTTTAAAGTCATTTCTCTGCCTGAAATTGGTCAAAATTGAAGCTTCTGAGTAATCAAAACTCTGTAAAAATGGCAATTTTGGTCACTGTGAGGGTTTAAAAAGTGGTTATTCAACATGAGGCACGATCCAATTGACATTTTGAATCATTTTTGGTAAAGTCCCAAAAATCAATTTTCGGACGAAAAACGATGACCGCGGAGCTGTCGAACGTTCCCAAAATGGTCAATTCTGATTAAATGTTAACATTTAATCTTTTGACTGCAAATTACTGTTAGATGTGAATTATTACCTTTTCAACTAAAATAAGTGTGTTTAAAGTCATTTCTGTGCCTGAAATTGGTCAAAATTGAAGCTTCTGAGTAAGCAAAACTCTGTAAAAATGGCAATTTTGGTCACTGTGAGGGTTTAAAAACTGGTTATTCAACACAAGGCACGATCCAATTGACATTTTGAATCATTTTTGGTAAAGTCCAAAAAATCAATTTTCGGACAAAAAACGATGACCGCGGAGCTGTCGAACGTTCCCAAAATGGTCAATTCTGATGAAATTTTAACATTTAATCTTTTGACTGCAAATTACTGTTGGATGTGAATTATTACTTTTTCAACTAAAATAAGTGTGTTTAAAGTCATTTCTCTGCTTGAAATTGGTCAAAATTGAAGCTTCTGAGTAAGCAAAACTCTGTACAAATGGCAATTTTGGTCACTGTTAGGGTTTGAAAAGTGGTTATTCAACATGAGGCACGATCCAATTGACATTTTGAATCATTTTTGGTAAAGTCCAAAAAATCAATTTTCGGACGAAAAACGATGACCGCGGAGCTGTCGAACGTTCCCAAAATGGTCAATTCTGATTAAATTTTAACATTTAATCTTTTGACTGCAAATTACTGTTGGATGTGAATTATTACCTTTTCAACTAAAATAAGTGTGTTTAAAGTCATTTCTGTGCCTGAAATTGGTCAAAATTAAAGCTTCTGAGTAAGCAAAACTCTGTAAAAATGGCAATTTTGGTCACTGTGAGGGTTTAAAAAGTGGTTATTCAACATGAGGCACGATCCAATTGACATTTTGAATCATTTTTGGTAAAGTCCAAAAAATCAATTTTCGGACGAAAAACGATGACCGCGGAGCTGTCGAACGTTCCCAAAATGGTCAATTTTGATTAAATGTTAACATTTAATCTTTTGACTGCAAATTACTGTTAGATGTGAATTATTACCTTTTCAACTAAAATAAGTGTGTTTAAAGTCATTTATCTGCCTGAAATTGGTCAAAATTGAAGCTTCTGAGTAAGCAAAACTCTGTAAAAATGGCAATTTTGGTCACTGTGAGGGTTTAAAAAGTGGTTATTCAACATGAGGCACGATCCAATTGACATTTTGAATCATTTTTGGTAAAGTCCAAAAAATCAATTTTCGGACGAAAAACGATGACCGCGGAGCTGTCGAACGTTCCCAAAATGGTCAATTCTGATTAAATTTTAACATTTAATCTTTTGACTGCAAATTACTGTTGGATGTGAATTATTACCTTTTCAACTAAAATAAGTGTGTTTAAAGTCATTTCTGTGCCTGAAATTGGTCAAAATTGAAGCTTCTGAGTAAGCAAAACTCTGTAAAAATGGCAATTTTGGTCACTGTGAGGGTTTAAAAACTGGTTATTCAACACAAGGCACGATCCAATTGACATTTTGAATCATTTTTGGTAAAGTCCAAAAAATCAATTTTCCGACAAAAAACGATGACCGCGGAGCTGTCGAACGTTCCCAAAATGGTCAATTCTGATGAAATTTTAACATTTAATCTTTTGACTGCAAATTACTGTTGGATATGAATTATTACCTTTTCAATTAAAATAAGTGTGTTTAAAGTCATTTCTCTGCCTGAAATTGGTCAAAATTGAAGCTTCTGAGTAAGCAAAACTCTGTAAAAATGGCAATTTTGGTCACTGTGAGGGTTTAAAAAGTGGTTATTCAACATGAGGCACGATCCAATTGACATTTTGAATCATTTTTGGTAAAGTCCAAAAAATCAATTTTCGGACGAAAAACGATGACCGCGGAGCTGTCGAACGTTCCCAAAATGGTCAATTCTGATTAAATTTTAACATTTAATCTTTTGACTGCAAATTACTGTTGGATGTGAATTATTACCTTTTCAACTAAAATAAGTGTGTTTAAAGTCATTTCTGTGCCTGAAATTGGTCAAAATTGAAGCTTCTGAGTAAGCAAAACTCTGTAAAAATGGCAATTTTGGTCACTGTGAGGGTTTAAAAAGTGGTTAGTCAACATGAGGCACGATCCAATTGACATTTTGAATCATTTTTGGTAAAGTCCAAAAAATCAATTTTCGGACGAAAAACGATGACCGCGGAGCTGTCGAACGTTCCCAAAATGGTCAATTCTGATTAAATTTTAACATTTAATCTTTTGACTGCAAATTACTGTTGGATGTGAATTATTACCTTTTCAACTAAAATAAGTGTGTTTAAAGTCATTTCTGTGCCTGAAATTGGTCAAAATTGAAGCTTCTGAGTAAGCAAAACTCTGTAAAAATGGCAATGTTGGTCACTGTGAGGGTTTAAAAAGTGGTTATTCAACACAAGGCACGATCCAATTGACATTTTGAATCATTTTTGGTAAAGTCCAAAAAATCAATTTTCGGACAAAAAACGATGACCGCGGAGCTGTCGAACGTTCCCAAAATGGTCAATTCTGATGAAATTTTAACATTTAATCTTTTGACTGCAAATTACTGTTGGATATGAATTATTACCTTTTCAATTAAAATAAGTGTGTTTAAAGTCATTTCTCTGCCTGAAATTGGTCAAAATTGAAGCTTCTGAGTAAGCAAAACTCTGTAAAAATGGCAATTTTGGTCACGGTGAGGCTATAAAAAGTGGTTATTCAACATGAGGCACGATCCAATTGACATTTTGAATCATTTTTGGTAAAGTCCAAAAAATCAATTTTCGGACGAAAAACGATGACCGCGGAGCTGTCGAACATTCCCAAAATGGTCAATTCTGATTAAATTTTAACATTTAATCTTTTGACTGCAAATTACTGTTGGATGTGAATTATTACCTTTTCAACTAAAATAAGTGTGTTTAAAGTCATTTCTGTGCCTGAAATTGGTCAAAATTGAAGCTTCTGAGTAAGCAAAACTCTGTAAAAATTGCAATTTTGGTCACTGTGAGGGTTTAAAAACTGGTTATTCAACACAAGGCACGATCCAATTGACATTTTGAATCATTTTTGGTAAAGTCCAAAAAATCCATTTTCGGACAAAAAACGATGACCGCGGAGCTGTCGAACGTTCCCAAAATGGTCAATTCTGATGAAATTTTAACATTTAATCTTTTGACTGCAAATTACTGTTGGATGTGAATTATTACCTTTTCAACTAAAATAAGTGTGTTTAAAGTCATTTCTCTGCCTGAAATTGGTCAAAATTGAAGCTTCTGAGTAAGCAAAACTCTGTAAAAATGGCAATTTTGGTCACTGTGAGGGTTTAAAAAGTGGTTATTCAACATGAGGCACGATCCAATTGACATTTTGAATCATTTTTGGTAAAGTCCAAAAAATCAATTTTCGGACGAAAAACGATGACCGCGGAGCTGTCGAACGTTCCCAAAATGGTCAATTCTGATTAAATTTTAACATTTAATCTTTTGACTGCAAATTACTGTTGGATGTGAATTATTACCTTTTCAACTAAAATAAGTGTGTTTAAAGTCATTTCTGTGCCTGAAATTGGTCAAAATTGAAGCTTCTGAGTAAGCAAAACTCTGTAAAAATGGCAATTTTGGTCACTGTGAGGGTTTAAAAAGTGGTTAGTCAACATGAGGCACGATCCAATTGACATTTTGAATCATTTTTGGTAAAGTCCAAAAAATCAATTTTCGGACGAAAAACGATGACCGCGGAGCTGTCGAACGTTCCCAAAATGGTCAATTCTGATTAAATTTTAACATTTAATCTTTTGACTGCAAATTACTGTTGGATGTGAATTATTACCTTTTCAACTAAAATAAGTGTGTTTAAAGTCATTTCTGTGCCTGAAATTGGTCAAAATTGAAGCTTCTGAGTAAGCAAAACTCTGTAAAAATGGCAATGTTGGTCACTGTGAGGGTTTAAAAAGTGGTTATTCAACACAAGGCACGATCCAATTGACATTTTGAATCATTTTTGGTAAAGTCCAAAAAATCAATTTTCGGACAAAAAACGATGACCGCGGAGCTGTCGAACGTTCCCAAAATGGTCAATTCTGATGAAATTTTAACATTTAATCTTTTGACTGCAAATTACTGTTGGATATGAATTATTACCTTTTCAATTAAAATAAGTGTGTTTAAAGTCATTTCTCTGCCTGAAATTGGTCAAAATTGAAGCTTCTGAGTAAGCAAAACTCTGTAAAAATGGCAATTTTGGTCACGGTGAGGCTATAAAAAGTGGTTATTCAACATGAGGCACGATCCAATTGACATTTTGAATCATTTTTGGTAAAGTCCAAAAAATCAATTTTCGGACGAAAAACGATGACCGCGGAGCTGTCGAACGTTCCCAAAATGGTCAATTCTGATTAAATTTTAACATTTAATCTTTTGACTGCAAATTACTGTTGGATGTGAATTATTACCTTTTCAACTAAAATAAGTGTGTTTAAAGTCATTTCTGTGCCTGAAATTGGTCAAAATTGAAGCTTCTGAGTAAGCAAAACTCTGTAAAAATTGCAATTTTGGTCACTGTGAGGGTTTAAAAACTGGTTATTCAACACAAGGCACGATCCAATTGACATTTTGAATCATTTTTGGTAAAGTCCAAAAAATCCATTTTCGGACAAAAAACGAAGACCGCGGAGCTGTCGAACGTTCCCAAAATGGTCAATTCTGATGAAATTTTAACATTTAATCTTTTGACTGCAAATTACTGTTGGATGTGAATTATTACCTTTTCAACTAAAATAAGTGTGTTTAAAGTCATTTCTCTGCCTGAAATTGGTCAAAATTGAAGCTTCTGAGTAAGCAAAACTCTGTAAAAATGGCAATTTTGGTCACTGTGAGGGTTTAAAAAGTGGTTATTCAACACAAGGCACGATCCAATTGACATTTTGAATCATTTTTGGTAAAGTCCAAAAAATCAATTTTCGGACAAAAAACGATGACCGCGGAGCTGTCGAACGTTCCCAAAATGGTCAATTCTGATGAAATTTTAACATATAATCTTTTGACTGCAAATTACTGTTGGATATGAATTATTACCTTTTCAATTAAAATAAGTGTGTTTAAAGTCATTTCTCTGCCTGAAATTGGTCAAAATTGAAGCTTCTGAGTAATCAAAACTCTGTAAAAATGGCAATTTTGGTCACTGTGAGGGTTTAAAAAGTGGTTATTCAACATGAGGCACGATCCAATTGACATTTTGAATCATTTTTGGTAAAGTCCCAAAAATCAATTTTCGGACGAAAAACGATGACCGCGGAGCTGTCGAACGTTCCCAAAATGGTCAATTCTGATTAAATGTTAACATTTAATCTTTTGACTGCAAATTACTGTTAGATGTGAATTATTACCTTTTCAACTAAAATAAGTGTGTTTAAAGTCATTTCTGTGCCTGAAATTGGTCAAAATTGAAGCTTCTGAGTAAGCAAAACTCTGTAAAAATGGCAATTTTGGTCACTGTGAGGGTTTAAAAACTGGTTATTCAACACAAGGCACGATCCAATTGACATTTTGAATCATTTTTGGTAAAGTCCAAAAAATCAATTTTCGGACAAAAAACGATGACCGCGGAGCTGTCGAACGTTCCCAAAATGGTCAATTCTGATGAAATTTTAACATTTAATCTTTTGACTGCAAATTACTGTTGGATGTGAATTATTACTTTTTCAACTAAAATAAGTGTGTTTAAAGTCATTTCTCTGCTTGAAATTGGTCAAAATTGAAGCTTCTGAGTAAGCAAAACTCTGTAAAAATGGCAATTTTGGTCACTGTGAGGGTTTAAAAAGTGGTTATTCAACATGAGGCACGATCCAATTGACATTTTGAATCATTTTTGGTAAAGTCCAAAAAATCAATTTTCGGACGAAAAACGATGACCGCGGAGCTGTCGAACGTTCCCAAAATGGTCAATTCTGATTAAATTTTAACATTTAATCTTTTGACTGCAAATTACTGTTGGATGTGAATTATTACCTTTTCAACTAAAATAAGTGTGTTTAAAGTCATTTCTGTGCCTGAAATTGGTCAAAATTGAAGCTTCTGAGTAAGCAAAACTCTGTAAAAATGGCAATTTTGGTCACTGTGAGGGTTTAAAAACTGGTTATTCAACACAAGGCACGATCCAATTGACATTTTGAATCATTTTTGGTAAAGTCCAAAAAATCCATTTTCGGACAAAAAACGATGACCGCGGAGCTGTCGAACGTTCCCAAAATGGTAAATTCTGATGAAATTTTAACATTTAATCTTTTGACTGCAAAATACTGTTGGATGTGAATTATTACCTTTTCAACTAAAATAAGTGTGTTTAAAGTAATTTCTCTGCCTGAAATTGGTCAAAATTGAAGCTTCTGAGTAAGCAAAACTCTGTAAAAATGGCAATTTTGGTCACTGTGAGGGTTTAAAAACTGGTTATTCAACATGAGGCACGATCCAATTGACATTTTGAATCATTTTTGGTAAAGTCCAAAAAATCAATTTTCGGACGAAAAACGATGACCGCGGAGCTCTCGAACGTTCCCAAAATGGTCAATTCTGATTAAATGTTAACATTTAATCTTTTGACTGCAAATTACTGTTAGATGTGAATTATTACCTTTTCAACTAAAATAAGTGTGTTTAAAGTCATTTATCTGCCTGAAATTGGTCAAAATTGAAGCTTCTGAGTAAGCAAAACTCTGTAAAAATGGCAATTTTGGTCACTGTGAGGGTTTAAAAAGTGGTTATTCAACATGAGGCACGATCCAATTGACATTTTGAATCATTTTTGGTAAAGTCCAAAAAATCAATTTTCGGACGAAAAACGATGACCGCGGAGCTGTCGAACGTTCCCAAAATGGTCAATTTTGATTAAATGTTAACATTTAATCTTTTGACTGCAAATTACTGTTAGATGTGAATTATTACCTTTTCAACTAAAATAAGTGTGTTTAAAGTCATTTATCTGCCTGAAATTGGTCAAAATTGAAGCTTCTGAGTAAGCAAAACTCTGTAAAAATGGCAATGTTGGTCACTGTGAGGGTTTAAAAAGTGGTTATTCAACATGAGGCACGATCCAATTGACATTTTGAATCATTTTTGGTAAAGTCCAAAAAATCAATTTTCGGATGAAAAACGATGACCGCGGAGCTGTCGAACGTTCCCAAAATGGTCAATTCTGATTAAATTTTAACATTTAATCTTTTGACTGCAAATTACTGTTGGATGTGAATTATTACCTTTTCAACTAAAATAAGTGTGTTTAAAGTCATTTCTGTGCCTGAAATTGGTCAAAATTGAAGCTTCTGAGTAAGCAAAACTCTGTAAAAATGGCAATTTTGGTCACTGTGAGGGTTTAAAAACTGGTTATTCAACACAAGGCACGATCCAATTGACATTTTGAATCATTTTTGGTAAAGTCCAAAAAATCAATTTTCCGACAAAAAACGATGACCGCGGAGCTGTCGAACGTTCCCAAAATGGTCAATTCTGATGAAATTTTAACATTTAATCTTTTGACTGCAAATTACTGTTGGATATGAATTATTACCTTTTCAATTAAAATAAGTGTGTTTAAAGTCATTTCTCTGCCTGAAATTGGTCAAAATTGAAGCTTCTGAGTAAGCAAAACTCTGTAAAAATGGCAATTTTGGTCACTGTGAGGGTTTAAAAAGTGGTTATTCAACATGAGGCACGATCCAATTGACATTTTGAATCATTTTTGGTAAAGTCCAAAAAATCAATTTTCGGACGAAAAACGATGACCGCGGAGCTGTCGAACGTTCCCAAAATGGTCAATTCTGATTAAATTTTAACATTTAATCTTTTGACTGCAAATTACTGTTGGATGTGAATCATTACCTTTTCAACTAAAATAAGTGTGTTTAAAGTCATTTCTGTGCCTGAAATTGGTCAAAATTGAAGCTTCTGAGTAAGCAAAACTCTGTAAAAATGGCAATTTTGGTCACTGTGAGGGTTTAAAAACTGGTTATTCAACACAAGGCACGATCCAATTGACATTTTGAATCATTTTTGGTAAAGTCCAAAAAATCAATTTTCGGACAAAAAACGATGACCGCGGAGCTGTCGAACGTTCCCAAAATGGTCAATTCTGATGAAATGTTAACATTTAATCTTTTGACTGCAAATTACTGTTAGATGTGAATTATTACCTTTTCAACTAAAATAAGTGTGTTTAAAGTCATTTATCTGCCTGAAATTGGTCAAAATTGAAGCTTCTGAGTAAGCAAAACTCTGTAAAAATGGCAATTTTGGTCACTGTGAGGGTTTAAAAAGTGGTTATTCAACATGAGGCACGATCCAATTGACATTTTGAATCATTTTTGGTAAAGTCCAAAAAATCAATTTTCGGACGAAAAACGATGACCGCGGAGCTGTCGAACGTTCCCAAAATGGTCAATTTTGATTAAATGTTAACATTTAATCTTTTGACTGCAAATTACTGTTAGATGTGAATTATTACCTTTTCAACTAAAATAAGTGTGTTTAAAGTCATTTATCTGCCTGAAATTGGTCAAAATTGAAGCTTCTGAGTAAGCAAAACTCTGTAAAAATGGCAATTTTGGTCACTGTGAGGGTTTAAAAAGTGGTTATTCAACATGAGGCACGATCCAATTGACATTTTGAATCATTTTTAGTAAAGTCCAAAAAATCTATTTTCGGACGAAAAACGATGACCGCGGAGCTGTCGAACGTTCCCAAAATGGTCAATTCTGATTAAATTTTAACATTTAATCTTTTGACTGCAAATTACTGTTGGATGTGAATTATTACCTTTTCAACTAAAATAAGTGTGTTTAAAGTCATTTCTGTGCCTGAAATTGGTCAAAATTGAAGCTTCTGAGTAAGCAAAACTCTGTAAAAATGGCAATGTTGGTCACTGTGAGGGTTTAAAAAGTGGTTATTCAACACAAGGCACGATCCAATTGACATTTTGAATCATTTTTGGTAAAGTCCAAAAAATCAATTTTCGGACAAAAAACGATGACCGCGGAGCTGTCGAACGTTCCCAAAATGGTCAATTCTGATGAAATTTTAACATTTAATCTTTTGACTGCAAATTACTGTTGGATATGAATTATTACCTTTTCAATTAAAATAAGTGTGTTTAAAGTCATTTCTCTGCCTGAAATTGGTCAAAATTGAAGCTTCTGAGTAATCAAAACTCTGTAAAAATGGCAATTTTGGTCACTGTGAGGGTTTAAAAAGTGGTTATTCAACATGAGGCACGATCCAATTGACATTTTGAATCATTTTTGGTAAAGTCCAAAAAATCAATTTTCGGACGAAAAACGATGCCCGCGGAGCTGTCGAACGTTCCCAAAATGGTCAATTCTGATTAAATTTTAACATTTAATCTTTTGACTGCAAATTACTGTTGGATGTGAATTATTACCTTTTCAACTAAAATAAGTGTGTTTAAAGTCATTTCTGTGCCTGAAATTGGTCAAAATTGAAGCTTCTGAGTAAGCAAAACTCTGTAAAAATGGCAATTTTGGTCACTGTGAGGGTTTAAAAAGTGGTTATTCAACACAAGGCACGATCCAATTGACATTTTGAATCATTTTTGGTAAAGTCCAAAAAATCTATTTTCGGACAAAAAACGATGACCGCGGAGCTGTCGAACGTTCCCAAAATGGTCAATTCTGATTAAATTTTAACATTTAATTTTTTGACTGCAAATTACTGTTGGATGTGAATTATTACCTTTTCAACTAAAATAAGTGTGTTTAAAGTCATTTCTGTGCCTGAAATTGGTCAAAATTGAAGCTTCTGAGTAAGCAAAACTCTGTAAAAATGGCAATTTTGGTCACTGTGAGGGTTTAAAAACTGGTTATTCAACACAAGGCACGATCCAATTGACATTTTGAATCATTTTTGGTAAAGTCCAAAAAATCCATTTTCGGACAAAAAACGATGACCGCGGAGCTGTCGAACGTTCCCAAAATGGTCAATTCTGATGAAATTTTAACATTTAATCTTTTGACTGCAAATTACTGTTGGATGTGAATTATTACCTTTTCAACTACAATAAGTGTGTTTAAAGTAATTTCTCTGCCTGAAATTGGTCAAAATTGAAGCTTCTGAGTAAGCAAAACTCTGTAAAAATGGCAATTTTGGTCACTGTGAGGGTTTAAAAAGTGGTTATTCAACATGAGGCACGATCCAATTGACATTTTGAATCATTTTTGGTAAAGTCCAAAAAATCAATTTTCGGACGAAAAACGATGACCGCGGAGCTGTCGAACGTTCCCAAAATGGTCAATTCTGATTAAATGTTAACATTTAATCTTTTGACTGCAAATTACTGTTGGATGTGAATTATTACCTTTTCAACTAAAATAAGTGTGTTTAAAGTCATTTCTGTGCCTGAAATTGGTCAAAATTGAAGCTTCTGAGTAAGCAAAACTCTGTAAAAATGGCAATTTTGGTCACTGTGAGGGTTTAAAAACTGGTTATTCAACACAAGGCACGATCCAATTGACATTTTGAATCATTTTTGGTAAAGTCCAAAAAATCAATTTTCGGACAAAAAACGATGACCGCGGAGCTGTCGAACGTTCCCAAAATGGTCAATTCTGATGAAATTTTAACATTTAATCTTTTGACTGCAAATTACTGTTGGATGTGAATTATTACCTTTTCAACTAAAATAAGTGTGTTTAAAGTCATTTCTGTGCCTGAAATTGGTCAAAATTGAAGCTTCTGAGTAAGCAAAACTCTGTAAAAATGGCAATTTTGGTCACTGTGAGGGTTTAAAAAGTGGTTATTCAACATGAGGCACGATCCAATTGACATTTTGAATCATTTTTGGTAAAGTCCAAAAAATCAATTTTCGGACAAAAAACGATGACCGCGGAGCTGTCGAACGTTCCCAAAATGGTCAATTCTGATGAAATTTTAACATTTAATCTTTTGACTGCAAATTACTGTTGGATATGAATTATTACCTTTTCAACTAAAATAAGTGTGTTTAAAGTCATTTCTGTGCCTGAAATTGGTCAAAATTGAAGCTTCTGAGTAAGCAAAACTCTGTAAAAATGGCAATTTTGGTCACTGTGAGGGTTTAAAAAGTGGTTATTCAACACAAGGCACGATCCAATTGACATTTTGAATCATTTTTGGTAAAGTCCAAAAAATCAATTTTCGGACAAAAAACGATGACCGCGGAGCTGTCGAACGTTCCCAAAATGGTCAATTCTGATGAAATTTTAACATTTAATCTTTTGACTGCAAATTACTGTTGGATATGAATTATTACCTTTTCAATTAAAATAAGTGTGTTTAAAGTCATTTCTCTGCCTGAAATTGGTCAAAATTGAAGCTTCTGAGTAATCAAAACTCTGTAAAAATGGCAATTTTGGTCACTGTGAGGGTTTAAAAAGTGGTTATTCAACATGAGGCACGATCCAATTGACATTTTGAATCATTTTTGGTAAAGTCCAAAAAATCAATTTTCGGACGAAAAACGATGACCGCGGAGCTGTCGAACGTTCCCAAAATGGTCAATTCTGATTAAATTTTAACATTTAATCTTTTGACTGCAAATTACTGTTGGATGTGAATTATTACCTTTTCAACTAAAATAAGTGTGTTTAAAGTCATTTCTGTGCCTGAAATTGGTCAAAATTGAAGCTTCTGAGTAAGCAAAACTCTGTAAAAATGGCAATTTTGGTCACTGTGAGGGTTTAAAAACTGGTTATTCAACACAAGGCACGATCCAATTGACATTTTGAATCATTTTTGGTAAAGTCCAAAAAATCAATTTTCGGACAAAAAACGATGACCGCGGAGCTGTCGAACGTTCCCAAAATGGTCAATTCTGATGAAATTTTAACATTTAATCTTTTGACTGCAAATTACTGTTGGATGTGAATTATTACTTTTTCAACTAAAATAAGTGTGTTTAAAGTCATTTCTCTGCTTGAAATTGGTCAAAATTGAAGCTTCTGAGTAAGCAAAACTCTGTAAAAATGGCAATTTTGGTCACTGTTAGGGTTTAAAAAGTGGTTATTCAACATGAGGCACGATCCAATTGACATTTTGAATCATTTTTGGTAAAGTCCAAAAAATCAATTTTCGGACGAAAAACGATGACCGCGGAGCTGTCGAACGTTCCCAAAATGGTCAATTCTGATTAAATTTTAACATTTAATCTTTTGACTGCAAATTACTGTTGGATGTGAATTATTACCTTTTCAACTAAAATAAGTGTGTTTAAAGTCATTTCTGTGCCTGAAATTGGTCAAAATTAAAGCTTCTGAGTAAGCAAAACTCTGTAAAAATGGCAATTTTGGTCACTGTGAGGGTTTAAAAAGTGGTTATTCAACACAAGGCACGATCCAATTGACATTTTGAATCATTTTTGGTAAAGTCCAAAAAATCAATTTTCGGACAAAAAACGATGACCGCGGAGCTGTCGAACGTTCCCAAAATGGTCAATTCTGATGAAATTTTAACATTTAATCTTTTGACTGCAAATTACTGTTGGATATGAATTATTACCTTTTCAATTAAAATAAGTGTGTTTAAAGTCATTTCTCTGCCTGAAATTGGTCAAAATTGAAGCTTCTGTGTAATCAAAACTCTGTAAAAATGGCAATTTTGGTCACTGTGAGGGTTTAAAAAGTGGTTATTCAACATGAGGCACGATCCAATTGACATTTTGAATCATTTTTGGTAAAGTCCAAAAAATCAATTTTCGGACGAAAAACGATGACCGCGGAGCTGTCGAACGTTCCCAAAATGGTCAATTCTGATTAAATTTTAACATTTAATCTTTTGACTGCAAATTACTGTTGGATGTGAATTATTACCTTTTCAACTAAAATAAGTGTGTTTAAAGTCATTTCTGTGCCTGAAATTGGTCAAAATTGAAGCTTCTGAGTAAGCAAAACTCTGTAAAAATGGCAATTTTGGTCACTGTGAGGGTTTAAAAACTGGTTATTCAACACAAGGCACGATCCAATTGACATTTTGAATCATTTTTGGTAAAGTCCAAAAAATCAATTTTCGGACAAAAAACGATGACCGCGGAGCTGTCGAACGTTCCCAAAATGGTCAATTCTGATGAAATTTTAACATTTAATCTTTTGACTGCAAATTACTGTTGGATGTGAATTATTACTTTTTCAACTAAAATAAGTGTGTTTAAAGTCATTTCTCTGCTTGAAATTGGTCAAAATTGAAGCTTCTGAGTAAGCAAAACTCTGTAAAAATGGCAATTTTGGTCACTGTTAGGGTTTAAAAAGTGGTTATTCAACATGAGGCACGATCCAATTGACATTTTGAATCATTTTTGGTAAAGTCCAAAAAATCAATTTTCGGACGAAAAACGATGACCGCGGAGCTGTCGAACGTTCCCAAAATGGTCAATTCTGATTAAATTTTAACATTTAATCTTTTGACTGCAAATTACTGTTGGATGTGAATTATTACCTTTTCAACTAAAATAAGTGTTGATTAAAGTCATTTCTGTGCCTGAAATTGGTCAAAATTGAAGCTTCTGAGTAAGCAAAACTCTGTAAAAATGGCAATTTTGGTCACTGTGAGGGTTTAAAAACTGGTTATTCAACACAAGGCACGATCCAATTGACATTTTGAATAATTTTTGGTAAAGTCCAAAAAATCCATTTTCGGACAAAAAACGATGACCGCGGAGCTGTCGAACGTTCCCAAAATGGTCAATTCTGATGAAATTTTAACATTTAATCTTTTGACTGCAAATTACTGTTGGATGTGAATTATTACCTTTTCAACTAAAATAAGTGTGTTTAAAGTCATTTCTGTGCCTGAAATTGGTCAAAATTGAAGCTTCTGAGTAAGCAAAACTCTGTAAAAATGGCAATTTTGGTCACTGTGAGGGTTTAAAAAGTGGTTATTCAACACAAGGCACGATCCAATTGACATTTTGAATCATTTTTGGTAAAGTCCAAAAAATCAATTTTCGGACAAAAAACGATGACCGCGGAGCTGTCGAACGTTCCCAAAATGGTCAATTCTGATGAAATTTTAACATTTAATCTTTTGACTGCAAATTACTGTTGGATATGAATTATTACCTTTTCAACTAAAATAAGTGTGTTTAAAGTCATTTCTGTGCCTGAAATTGGTCAAAATTGATGCTTCTGAGTAAGCAAAACTCTGTAAAAATGGCAATTTTGGTCACTGTGAGGGTTTAAAAACTGGTTATTCAACACAAGGCACGATCCAATTGACATTTTGAATCATTTTTGGTAAAGTCCAAAAAATCAATTTTCGGACAAAAAACGATGACCGCGGAGCTGTCGAACGTTCCCAAAATGGTCAATTCTGATGAAATTTTAACATTTAATCTTTTGACTGCAAATTACTGTTGGATGTGAATTATTACTTTTTCAACTAAAATAAGTGTGTTTAAAGTCATTTCTCTGCTTGAAATTGGTCAAAATTGAAGCTTCTGAGTAAGCAAAACTCTGTAAAAATGGCAATTTTGGTCACTGTTAGGGTTTAAAAAGTGGTTATTCAACATGAGGCACGATCCAATTGACATTTTGAATCATTTTTGGTAAAGTCCAAAAAATCAATTTTCGGACGAAAAACGATGACCGCGGAGCTGTCGAACGTTCCCAAAATGGTCAATTCTGATTAAATTTTAACATTTAATCTTTTGACTGCAAATTACTGTTGGATGTGAATTATTACCTTTTCAACTAAAATAAGTGTGTTTAAAGTCATTTCTGTGCCTGAAATTGGTCAAAATTAAAGCTTCTGAGTAAGCAAAACTCTGTAAAAATGGCAATTTTGGTCACTGTGAGGGTTTAAAAAGTGGTTATTCAACACAAGGCACGATCCAATTGACATTTTGAATCATTTTTGGTAAAGTCCAAAAAATCAATTTTCGGACAAAAAACGATGACCGCGGAGCTGTCGAACGTTCCCAAAATGGTCAATTCTGATGAAATTTTAACATTTAATCTTTTGACTGCAAATTACTGTTGGATATGAATTATTACCTTTTCAATTAAAATAAGTGTGTTTAAAGTCATTTCTCTGCCTGAAATTGGTCAAAATTGAAGCTTCTGAGTAATCAAAACTCTGTAAAAATGGCAATTTTGGTCACTGTGAGGGTTTAAAAAGTGGTTATTCAACATGAGGCACGATCCAATTGACATTTTGAATCATTTTTGGTAAAGTCCAAAAAATCAATTTTCGGACGAAAAACGATGACCGCGGAGCTGTCGAACGTTCCCAAAATGGTCAATTCTGATTAAATGTTAACATTTAATCTTTTGACTGCAAATTACTGTTAGATGTGAATTATTAACTTTTCAACTAAAATAAGTGTGTTTAAAGTCATTTATCTGCCTGAAATTGGTCAAAATTGAAGCTTCTGAGTAAGCAAAACTCTGTAAAAATGGCAATTTTGGTCACTGTGAGGGTTTAAAAAGTGGTTATTCAACATGAGGCACGATCCAATTGACATTTTGAATCATTTTTGGTAAAGTCCAAAAAATCAATTTTCGGACGAAAAACGATGACCGCGGAGCTGTCGAACGTTCCCAAAATGGTCAATTCTGATTAAATTTTAACATTTAATCTTTTGACTGCAAATTACTGTTGGATGTGAATTATTACCTTTTCAACTAAAATAAGTGTGTTTAAAGTCATTTCTGTGCCTGAAATTGGTCAAAATTGAAGCTTCTGAGTAAGCAAAACTCTGTAAAAATGGCAATTTTGGTCACTGTGAGGGTTTAAAAACTGGTTATTCAACACAAGGCACGATCCAATTGACATTTTGAATCATTTTTGGTAAAGTCCAAAAAATCAATTTTCGGACAAAAAACGATGACCGCGGAGCTGTCGAACGTTCCCAAAATGGTCAATTCTGATGAAATTTTAACATTTAATCTTTTGACTGCAAATTACTGTTGGATGTGAATTATTACTTTTTCAACTAAAATAAGTGTGTTTAAAGTCATTTCTCTGCTTGAAATTGGTCAAAATTGAAGCTTCTGAGTAAGCAAAACTCTGTAAAAATGGCAATTTTGGTCACTGTTAGGGTTTAAAAAGTGGTTATTCAACATGAGGCACGATCCAATTGACATTTTGAATCATTTTTGGTAAAGTCCAAAAAATCAATTTTCGGACGAAAAACGATGACCGCGGAGCTGTCGAACGTTCCCAAAATGGTCAATTCTGATTAAATTTTAACATTTAATCTTTTGACTGCAAATTACTGTTGGATGTGAATTATTACCTTTTCAACTAAAATAAGTGTTGATTAAAGTCATTTCTGTGCCTGAAATTGGTCAAAATTGAAGCTTCTGAGTAAGCAAAACTCTGTAAAAATGGCAATTTTGGTCACTGTGAGGGTTTAAAAACTGGTTATTCAACACAAGGCACGATCCAATTGACATTTTGAATAATTTTTGGTAAAGTCCAAAAAATCCATTTTCGGACAAAAAACGATGACCGCGTAGCTGTCGAACGTTCCCAAAATGGTCAATTCTGATGAAATTTTAACATTTAATCTTTTGACTGCAAATTACTGTTGGATATGAATTATTACCTTTTCAATTAAAATAAGTGTGTTTAAAGTCATTTCTGTGCCTGAAATTGGTCAAAATTGAAGCTTCTGAGTAAGCAAAACTCTGTAAAAATGGCAATTTTGGTCACTGTGAGGGTTTAAAAACTGGTTATTCAACACAAGGCACGATCCAATTGACATTTTGAATCATTTTTGGTAAAGTCCCAAAAATCAATTTTCCGACAAAAAACGATGACCGCGGAGCTGTCGAACGTTCCCAAAATGGTCAATTCTGATGAAATTTTAACATTTAATCTTTTGACTGCAAATTACTGTTGGATATGAATTATTACCTTTTCAATTAAAATAAGTGTGTTTAAAGTCATTTCTCTGCCTGAAATTGGTCAAAATTGAAGCTTCTGAGTAAGCAAAACTCTGTAAAAATGGCAATTTTGGTCACTGTGAGGGTTTAAAAAGTGGTTATTCAACATGAGGCACGATCCAATTGACATTTTGAATCATTTTTGGTAAAGTCCAAAAAATCAATTTTCGGACGAAAAACGATGACCGCGGAGCTGTCGAACGTTCCCAAAATGGTCAATTCTGATTAAATTTTAACATTTAATCTTTTGACTGCAAATTACTGTTGGATGTGAATTATTACCTTTTCAACTAAAATAAGTGTGTTTAAAGTCATTTCTGTGCCTGAAATTGGTCAAAATTGAAGCTTCTGAGTAAGCAAAACTCTGTAAAAATGGCAATTTTGGTCACTGTGAGGGTTTAAAAAGTGGTTATTCAACATGAGGCACGATCCAATTGACATTTTGAATCATTTTTGGTAAAGTCCAAAAAATCAATTTTCGGACGAAAAACGATGACCGCGGAGCTGTCGAACGTTCCCAAAATGGTCAATTCTGATTAAATTTTAACATTTAATCTTTTGACTGCAAATTACTGTTGGATGTGAATTATTACCTTTTCAACTAAAATAAGTGTGTTTAAAGTCATTTCTGTGCCTGAAATTGGTCAAAATTGAAGCTTCTGAGTAAGCAAAACTCTGTAAAAATGGCAATTTTGGTCACTGTGAGGGTTTAAAAAGTGGTTATTCAACACAAGGCACGATCCAATTGACATTTTGAATCATTTTTGGTAAAGTCCAAAAAATAAATTTTCGGACAAAAAACGATGACCGCGGAGCTGTCGAACGTTCCCAAAATGGTCAATTCTGATGAAATTTTAACATTTAATCTTTTGACTGCAAATTACTGTTGGATATGAATTATTACCTTTTCAATTAAAATAAGTGTGTTTAAAGTCATTTCTCTGCCTGAAATTGGTCAAAATTGAAGCTTCTGAGTAATCAAAACTCTGTAAAAATGGCAATTTTGGTCACTGTGAGGGTTTAAAAAGTGGTTATTCAACATGAGGCACGATCCAATTGACATTTTGAATCATTTTTGGTAAAGTCCAAAAAATCAATTTTCGGACGAAAAACGATGCCCGCGGAGCTGTCGAACGTTCCCAAAATGGTCAATTCTGATTAAATTTTAACATTTAATCTTTTGACTGCAAATTACTGTTGGATGTGAATTATTACCTTTTCAACTAAAATAAGTGTGTTTAAAGTCATTTCTGTGCCTGAAATTGGTCAAAATTGAAGCTTCTGAGTAAGCAAAACTCTGTAAAAATGGCAATTTTGGTCACTGTGAGGGTTTAAAAACTGGTTATTCAACACAAGGCACGATCCAATTGACATTTTGAATCATTTTTGGTAAAGTCCAAAAAATCAATTTTCGGACAAAAAACGATGACCGCGGAGCTGTCGAACGTTCCCAAAATGGTCAATTCTGATGAAATTTTAACATTTAATCTTTTGACTGCAAATTACTGTTGGATATGAATTATTACCTTTTCAATTAAAATAAGTGTGTTTAAAGTCATTTCTCTGCCTGAAATTGGTCAAAATTGAAGCTTCTGAGTAATCAAAACTCTGTAAAAATGGCAATTTTGGTCACTGTGAGGGTTTAAAAAGTGGTTATTCAACATGAGGCACGATCCAATTGACATTTTGAATCATTTTTGGTAAAGTCCAAAAAATCAATTTTCGGACGAAAAACGATGACCGCGGAGCTGTCGAACGTTCCCAAAATGGTCAATTCTGATTAAATGTTAACATTTAATCTTTTGACTGCAAATTACTGTTGGATGTGAATTATTACCTTTTCAACTAAAATAAGTGTGTTTAAAGTCATTTCTGTGCCTGAAATTGGTCAAAATTGAAGCTTCTGAGTAAGCAAAACTCTGTAAAAATGGCAATTTTGGTCACTGTGAGGGTTTAAAAAGTGGTTATTCAACATGAGGCACGATCCAATTGACATTTTGAATCATTTTTGGTAAAGTCCAAAAAATCAATTTTCGGACAAAAAACGATGACCGCGGAGCTGTCGAACGTTCCCAAAATGGTCAATTCTGATGAAATTTTAACATTTAATCTTTTGACTGCAAATTACTGTTGGATATGAATTATTACCTTTTCAACTAAAATAAGTGTGTTTAAAGTCATTTCTGTGCCTGAAATTGGTCAAAATTGAAGCTTCTGAGTAAGCAAAACTCTGTAAAAATGGCAATTTTGGTCACTGTGAGGGTTTAAAAAGTGGTTATTCAACACAAGGCACGATCCAATTGACATTTTGAATCATTTTTGGTAAAGTCCAAAAAATCAATTTTCGGACAAAAAACGATGACCGCGGAGCTGTCGAACGTTCCCAAAATGGTCAATTCTGATGAAATTTTAACATTTAATCTTTTGACTGCAAATTACTGTTGGATATGAATTATTACCTTTTCAATTAAAATAAGTGTGTTTAAAGTCATTTCTCTGCCTGAAATTGGTCAAAATTGAAGCTTCTGAGTAAGCAAAACTCTGTAAAAATGGCAATTTTGGTCACTGTGAGGGTTTAAAAAGTGGTTATTCAACATGAGGCACGATCCAATTGACATTTTGAATCATTTTTGGTAAAGTCCAAAAAATCAATTTTCGGACGAAAAACGATGACCGCGGAGCTGTCGAACGTTCCCAAAATGGTCAATTCTGATTAAATTTTAACATTTAATCTTTTGACTGCAAATTACTGTTGGATGTGAATTATTACCTTATCAACTAAAATAAGTGTGTTTAAAGTCATTTCTGTGCCTGAAATTGGTCAAAATTGAAGCTTCTGAGTAAGCAAAACTCTGTAAAAATGGCAATTTTGGTCACTGTGAGGGTTTAAAAAGTGGTTATTCAACATGAGGCACGATCCAATTGACATTTTGAATCATTTTTGGTAAAGTCCAAAAAATCAATTTTCGGACGAAAAACGATGACCGCGGAGCTGTCGAACGTTCCCAAAATGGTCAATTCTGATTAAATTTTAACATTTAATCTTTTGACTGCAAATTACTGTTGGATGTGAATTATTACCTTTTCAACTAAAATAAGTGTGTTTAAAGTCATTTCTGTGCCTGAAATTGGTCAAAATTGAAGCTTCTGAGTAAGCAAAACTCTGTAAAAATGGCAATTTTGGTCACTGTGAGGGTTTAAAAAGTGGTTATTCAACACAAGGCACGATCCAATTGACATTTTGAATCATTTTTGGTAAAGTCCAAAAAATCAATTTTCGGACAAAAAACGATGACCGCGGAGCTGTCGAACGTTCCCAAAATGGTCAATTCTGATGAAATTTTAACATTTAATCTTTTGACTGCAAATTACTGTTGGATATGAATTATTACCTTTTCAATTAAAATAAGTGTGTTTAAAGTCATTTCTCTGCCTGAAATTGGTCAAAATTGAAGCTTCTGAGTAATCAAAACTCTGTAAAAATGGCAATTTTGGTCACTGTGAGGGTTTAAAAAGTGGTTATTCAACATGAGGCACGATCCAATTGACATTTTGAATCATTTTTGGTAAAGTCCAAAAAATCAATTTTCGGACGAAAAACGATGCCCGCGGAGCTGTCGAACGTTCCCAAAATGGTCAATTCTGATTAAATTTTAACATTTAATCTTTTGACTGCAAATTACTGTTGGATGTGAATTATTACCTTTTCAACTAAAATAAGTGTGTTTAAAGTCATTTCTGTGCCTGAAATTGGTCAAAATTGAAGCTTCTGAGTAAGCAAAACTCTGTAAAAATGGCAATTTTGGTCACTGTGAGGGTTTAAAAACTGGTTATTCAACACAAGGCACGATCCAATTGACATTTTGAATCATTTTTGGTAAAGTCCAAAAAATCAATTTTCGGACAAAAAACGATGACCGCGGAGCTGTCGAACGTTCCCAAAATGGTCAATTCTGATGAAATTTTAACATTTAATCTTTTGACTGCAAATTACTGTTGGATATGAATTATTACCTTTTCAATTAAAATAAGTGTGTTTAAAGTCATTTCTCTGCCTGAAATTGGTCAAAATTGAAGCTTCTGAGTAATCAAAACTCTGTAAAAATGGCAATTTTGGTCACTGTGAGGGTTTAAAAAGTGGTTATTCAACATGAGGCACGATCCAATTGACATTTTGAATCATTTTTGGTAAAGTCCAAAAAATCAATTTTCGGACGAAAAACGATGACCGCGGAGCTGTCGAACGTTCCCAAAATGGTCAATTCTGATTAAATGTTAACATTTAATCTTTTGACTGCAAATTACTGTTGGATGTGAATTATTACCTTTTCAACTAAAATAAGTGTGTTTAAAGTCATTTCTGTGCCTGAAATTGGTCAAAATTGAAGCTTCTGAGTAAGCAAAACTCTGTAAAAATGGCAATTTTGGTCACTGTGAGGGTTTAAAAAGTGGTTATTCAACATGAGGCACGATCCAATTGACATTTTGAATCATTTTTGGTAAAGTCCAAAAAATCAATTTTCGGACAAAAAACGATGACCGCGGAGCTGTCGAACGTTCCCAAAATGGTCAATTCTGATGAAATTTTAACATTTAATCTTTTGACTGCAAATTACTGTTGGATATGAATTATTACCTTTTCAACTAAAATAAGTGTGTTTAAAGTCATTTCTGTGCCTGAAATTGGTCAAAATTGAAGCTTCTGAGTAAGCAAAACTCTGTAAAAATGGCAATTTTGGTCACTGTGAGGGTTTAAAAAGTGGTTATTCAACACAAGGCACGATCCAATTGACATTTTGAATCATTTTTGGTAAAGTCCAAAAAATCAATTTTCGGACAAAAAACGATGACCGCGGAGCTGTCGAACGTTCCCAAAATGGTCAATTCTGATGAAATTTTAACATTTAATCTTTTGACTGCAAATTACTGTTGGATATGAATTATTACCTTTTCAATTAAAATAAGTGTGTTTAAAGTCATTTCTCTGCCTGAAATTGGTCAAAATTGAAGCTTCTGAGTAATCAAAACTCTGTAAAAATGGCAATTTTGGTCACTGTGAGGGTTTAAAAAGTGGTTATTCAACATGAGGCACGATCCAATTGACATTTTGAATCATTTTTGGTAAAGTCCAAAAAATCAATTTTCGGACGAAAAACGATGACCGCGGAGCTGTCGAACGTTCCCAAAATGGTCAATTCTGATTAAATTTTAACATTTAATCTTTTGACTGCAAATTACTGTTGGATGTGAATTATTACCTTTTCAACTAAAATAAGTGTGTTTAAAGTCATTTCTGTGCCTGAAATTGGTCAAAATTGAAGCTTCTGAGTAAGCAAAACTCTGTAAAAATGGCAATTTTGGTCACTGTGAGGGTTTAAAAACTGGTTATTCAACACAAGGCACGATCCAATTGACATTTTGAATCATTTTTGGTAAAGTCCAAAAAATCAATTTTCGGACAAAAAACGATGACCGCGGAGCTGTCGAACGTTCCCAAAATGGTCAATTCTGATGAAATTTTAACATTTAATCTTTTGACTGCAAATTACTGTTGGATGTGAATTATTACTTTTTCAACTAAAATAAGTGTGTTTAAAGTCATTTCTCTGCTTGAAATTGGTCAAAATTGAAGCTTCTGAGTAAGCAAAACTCTGTAAAAATGGCAATTTTGGTCACTGTTAGGGTTTAAAAAGTGGTTATTCAACATGAGGCACGATCCAATTGACATTTTGAATCATTTTTGGTAAAGTCCAAAAAATCAATTTTCGGACGAAAAACGATGACCGCGGAGCTGTCGAACGTTCCCAAAATGGTCAATTCTGATTAAATTTTAACATTTAATCTTTTGACTGCAAATTACTGTTGGATGTGAATTATTACCTTTTCAACTAAAATAAGTGTGTTTAAAGTCATTTCTGTGCCTGAAATTGGTCAAAATTAAAGCTTCTGAGTAAGCAAAACTCTGTAAAAATGGCAATTTTGGTCACTGTGAGGGTTTAAAAAGTGGTTATTCAACACAAGGCACGATCCAATTGACATTTTGAATCATTTTTGGTAAAGTCCAAAAAATCAATTTTCGGACAAAAAACGATGACCGCGGAGCTGTCGAACGTTCCCAAAATGGTCAATTCTGATGAAATTTTAACATTTAATCTTTTGACTGCAAATTACTGTTGGATATGAATTATTACCTTTTCAATTAAAATAAGTGTGTTTAAAGTCATTTCTCTGCCTGAAATTGGTCAAAATTGAAGCTTCTGAGTAATCAAAACTCTGTAAAAATGGCAATTTTGGTCACTGTGAGGGTTTAAAAAGTGGTTATTCAACATGAGGCACGATCCAATTGACATTTTGAATCATTTTTGGTAAAGTCCAAAAAATCAATTTTCGGACGAAAAACGATGACCGCGGAGCTGTCGAACGTTCCCAAAATGGTCAATTCTGATTAAATGTTAACATTTAATCTTTTGACTGCAAATTACTGTTAGATGTGAATTATTAACTTTTCAACTAAAATAAGTGTGTTTAAAGTCATTTATCTGCCTGAAATTGGTCAAAATTGAAGCTTCTGAGTAAGCAAAACTCTGTAAAAATGGCAATTTTGGTCACTGTGAGGGTTTAAAAAGTGGTTATTCAACATGAGGCACGATCCAATTGACATTTTGAATCATTTTTGGTAAAGTCCAAAAAATCAATTTTCGGACGAAAAACGATGACCGCGGAGCTGTCGAACGTTCCCAAAATGGTCAATTCTGATTAAATTTTAACATTTAATCTTTTGACTGCAAATTACTGTTGGATGTGAATTATTACCTTTTCAACTAAAATAAGTGTGTTTAAAGTCATTTCTGTGCCTGAAATTGGTCAAAATTGAAGCTTCTGAGTAAGCAAAACTCTGTAAAAATGGCAATTTTGGTCACTGTGAGGGTTTAAAAACTGGTTATTCAACACAAGGCACGATCCAATTGACATTTTGAATCATTTTTGGTAAAGTCCAAAAAATCAATTTTCGGACAAAAAACGATGACCGCGGAGCTGTCGAACGTTCCCAAAATGGTCAATTCTGATGAAATTTTAACATTTAATCTTTTGACTGCAAATTACTGTTGGATGTGAATTATTACTTTTTCAACTAAAATAAGTGTGTTTAAAGTCATTTCTCTGCTTGAAATTGGTCAAAATTGAAGCTTCTGAGTAAGCAAAACTCTGTAAAAATGGCAATTTTGGTCACTGTTAGGGTTTAAAAAGTGGTTATTCAACATGAGGCACGATCCAATTGACATTTTGAATCATTTTTGGTAAAGTCCAAAAAATCAATTTTCGGACGAAAAACGATGACCGCGGAGCTGTCGAACGTTCCCAAAATGGTCAATTCTGATTAAATTTTAACATTTAATCTTTTGACTGCAAATTACTGTTGGATGTGAATTATTACCTTTTCAACTAAAATAAGTGTTGATTAAAGTCATTTCTGTGCCTGAAATTGGTCAAAATTGAAGCTTCTGAGTAAGCAAAACTCTGTAAAAATGGCAATTTTGGTCACTGTGAGGGTTTAAAAACTGGTTATTCAACACAAGGCACGATCCAATTGACATTTTGAATAATTTTTGGTAAAGTCCAAAAAATCCATTTTCGGACAAAAAACGATGACCGCGTAGCTGTCGAACGTTCCCAAAATGGTCAATTCTGATGAAATTTTAACATTTAATCTTTTGACTGCAAATTACTGTTGGATATGAATTATTACCTTTTCAATTAAAATAAGTGTGTTTAAAGTCATTTCTGTGCCTGAAATTGGTCAAAATTGAAGCTTCTGAGTAAGCAAAACTCTGTAAAAATGGCAATTTTGGTCACTGTGAGGGTTTAAAAACTGGTTATTCAACACAAGGCACGATCCAATTGACATTTTGAATCATTTTTGGTAAAGTCCAAAAAATCAATTTTCCGACAAAAAACGATGACCGCGGAGCTGTCGAACGTTCCCAAAATGGTCAATTCTGATGAAATTTTAACATTTAATCTTTTGACTGCAAATTACTGTTGGATATGAATTATTACCTTTTCAATTAAAATAAGTGTGTTTAAAGTCATTTCTCTGCCTGAAATTGGTCAAAATTGAAGCTTCTGAGTAAGCAAAACTCTGTAAAAATGGCAATTTTGGTCACTGTGAGGGTTTAAAAAGTGGTTATTCAACATGAGGCACGATCCAATTGACATTTTGAATCATTTTTGGTAAAGTCCAAAAAATCAATTTTCGGACGAAAAACGATGACCGCGGAGCTGTCGAACGTTCCCAAAATGGTCAATTCTGATTAAATTTTAACATTTAATCTTTTGACTGCAAATTACTGTTGGATGTGAATTATTACCTTTTCAACTAAAATAAGTGTGTTTAAAGTCATTTCTGTGCCTGAAATTGGTCAAAATTGAAGCTTCTGAGTAAGCAAAACTCTGTAAAAATGGCAATTTTGGTCACTGTGAGGGTTTAAAAAGTGGTTATTCAACATGAGGCACGATCCAATTGACATTTTGAATCATTTTTGGTAAAGTCCCAAAAATCAATTTTCGGACGAAAAACGATGACCGCGGAGCTGTCGAACGTTCCCAAAATGGTCAATTCTGATTAAATTTTAACATTTAATCTTTTGACTGCAAATTACTGTTGGATGTGAATTATTACCTTTTCAACTAAAATAAGTGTGTTTAAAGTCATTTCTGTGCCTGAAATTGGTCAAAATTGAAGCTTCTGAGTAAGCAAAACTCTGTAAAAATGGCAATTTTGGTCACTGTGAGGGTTTAAAAAGTGGTTATTCAACACAAGGCACGATCCAATTGACATTTTGAATCATTTTTGGTAAAGTCCAAAAAATCAATTTTCGGACAAAAAACGATGACCGCGGAGCTGTCGAACGTTCCCAAAATGGTCAATTCTGATGAAATTTTAACATTTAATCTTTTGACTGCAAATTACTGTTGGATGTGAATTATTACCTTTTCAACTAAAATAAGTGTGTTTAAAGTCATTTCTGTGCCTGAAATTGGTCAAAATTGAAGCTTCTGAGTAAGCAAAACTCTGTAAAAATGGCAATTTTGGTCACTGTGAGGGTTTAAAAACTGGTTATTCAACACAAGGCACGATCCAATTGACATTTTGAATCATTTTTGGTAAAGTCCAAAAAATCAATTTTCGGACAAAAAACGATGACCGCGGAGCTGTCGAACGTTCCCAAAATGGTCAATTCTGATGAAATTTTAACATTTAATCTTTTGACTGCAAATTACTGTTGGATGTGAATTATTACTTTTTCAACTAAAATAAGTGTGTTTAAAGTCATTTCTCTGCTTGAAATTGGTCAAAATTGAAGCTTCTGAGTAAGCAAAACTCTGTAAAAATGGCAATTTTGGTCACTGTTAGGGTTTAAAAAGTGGTTATTCAACATGAGGCACGATCCAATTGACATTTTGAATCATTTTTGGTAAAGTCCAAAAAATCAATTTTCGGACGAAAAACGATGACCGCGGAGCTGTCGAACGTTCCCAAAATGGTCAATTCTGATTAAATTTTAACATTTAATCTTTTGACTGCAAATTACTGTTGGATGTGAATTATTACCTTTTCAACTAAAATAAGTGTGTTTAAAGTCATTTCTGTGCCTGAAATTGGTCAAAATTAAAGCTTCTGAGTAAGCAAAACTCTGTAAAAATGGCAATTTTGGTCACTGTGAGGGTTTAAAAAGTGGTTATTCAACACAAGGCACGATCCAATTGACATTTTGAATCATTTTTGGTAAAGTCCAAAAAATCAATTTTCGGACAAAAAACGATGACCGCGGAGCTGTCGAACGTTCCCAAAATGGTCAATTCTGATGAAATTTTAACATTTAATCTTTTGACTGCAAATTACTGTTGGATATGAATTATTACCTTTTCAATTAAAATAAGTGTGTTTAAAGTCATTTCTCTGCCTGAAATTGGTCAAAATTGAAGCTTCTGAGTAATCAAAACTCTGTAAAAATGGCAATTTTGGTCACTGTGAGGGTTTAAAAAGTGGTTATTCAACATGAGGCACGATCCAATTGACATTTTGAATCATTTTTGGTAAAGTCCAAAAAATCAATTTTCGGACGAAAAACGATGACCGCGGAGCTGTCGAACGTTCCCAAAATGGTCAATTCTGATTAAATGTTAACATTTAATCTTTTGACTGCAAATTACTGTTAGATGTGAATTATTAACTTTTCAACTAAAATAAGTGTGTTTAAAGTCATTTATCTGCCTGAAATTGGTCAAAATTGAAGCTTCTGAGTAAGCAAAACTCTGTAAAAATGGCAATTTTGGTCACTGTGAGGGTTTAAAAAGTGGTTATTCAACATGAGGCACGATCCAATTGACATTTTGAATCATTTTTGGTAAAGTCCAAAAAATCAATTTTCGGACGAAAAACGATGACCGCGGAGCTGTCGAACGTTCCCAAAATGGTCAATTCTGATTAAATTTTAACATTTAATCTTTTGACTGCAAATTACTGTTGGATGTGAATTATTACCTTTTCAACTAAAATAAGTGTGTTTAAAGTCATTTCTGTGCCTGAAATTGGTCAAAATTGAAGCTTCTGAGTAAGCAAAACTCTGTAAAAATTGCAATTTTGGTCACTGTGAGGGTTTAAAAACTGGTTATTCAACACAAGGCACGATCCAATTGACATTTTGAATCATTTTTGGTAAAGTCCAAAAAATCAATTTTCGGACAAAAAACGATGACCGCGGAGCTGTCGAACGTTCCCAAAATGGTCAATTCTGATGAAATTTTAACATTTAATCTTTTGACTGCAAATTACTGTTGGATGTGAATTATTACTTTTTCAACTAAAATAAGTGTGTTTAAAGTCATTTCTCTGCTTGAAATTGGTCAAAATTGAAGCTTCTGAGTAAGCAAAACTCTGTAAAAATGGCAATTTTGGTCACTGTTAGGGTTTAAAAAGTGGTTATTCAACATGAGGCACGATCCAATTGACATTTTGAATCATTTTTGGTAAAGTCCAAAAAATCAATTTTCGGACGAAAAACGATGACCGCGGAGCTGTCGAACGTTCCCAAAATGGTCAATTCTGATTAAATTTTAACATTTAATCTTTTGACTGCAAATTACTGTTGGATGTGAATTATTACCTTTTCAACTAAAATAAGTGTTGATTAAAGTCATTTCTGTGCCTGAAATTGGTCAAAATTGAAGCTTCTGAGTAAGCAAAACTCTGTAAAAATGGCAATTTTGGTCACTGTGAGGGTTTAAAAACTGGTTATTCAACACAAGGCACGATCCAATTGACATTTTGAATAATTTTTGGTAAAGTCCAAAAAATCCATTTTCGGACAAAAAACGATGACCGCGTAGCTGTCGAACGTTCCCAAAATGGTCAATTCTGATGAAATTTTAACATTTAATCTTTTGACTGCAAATTACTGTTGGATATGAATTATTACCTTTTCAATTAAAATAAGTGTGTTTAAAGTCATTTCTGTGCCTGAAATTGGTCAAAATTGAAGCTTCTGAGTAAGCAAAACTCTGTAAAAATGGCAATTTTGGTCACTGTGAGGGTTTAAAAACTGGTTATTCAACACAAGGCACGATCCAATTGACATTTTGAATCATTTTTGGTAAAGTCCAAAAAATCAATTTTCCGACAAAAAACGATGACCGCGGAGCTGTCGAACGTTCCCAAAATGGTCAATTCTGATGAAATTTTAACATTTAATCTTTTGACTGCAAATTACTGTTGGATATGAATTATTACCTTTTCAATTAAAATAAGTGTGTTTAAAGTCATTTCTCTGCCTGAAATTGGTCAAAATTGAAGCTTCTGAGTAAGCAAAACTCTGTAAAAATGGCAATTTTGGTCACTGTGAGGGTTTAAAAAGTGGTTATTCAACATGAGGCACGATCCAATTGACATTTTGAATCATTTTTGGTAAAGTCCAAAAAATCAATTTTCGGACGAAAAACGATGACCGCGGAGCTGTCGAACGTTCCCAAAATGGTCAATTCTGATTAAATTTTAACATTTAATCTTTTGACTGCAAATTACTGTTGGATGTGAATTATTACCTTTTCAACTAAAATAAGTGTGTTTAAAGTCATTTCTGTGCCTGAAATTGGTCAAAATTGAAGCTTCCGAGTAAGCAAAACTCTGTAAAAATGGCAATTTTGGTCACTGTGAGGGTTTAAAAAGTGGTTATTCAACATGAGGCACGATCCAATTGACATTTTGAATCATTTTTGGTAAAGTCCAAAAAATCAATTTTCGGACGAAAAACGATGACCGCGGAGCTGTCGAACGTTCCCAAAATGGTCAATTCTGATTAAATTTTAACATTTAATCTTTTGACTGCAAATTACTGTTGGATGTGAATTATTACCTTTTCAACTAAAATAAGTGTGTTTAAAGTCATTTCTGTGCCTGAAATTGGTCAAAATTGAAGCTTCTGAGTAAGCAAAACTCTGTAAAAATGGCAATTTTGGTCACTGTGAGGGTTTAAAAAGTGGTTATTCAACACAAGGCACAATCCAATTGACATTTTGAATCATTTTTGGTAAAGTCCAAAAAATCAATTTTCGGACAAAAAACGATGACCGCGGAGCTGTCGAACGTTCCCAAAATGGTCAATTCTGATGAAATTTTAACATTTAATCTTTTGACTGCAAATTACTGTTGGATATGAATTATTACCTTTTCAATTAAAATAAGTGTGTTTAAAGTCATTTCTCTGCCTGAAATTGGTCAAAATTGAAGCTTCTGAGTAATCAAAACTCTGTAAAAATGGCAATTTTGGTCACTGTGAGGGTTTAAAAACTGGTTATTCAACACAAGGCACGATCCAATTGACATTTTGAATCATTTTTGGTAAAGTCCAAAAAATCAATTTTCGGACAAAAAACGATGACCGCGGAGCTGTCGAACGTTCCCAAAATGGTCAATTCTGATGAAATTTTAACATTTAATCTTTTGACTGCAAATTACTGTTGGATGTGAATTATTACTTTTTCAACTAAAATAAGTGTGTTTAAAGTCATTTCTCTGCTTGAAATTGGTCAAAATTGAAGCTTCTGAGTAAGCAAAACTCTGTAAAAATGGCAATTTTGGTCACTGTTAGGGTTTAAAAAGTGGTTATTCAACATGAGGCACGATCCAATTGACATTTTGAATCATTTTTGGTAAAGTCCAAAAAATCAATTTTCGGACGAAAAACGATGACCGCGGAGCTGTCGAACGTTCCCAAAATGGTCAATTCTGATTAAATTTTAACATTTAATCTTTTGACTGCAAATTACTGTTGGATGTGAATTATTACCTTTTCAACTAAAATAAGTGTGTTTAAAGTCATTTCTGTGCCTGAAATTGGTCAAAATTAAAGCTTCTGAGTAAGCAAAACTCTGTAAAAATGGCAATTTTGGTCACTGTGAGGGTTTAAAAAGTGGTTATTCAACACAAGGCACGATCCAATTGACATTTTGAATCATTTTTGGTAAAGTCCAAAAAATCAATTTTCGGACAAAAAACGATGACCGCGGAGCTGTCGAACGTTCCCAAAATGGTCAATTCTGATGAAATTTTAACATTTAATCTTTTGACTGCAAATTACTGTTGGATATGAATTATTACCTTTTCAATTAAAATAAGTGTGTTTAAAGTCATTTCTCTGCCTGAAATTGGTCAAAATTGAAGCTTCTGAGTAATCAAAACTCTGTAAAAATGGCAATTTTGGTCACTGTGAGGGTTTAAAAAGTGGTTATTCAACATGAGGCACGATCCAATTGACATTTTGAATCATTTTTGGTAAAGTCCAAAAAATCAATTTTCGGACGAAAAACGATGACCGCGGAGCTGTCGAACGTTCCCAAAATGGTCAATTCTGATTAAATGTTAACATTTAATCTTTTGACTGCAAATTACTGTTAGATGTGAATTATTAACTTTTCAACTAAAATAAGTGTGTTTAAAGTCATTTATCTGCCTGAAATTGGTCAAAATTGAAGCTTCTGAGTAAGCAAAACTCTGTAAAAATGGCAATTTTGGTCACTGTGAGGGTTTAAAAAGTGGTTATTCAACATGAGGCACGATCCAATTGACATTTTGAATCATTTTTGGTAAAGTCCAAAAAATCAATTTTCGGACGAAAAACGATGACCGCGGAGCTGTCGAACGTTCCCAAAATGGTCAATTCTGATTAAATTTTAACATTTAATCTTTTGACTGCAAATTACTGTTGGATGTGAATTATTACCTTTTCAACTAAAATAAGTGTGTTTAAAGTCATTTCTGTGCCTGAAATTGGTCAAAATTGAAGCTTCTGAGTAAGCAAAACTCTGTAAAAATGGCAATTTTGGTCACTGTGAGGGTTTAAAAACTGGTTATTCAACACAAGGCACGATCCAATTGACATTTTGAATCATTTTTGGTAAAGTCCAAAAAATCAATTTTCGGACAAAAAACGATGACCGCGGAGCTGTCGAACGTTCCCAAAATGGTCAATTCTGATGAAATTTTAACATTTAATCTTTTGACTGCAAATTACTGTTGGATGTGAATTATTACTTTTTCAACTAAAATAAGTGTGTTTAAAGTCATTTCTCTGCTTGAAATTGGTCAAAATTGAAGCTTCTGAGTAAGCAAAACTCTGTAAAAATGGCAATTTTGGTCACTGTTAGGGTTTAAAAAGTGGTTATTCAACATGAGGCACGATCCAATTGACATTTTGAATCATTTTTGGTAAAGTCCAAAAAATCAATTTTCGGACGAAAAACGATGACCGCGAAGCTGTCGAACGTTCCCAAAATGGTCAATTCTGATTAAATTTTAACATTTAATCTTTTGACTGCAAATTACTGTTGGATGTGAATTATTACCTTTTCAACTAAAATAAGTGTTGATTAAAGTCATTTCTGTGCCTGAAATTGGTCAAAATTGAAGCTTCTGAGTAAGCAAAACTCTGTAAAAATGGCAATTTTGGTCACTGTGAGGGTTTAAAAACTGGTTATTCAACACAAGGCACGATCCAATTGACATTTTGAATAATTTTTGGTAAAGTCCAAAAAATCCATTTTCGGACAAAAAACGATGACCGCGTAGCTGTCAAACGTTCCCAAAATGGTCAATTCTGATGAAATTTTAACATTTAATCTTTTGACTGCAAATTACTGTTGGATATGAATTATTACCTTTTCAATTAAAATAAGTGTGTTTAAAGTCATTTCTGTGCCTGAAATTGGTCAAAATTGAAGCTTCTGAGTAAGCAAAACTCTGTAAAAATGGCAATTTTGGTCACTGTGAGGGTTTAAAAACTGGTTATTCAACACAAGGCACGATCCAATTGACATTTTGAATCATTTTTGGTAAAGTCCAAAAAATCAATTTTCCGACAAAAAACTATGACCGCGGAGCTGTCGAACGTTCCCAAAATGGTCAATTCTGATGAAATTTTAACATTTAATCTTTTGACTGCAAATTACTGTTGGATATGAATTATTACCTTTTCAATTAAAATAAGTGTGTTTAAAGTCATTTCTCTGCCTGAAATTGGTCAAAATTGAAGCTTCTGAGTAAGCAAAACTCTGTAAAAATGGCAATTTTGGTCACTGTGAGGGTTTAAAAAGTGGTTATTCAACATGAGGCACGATCCAATTGACATTTTGAATCATTTTTGGTAAAGTCCAAAAAATCAATTTTCGGACGAAAAACGATGACCGCGGAGCTGTCGAACGTTCCCAAAATGGTCAATTCTGATTAAATTTTAACATTTAATCTTTTGACTGCAAATTACTGTTGGATGTGAATTATTACCTTTTCAACTAAAATAAGTGTGTTTAAAGTCATTTCTGTGCCTGAAATTGGTCAAAATTGAAGCTTCTGAGTAAGCAAAACTCTGTAAAAATGGCAATTTTGGTCACTGTGAGGGTTTAAAAAGTGGTTATTCAACATGAGGCACGATCCAATTGACATTTTGAATCATTTTTGGTAAAGTCCAAAAAATCAATTTTCGGACGAAAAACGATGACCGCGGAGCTGTCGAACGTTCCCAAAATGGTCAATTCTGATTAAATTTTAACATTTAATCTTTTGACTGCAAATTACTGTTGGATGTGAATTATTACCTTTTCAACTAAAATAAGTGTGTTTAAAGTCATTTCTGTGCCTGAAATTGGTCAAAATTGAAGCTTCCGAGTAAGCAAAACTCTGTAAAAATGGCGATTTTGGTCACTGTGAGGGTTTAAAAAGTGGTTATTCAACACAAGGCACGATCCAATTGACATTTTGAATCATTTTTGGTAAAGTCCAAAAAATCAATTTTCGGACAAAAAACGATGACCGCGGAGCTGTCGAACGTTCCCAAAATGGTCAATTCTGATGAAATTTTAACATTTAATCTTTTGACTGCAAATTACTGATGGATATGAATTATTACCTTTTCAATTAAAATAAGTGTGTTTAAAGTCATTTCTCTGCCTGAAATTGGTCAAAATTGAAGCTTCTGAGTAATCAAAACTCTGTAAAAATGGCAATTTTGGTCACTGTGAGGGTTTAAAAAGTGGTTATTCAACATGAGGCACGATCCAATTGACATTTTGAATCATTTTTGGTAAAGTCCAAAAAATCAATTTTCGGACGAAAAACGATGCCCTCGGAGCTGTCGAACGTTCCCAAAATGGTCAATTCTGATTAAATTTTAACATTTAATCTTTTGACTGCAAATTACTGTTGGATGTGAATTATTACCTTTTCAACTAAAATAAGTGTGTTTAAAGTCATTTCTGTGCCTGAAATTGGTCAAAATTGAAGCTTCTGAGTAAGCAAAACTCTGTAAAAATGGCAATTTTGGTCACTGTGAGGGTTTAAAAACTGGTTATTCAACACAAGGCACGATCCAATTGACATTTTGAATCATTTTTGGTAAAGTCGAAAAAATCAATTTTCGGACAAAAAACGATGACCGCGGAGCTGTCGAACGTTCCCAAAATGGTCAATTCTGATGAAATTTTAACATTTAATCTTTTGACTGCAAATTACTGTTGGATGTGAATTATTACTTTTTCAACTAAAATAAGTGTGTTTAAAGTCATTTCTCAGCTTGAAATTGGTCAAAATTGAAGCTTATGAGTAAGCAAAACTCTGTAAAAATGGCAATTTTGGTCACTGTTAGGGTTTAAAAAGTAGTTATTCAACATGAGGCACGATCCAATTGACATTTTGAATCATTTTTGGTAAAGTCCAAAAAATCCATTTTCGGACGAAAAACGATGACCGCGGAGCTGTCGAACGTTCCCAAAATGGTCAATTCTGATTAAATTTTAACATTTAATCTTTTGACTGCAAATTACTGTTGGATGTGAATTATTACCTTTTCAACTAAAATAAGTGTGTTTAAAGTCATTTCTGTGCCTGAAATTGGTCAAAATTGAAGCTTCTGAGTAAGCAAAACTCTGTAAAAATGGCAATTTTGGTCACTGTGAGGGTTTAAAAACTGGTTATTCAACACAAGGCACGATCCAATTGACATTTTGAATCATTTTTGGTAAAGTCCAAAAAATCCATTTTCGGACAAAAAACGATGACCGCGGAGCTGTCGAACGTTCCCAAAATGGTCAATTCTGATGAAATTTTAACATTTAATCTTTTGACTGCAAATTACTGTTGGATTTGAATTATTACCTTTTCAACTAAAATAAGTGTGTTTAAAGTAATTTCTCTGCCTGAAATTGGTCAAAATTGAAGCTTCTGAGTAAGCAAAACTCTGTAAAAATGGCAATTTTGGTCACTGTGAGGGTTTAAAAAGTGGTTATTCAACATGAGGCACGATCCAATTGACATTTTGAATCATTTTTGGTAAAGTCCAAAAAATCAATTTTCGGACGAAAAACGATGACCGCGGAGCTGTCGAACGTTCCCAAAATGGTCAATTCTGATTAAATGTTAACATTTAATCTTTTGACTGCAAATTACTGTTGGATATGAATTATTACCTTTTCAATTAAAATAAGTGTGTTTAAAGTCATTTCTCTGCCTGAAATTGGTCAAAATTGAAGCTTCTGAGTAAGCAAAACTCTGTAAAAAGTGGCAATTTTGGTCACTGTGAGGGTTTAAAAAGTGGTTATTCAACATGAGGCACGATCCAATTGACATTTTGAATCATTTTTGGTAAAGTCCAAAAAATCAATTTTCGGACGAAAAACGATGACCGCGGAGCTGTCGAACGTTCCCAAAATGGTCAATTCTGATTAAATTTTAACATTTAATCTTTTGACTGCAAATTACTGTTGGATGTGAATTATTACCTTTTTTAACTAAAATAAGTGTGTTTAAAGTCATTTCTGTGCCTGAAATTGGTCAAAATTGAAGCTTCTGAGTAAGCAAAACTCTGTAAAAATGGCAATTTTGGTCACTGTGAGGGTTTAAAAACTGGTTATTCAACACAAGGCACGATCCAATTGACATTTTGAATCATTTTTGGTAAAGTCCAAAAAATCAATTTTCGGACAAAAAACGATGACCGCGGAGCTGTCGAACGTTCCCAAAATGGTCAATTCTGATGAAATTTTAACATTTAATCTTTTGACTGCAAACTACTGTTGGATATGAATTATTACCTTTTCAATTAAAATAAGTGTGTTTAAAGTCATTTATCTGCCTGAAATTGGTCAAAATTGAAGCTTCTGAGTAAGCAAAACTCTGTAAAAATGGCAATTTTGGTCACTGTGAGGGTTTAAAAAGTGGTTATTCAACACAAGGCACGATCCAATTGACATTTTGAATCATTTTTGGTAAAGTCCAAAAAATCAATTTTCGGACAAAAAACGATGACCGCGGAGCTGTCGAACGTTCCCAAAATGGTCAATTCTGATGAAATTTTAACATTTAATCTTTTGACTGCAAATTACTGTTGGATATGAATTATTACCTTTTCAATTAAAATAAGTGTGTTTAAAGTCATTTCTCTGCCTGAAATTGGTCAAAATTGAAGCTTCTGAGTAATCAAAACTCTGTAAAAATGGCAATTTTGGTCACTGTGAGGGTTTAAAAAGTGGTTATTCAACATGAGGCACGATCCAATTGACATTTTGAATCATTTTTGGTAAAGTCCAAAAAATCAATTTTCGGACGAAAAACGATGACCGCGGAGCTGTCGAACGTTCCCAAAATGGTCAATTCTGATTAAATTTTAACATTTAATCTTTTGACTGCAAATTACTGTTGGATGTGAATTATTACCTTTTCAACTAAAATAAGTGTGTTTAAAGTCATTTCTGTGCCTGAAATTGGTCAAAATTGAAGCTTCTGAGTAAGCAAAACTCTGTAAAAATGGCAATTTTGGTCACTGTGAGGGTTTAAAAACTGGTTATTCAACACAAGGCACGATCCAATTGACATTTTGAATCATTTTTGGTAAAGTCCAAAAAATCAATTTTCGGACAAAAAACGATGACCGCGGAGCTGTCGAACGTTCCCAAAATGGTCAATTCTGATGAAATTTTAACATTTAATCTTTTGACTGCAAATTACTGTTGGATGTGAATTATTACTTTTTCAACTAAAATAAGTGTGTTTAAAGTCATTTCTCTGCTTGAAATTGGTCAAAATTGAAGCTTCTGAGTAAGCAAAACTCTGTAAAAATGGCAATTTTGGTCACTGTTAGGGTTTAAAAAGTGGTTATTCAACATGAGGCACGATCCAATTGACATTTTGAATCATTTTTGGTAAAGTCCAAAAAATCAATTTTCGGACGAAAAACGATGACCGCGGAGCTGTCGAACGTTCCCAAAATGGTCAATTCTGATTAAATTTTAACATTTAATCTTTTGACTGCAAATTACTGTTGGATGTGAATTATTACCTTTTCAACTAAAATAAGTGTGTTTAAAGTCATTTCTGTGCCTGAAATTGGTCAAAATTAAAGCTTCTGAGTAAGCAAAACTCTGTAAAAATGGCAATTTTGGTCACTGTGAGGGTTTAAAAAGTGGTTATTCAACACAAGGCACGATCCAATTGACATTTTGAATCATTTTTGGTAAAGTCCAAAAAATCAATTTTCGGACAAAAAACGATGACCGCGGAGCTGTCGAACGTTCCCAAAATGGTCAATTCTGATGAAATTTTAACATTTAATCTTTTGACTGCAAATTACTGTTGGATATGAATTATTACCTTTTCAATTAAAATAAGTGTGTTTAAAGTCATTTCTCTGCCTGAAATTGGTCAAAATTGAAGCTTCTGAGTAATCAAAACTCTGTAAAAATGGCAATTTTGGTCACTGTGAGGGTTTAAAAAGTGGTTATTCAACATGAGGCACGATCCAATTGACATTTTGAATCATTTTTGGTAAAGTCCAAAAAATCAATTTTCGGACGAAAAACGATGACCGCGGAGCTGTCGAACGTTCCCAAAATGGTCAATTCTGATTAAATGTTAACATTTAATCTTTTGACTGCAAATTACTGTTAGATGTGAATTATTAACTTTTCAACTAAAATAAGTGTGTTTAAAGTCATTTATCTGCCTGAAATTGGTCAAAATTGAAGCTTCTGAGTAAGCAAAACTCTGTAAAAATGGCAATTTTGGTCACTGTGAGGGTTTAAAAACTGGTTATTTAACACAAGGCACGATCCAATTGACATTTTAAATCATTTTTGGTAAAGTCCAAAAAATCAATTTTCGGACAAAAAACGATGACCGCGGAGCTGTCGAACGTTCCCAAAATGGTCAATTCTGATGAAATTTTAACATTTAATCTTTTGACTGCAAATTACTGTTGGATGTGAATTATTACTTTTTCAACTAAAATAAGTGTGTTTAAAGTCATTTCTCTGCTTGAAATTGGTCAAAATTGAAGCTTCTGAGTAAGCAAAACTCTGTAAAAATGGCAATTTTGGTCACTGTTAGGGTTTAAAAAGTGGTTATTCAACATGAGGCACGATCCAATTGACATTTTGAATCATTTTTGGTAAAGTCCAAAAAATCAATTTTCGGACGAAAAACGATGACCGCGGAGCTGTCGAACGTTCCCAAAATGGTCAATTCTGATTAAATTTTAACATTTAATCTTTTGACTGCAAATTACTGTTGGATGTGAATTATTACCTTTTCAACTAAAATAAGTGTTGATTAAAGTCATTTCTGTGCCTGAAATTGGTCAAAATTGAAGCTTCTGAGTAAGCAAAACTCTGTAAAAATGGCAATTTTGGTCACTGTGAGGGTTTAAAAACTGGTTATTCAACACAAGGCACGATCCAATTGACATTTTGAATAATTTTTGGTAAAGTCCAAAAAATCCATTTTCGGACAAAAAACGATGACCGCGTAGCTGTCGAACGTTCCCAAAATGGTCAATTCTGATGAAATTTTAACATTTAATCTTTTGACTGCAAATTACTGTTGGATATGAATTATTACCTTTTCAATTAAAATAAGTGTGTTTAAAGTCATTTCTGTGCCTGAAATTGGTCAAAATTGAAGCTTCTGAGTAAGCAAAACTCTGTAAAAATGGCAATTTTGGTCACTGTGAGGGTTTAAAAAGTGGTTATTCAACACAAGGCACGATCCAATTGACATTTTGAATCATTTTTGGTAAAGTCCAAAAAATCAATTTTCGGACAAAAAATGATGACCGCGGAGCTGTCGAACGTTCCCAAAATGGTCAATTCTGATTAAATTTTAACATTTAATCTTTTGACTGCAAATTACTGTTGGATGTGAATTATTACCTTTTCAACTAAAATAAGTGTGTTTAAAGTCATTTCTGTGCCTGAAATTGGTCAAAATTGAAGCTTCTGAGTAAGCAAAACTCTGTAAAAATGGCAATTTTGGTCACTGTGAGGGTTTAAAAAGTGGTTATTCAACATGAGGCACGATCCAATTGACATTTTGAATCATTTTTGGTAAAGTCCAAAAAATCAATTTTCGGACGAAAAACGATGACCGCGGAGCTGTCGAACATTCCCAAAATGGTCAATTCTGATTAAATTTTAACATTTAATCTTTTGACTGCAAATTACTGTTGGATGTGAATTATTACCTTTTCAACTAAAATAAGTGTGTTTAAAGTCATTTATGTGCCTGAAATTGGTCAAAATTGAAGCTTCTGAGTAAGCAAAACTCTGTAAAAATGGCAATTTTGGTCACTGTGAGGGTTTAAAAAGTGGTTATTCAACACAAGGCACGATCCAATTGACATTTTGAATCATTTTTGGTAAAGTCCAAAAAATCAATTTTCGGACAAAAAACGATGACCGCGGAGCTGTCGAACGTTCCCAAAATGGTCAATTCTGATGAAATTTTAACATTTAATCTTTTGACTGCAAATTACTGTTGGATATGAATTATTACCTTTTCAATTAAAATAAGTGTGTTTAAAGTCATTTCTCTGCCTGAAATTGGTCAAAATTGAAGCTTCTGAGTAATCAAAACTCTGTAAAAATGGCAATTTTGGTCACTGTGAGGGTTTAAAAAGTGGTTATTCAACATGAGGCACGATCCAATTGACATTTTGAATCATTTTTGGTAAAGTCCAAAAAATCAATTTTCGGACGAAAAACGATGACCGCGGAGCTGTCGAACGTTCCCAAAATGGTCAATTCTGATTAAATTTTAACATTTAATCTTTTGACTGCAAATTACTGTTGGATGTGAATTATTACCTTTTCAACTAAAATAAGTGTGTTTAAAGTAATTTCTCTGCCTGAAATTGGTCAAAATTGAAGCTTCTGAGTAAGCAAAACTCTGTAAAAATGTCAATTTTGGTCACTGTGAGGGTTTAAAAAGTGGTTATTCAACATGAGGCACGATCCAATTGACATTTTGAATCATTTTTGGTAAAGTCCAAAAAATCAATTTTCGGACGAAAAACGATGACCGCGGAGCTGTCGAACGTTCCCAAAATGGTCAATTCTGATTAAATTTTAACATTTAATCTTTTGACTGCAAATTACTGTTGGATGTGAATTATTACCTTTTCAACTAAAATAAGTGTGTTTAAAGTCATTTCTGTGCCTGAAATTGGTCAAAATTGAAGCTTCTGAGTAAGCAAAACTCTGTAAAAATGGCAATTTTGGTCACTGTGAGGGTTTAAAAACTGGTTATTCAACACAAGGCACGATCCAATTGACATTTTGAATCATTTTTGGTAAAGTCCAAAAAATCAATTTTCGGACAAAAAACGATGACCGCGGAGCTGTCGAACGTTCCCAAAATGGTCAATTCTGATGAAATTTTAACATTTAATCTTTTGACTGCAAATTACTGTTGGATGTGAATTATTACTTTTTCAACTAAAATAAGTGTGTTTAAATTCATTTCTCTGCTTGAAATTGGTCAAAATTGAAGCTTCTGAGTAAGCAAAACTCTGTAAAAATGGCAATTTTGGTCACTGTTAGGGTTTAAAAAGTGGTTATTCAACATGAGGCACGATCCAATTGACATTTTGAATCATTTTTGGTAAAGTCCAAAAAATCAATTTTCGGACGAAAAACGATGACCGCGGAGCTGTCGAACGTTCCCAAAATGGTCAATTCTGATTAAATTTTAACATTTAATCTTTTGACTGCAAATTACTGTTGGATGTGAATTATTACCTTTTCAACTAAAATAAGTGTGTTTAAAGTCATTTCTGTGCCTGAAATTGGTCAAAATTGAAGCTTCTGAGTAAGCAAAACTCTGTAAAAATGGCAATTTTGGTCACTGTGAGGGTTTAAAAAGTGGTTATTCAACACAAGGCACGATCCAATTGACATTTTGAATCATTTTTGGTAAAGTCCAAAAATCAATTTTCGGACAAAAAACGATGACCGCGGAGCTGTCGAACGTTCCCAAAATGGTCAATTCTGATGAAATTTTTACATTTAATCTTTTGACTGCAAATTACTGTTAGATATGAATTATTACCTTTTCAATTAAAATAAGTGTGTTTAAAGTCATTTCTCTGCCTGAAATTGGTCAAAATTGAAGCTTCTGAGTAATCAAAACTCTGTAAAAATGGCAATTTTGGTCACTGTGAGGGTTTAAAAAGTGGTTATTCAACATGAGGCACGATCCAATTGACATTTTGAATCATTTTTGGTAAAGTCCAAAAAATCAATTTTCGGACGAAAAACGATGACCGCGGAGCTGTCGAACGTTCCCAAAATGGTCAATTCTGATTAAATGTTAACATTTAATCTTTTGACTGCAAATTACTGTTAGATGTGAATTATTAACTTTTCAACTAAAATAAGTGTGTTTAAAGTCATTTATCTGCCTGAAATTGGTCAAAATTGAAGCTTTTGAGTAAGCAAAACTCTGTAAAAATGGCAATTTTGGTCACTGTGAGGGTTTAAAAAGTGGTTATTCAACATGAGGCACGATCCAATTGACATTTTGAATCATTTTTGGTAAAGTCCAAAAAATCAATTTTCGGACGAAAAACGATGACCGCGGAGCTGTCGAACGTTCCCAAAATGGTCAATTCTGATTAAATTTTAACATTTAATCTTTTGACTGCAAATTACTGTTGGATGTGAATTATTACCTTTTCAACTAAAATAAGTGTGTTTAAAGTCATTTATGTGCCTGAAATTGGTCAAAATTGAAGCTTCTGAGTAAGCAAAACTCTGTAAAAATGGCAATTTTGGTCACTGTGAGGGTTTAAAAAGTGGTTATTCAACACAAGGCACGATCCAATTGACATTTTGAATCATTTTTGGTAAAGTCCAAAAAATCAATTTTCGGACAAAAAACGATGACCGCGGAGCTGTCGAACGTTCCCAAAATGGTCAATTCTGATGAAATTTTAACATTTAATCTTTTGACTGCAAATTACTGTTGGATATGAATTATTACCTTTTCAATTAAAATAAGTGTGTTTAAAGTCATTTCTCTGCCTGAAATTGGTCAAAATTGAAGCTTCTGAGTAATCAAAACTCTGTAAAAATGGCAATTTTGGTCACTGTGAGGGTTTAAAAAGTGGTTATTCAACATGAGGCACGATCCAATTGACATTTTGAATCATTTTTGGTAAAGTCCCAAAAATCAATTTTCGGACGAAAAACGATGACCGCGGAGCTGTCGAACGTTCCCAAAATGGTCAATTCTGATTAAATTTTAACATTTAATCTTTTGACTGCAAATTACTGTTGGATGTGAATTATTACCTTTTCAACTAAAATAAGTGTGTTTAAAGTAATTTCTCTGCCTGAAATTGGTCAAAATTGAAGCTTCTGAGTAAGCAAAACTCTGTAAAAATGTCAATTTTGGTCACTGTGAGGGTTTAAAAAGTGGTTATTCAACATGAGGCACGATCCAATTGACATTTTGAATCATTTTTGGTAAAGTCCAAAAAATCAATTTTCGGACGAAAAACGATGACCGCGGAGCTGTCGAACGTTCCCAAAATGGTCAATTCTGATTAAATTTTAACATTTAATCTTTTGACTGCAAATTACTGTTGGATGTGAATTATTACCTTTTCAACTAAAATAAGTGTGTTTAAAGTCATTTCTGTGCCTGAAATTGGTCAAAATTGAAGCTTCTGAGTAAGCAAAACTCTGTAAAAATGGCAATTTTGGTCACTGTGAGGGTTTAAAAACTGGTTATTCAACACAAGGCACGATCCAATTGACATTTTGAATCATTTTTGGTAAAGTCCAAAAAATCAATTTTCGGACAAAAAACGATGACCGCGGAGCTGTCGAACGTTCCCAAAATGGTCAATTCTGATGAAATTTTAACATTTAATCTTTTGACTGCAAATTACTGTTGGATGTGAATTATTACTTTTTCAACTAAAATAAGTGTGTTTAAATTCATTTCTCTGCTTGAAATTGGTCAAAATTGAAGCTTCTGAGTAAGCAAAACTCTGTAAAAATGGCAATTTTGGTCACTGTTAGGGTTTAAAAAGTGGTTATTCAACATGAGGCACGATCCAATTGACATTTTGAATCATTTTTGGTAAAGTCCAAAAAATCAATTTTCGGACGAAAAACGATGACCGCGGAGCTGTCGAACGTTCCCAAAATGGTCAATTCTGATTAAATTTTAACATTTAATCTTTTGACTGCAAATTACTGTTGGATGTGAATTATTACCTTTTCAACTAAAATAAGTGTGTTTAAAGTCATTTCTGTGCCTGAAATTGGTCAAAATTGAAGCTTCTGAGTAAGCAAAACTCTGTAAAAATGGCAATTTTGGTCACTGTGAGGGTTTAAAAAGTGGTTATTCAACACAAGGCACGATCCAATTGACATTTTGAATCATTTTTGGTAAAGTCCAAAAATCAATTTTCGGACAAAAAACGATGACCGCGGAGCTGTCGAACGTTCCCAAAATGGTCAATTCTGATGAAATTTTTCATTTAATCTTTTGACTGCAAATTACTGTTAGATATGAATTATTACCTTTTCAATTAAAATAAGTGTGTTTAAAGTCATTTCTCTGCCTGAAATTGGTCAAAATTGAAGCTTCTGAGTAATCAAAACTCTGTAAAAATGGCAATTTTGGTCACTGTGAGGGTTTAAAAAGTGGTTATTCAACATGAGGCACGATCCAATTGACATTTTGAATCATTTTTGGTAAAGTCCAAAAAATCAATTTTCGGACGAAAAACGATGACCGCGGAGCTGTCGAACGTTCCCAAAATGGTCAATTCTGATTAAATGTTAACATTTAATCTTTTGACTGCAAATTACTGTTAGATGTGAATTATTAACTTTTCAACTAAAATAAGTGTGTTTAAAGTCATTTATCTGCCTGAAATTGGTCAAAATTGAAGCTTTTGAGTAAGCAAAACTCTGTAAAAATGGCAATTTTGGTCACTGTGAGGGTTTAAAAAGTGGTTATTCAACATGAGGCACGATCCAATTGACATTTTGAATCATTTTTGGTAAAGTCCAAAAAATCAATTTTCGGACGAAAAACGATGACCGCGGAGCTGTCGAACGTTCCCAAAATGGTCAATTCTGATTAAATTTTAACATTTAATCTTTTGACTGCAAATTACTGTTGGGTGTGAATTATTACCTTTTCAACTAAAATAAGTGTGTTTAAAGTCATTTCTGTGCCTGAAATTGGTCAAAATTGAAGCTTCTGAGTAAGCAAAACTCTGTAAAAATGGCAATTTTGGTCACTGTGAGGGTTTAAAAACTGGTTATTCAACACAAGGCACGATCCAATTGACATTTTGAATCATTTTTGGTAAAGTCCAAAAAATCAATTTTCGGACAAAAAACGATGACCGCGGAGCTGTCGAACGTTCCCAAAATGGTCAATTCTGATGAAATTTTAACATTTAATCTTTTGACTGCAAATTACTGTTGGATGTGAATTATTACTTTTTCAACTAAAATAAGTGTGTTTAAAGTCATTTCTCTGCTTGAAATTGGTCAAAATTGAAGCTTCTGAGTAAGCAAAACTCTGTAAAAATGGCAATTTTGGTCACTGTTAGGGTTTAAAAAGTGGTTATTCAACATGAGGCACGATCCAATTGACATTTTGAATCATTTTTGGTAAAGTCCAAAAAATCAATTTTCGGACGAAAAACGATGACCGCGGAGCTGTCGAACGTTCCCAAAATGGTCAATTCTGATTAAATTTTAACATTTAATCTTTTGACTGCAAATTACTGTTGGATGTGAATTATTACCTTTTCAACTAAAATAAGTGTGTTTAAAGTCATTTCTGTGCCTGAAATTGGTCAAAATTGAAGCTTCTGAGTAAGCAAAACTCTGTAAAAATGGCAATTTTGGTCACTGTGAGGGTTTAAAAAGTGGTTATTCAACACAAGGCACGATCCAATTGACATTTTGAATCATTTTTGGTAAAGTCCAAAAATCAATTTTCGGACAAAAAACGATGACCGCGGAGCTGTCGAACGTTCCCAAAATGGTCAATTCTGATGAAATTTTTACATTTAATCTTTTGACTGCAAATTACTGTTAGATATGAATTATTACCTTTTCAATTAAAATAAGTGTGTTTAAAGTCATTTCTCTGCCTGAAATTGGTCAAAATTGAAGCTTCTGAGTAATCAAAACTCTGTAAAAATGGCAATTTTGGTCACTGTGAGGGTTTAAAAAGTGGTTATTCAACATGAGGCACGATCCAATTGACATTTTGAATCATTTTTGGTAAAGTCCAAAAAATCAATTTTCGGACGAAAAACGATGACCGCGGAGCTGTCGAACGTTCCCAAAATGGTCAATTCTGATTAAATGTTAACATTTAATCTTTTGACTGCAAATTACTGTTAGATGTGAATTATTAACTTTTCAACTAAAATAAGTGTGTTTAAAGTCATTTATCTGCCTGAAATTGGTCAAAATTGAAGCTTTTGAGTAAGCAAAACTCTGTAAAAATGGCAATTTTGGTCACTGTGAGGGTTTAAAAAGTGGTTATTCAACATGAGGCACGATCCAATTGACATTTTGAATCATTTTTGGTAAAGTCCAAAAAATCAATTTTCGGACGAAAAACGATGACCGCGGAGCTGTCGAACGTTCCCAAAATGGTCAATTCTGATTAAATTTTAACATTTAATCTTTTGACTGCAAATTACTGTTGGGTGTGAATTATTACCTTTTCAACTAAAATAAGTGTGTTTAAAGTCATTTCTGTGCCTGAAATTGGTCAAAATTGAAGCTTCTGAGTAAGCAAAACTCTGTAAAAATGGCAATTTTGGTCACTGTGAGGGTTTAAAAACTGGTTATTCAACACAAGGCACGATCCAATTGACATTTTGAATCATTTTTGGTAAAGTCCAAAAAATCAATTTTCGGACAAAAAACGATGACCGCGGAGCTGTTGAACGTTCCCAAAATGGTCAATTCTGATGAAATTTTAACATTTAATCTTTTGACTGCAAATTACTGTTGGATGTGAATTATTACTTTTTCAACTAAAATAAGTGTGTTTAAAGTCATTTCTCTGCTTGAAATTGGTCAAAATTGAAGCTTCTGAGTAAGCAAAACTCTGTAAAAATGGCAATTTTGGTCACTGTTAGGGTTTAAAAAGTGGTTATTCAACATGAGGCACGATCCAATTGACATTTTGAATCATTTTTGGTAAAGTCCAAAAAATCAATTTTCGGACGAAAAACGATGACCGCGGAGCTGTCGAACGTTCCCAAAATGGTCAATTCTGATTAAATTTTAACATTTAATCTTTTGACTGCAAATTACTGTTGGATGTGAATTATTACCTTTTCAACTAAAATAAGTGTTGATTAAAGTCATTTCTGTGCCTGAAATTGGTCAAAATTGAAGCTTCTGAGTAAGCAAAACTCTGTAAAAATGGCAATTTTGGTCACTGTGAGGGTTTAAAAACTGGTTATTCAACACAAGGCACGATCCAATTGACATTTTGAATAATTTTTGGTAAAGTCCAAAAAATCCATTTTCGGACAAAAAACGATGACCGCGTAGCTGTCGAACGTTCCCAAAATGGTCAATTCTGATGAAATTTTAACATTTAATCTTTTGACTGCAAATTACTGTTGGATATGAATTATTACCTTTTCAATTAAAATAAGTGTGTTTAAAGTCATTTCTGTGCCTGAAATTGGTCAAAATTGAAGCTTCTGAGTAAGCAAAACTCTGTAAAAATGGCAATTTTGGTCACTGTGAGGGTTTAAAAAGTGGTTATTCAACACAAGGCACGATCCAATTGACATTTTGAATCATTTTTGGTAAAGTCCAAAAAATCAATTTTCGGACAAAAAACGATGACCGCGGAGCTGTCGAACGTTCCCAAAATGGTCAATTCTGATTAAATTTTAACATTTAATCTTTTGACTGCAAATTACTGTTGGATGTGAATTATTACCTTTTCAATTAAAATAAGTGTGTTTAAAGTCATTTCTGTGCCTGAAATTGGTCAAAATTGAAGCTTCTGAGTAAGCAAAACTCTGTAAAAATGGCAATTTTGGTCACTGTGAGGGTTTAAAAAGTGGTTATTCAACACAAGGCACGATCCAATTGACATTTTGAATCATTTTTGGTAAAGTCCAAAAAATCAATTTTCGGACAAAAAACGATGACCGCGGAGCTGTCGAACGTTCCCAAAATGGTCAATTCTGATTAAATGTTAACATTTAATCTTTTGACTGCAAATTACTGTTAGATGTGAATTATTACCTTTTCAACTAAAAGAAGTGTGTTTAAAGTCATTTATCTGCCTGAAATTGGTCAAAATTGAAGCTTCTGAGTAAGCAAAACTCTGTAAAAATGGCAATTTTGGTCACTGTGAGGGTTTAAAAAGTGGTTATTCAACATGAGGCACGATCCAATTGACATTTTGAATCATTTTTGGTAAAGTCCAAAAAATCAATTTTCGGACGAAAAACGATGACCGCGGAGCTGTCGAACGTTCCCAAAATGGTCAATTTTGATTAAATGTTAACATTTAATCTTTTGACTGCAAATTACTGTTAGATGTGAATTATTACCTTTTCAACTAAAATAAGTGTGTTTAAAGTCATTTATCTGCCTGAAATTGGTCAAAATTGAAGCTTCTGAGTAAGCAAAACTCTGTAAAAATGGCAATTTTGGTCACTGTGAGGGTTTAAAAAGTGGTTATTCAACATGAGGCACGATCCAATTGACATTTTGAATCATTTTTGGTAAAGTCCAAAAAATCAATTTTCGGACGAAAAACGATGACCGCGGAGCTGTCGAACGTTCCCAAAATGGTCAATTCTGATTAAATTTTAACATTTAATCTTTTGACTGCAAATTACTGTTGGATGTGAATTATTACCTTTTCAACTAAAATAAGTGTGTTTAAAGTCATTTCTGTGCCTGAAATTGGTCAAAATTGAAGCTTCTGAGTAAGCAAAACTCTGTAAAAATGGCAATTTTGGTCACTGTGAGGGTTTAAAAACTGGTTATTCAACACAAGGCACGATCCAATTGACATTTTGAATCATTTTTGGTAAAGTCCAAAAAATCAATTTTCCGACAAAAAACGATGACCGCGGAGCTGTCGAATGTTCCCAAAATGGTCAATTCTGATGAAATTTTAACATTTAATCTTTTGACTGCAAATTACTGTTGGATATGAATTATTACCTTTTCAATTAAAATAAGTGTGTTTAAAGTCATTTCTCTGCCTGAAATTGGTCAAAATTGAAGCTTCTGAGTAAGCAAAACTCTGTAAAAATGGCAATTTTGGTCACTGTGAGGGTTTAAAAAGTGGTTATTCAACATGAGGCACGATCCAATTGACATTTTGAATCATTTTTGGTAAAGTCCAAAAAATCAATTTTCGGACGAAAAACGACGACCGCGGAGCTGTCGAACGTTCCCAAAATGGTCAATTCTGATTAAATTTTAACATTTAATCTTTTGACTGCAAATTACTGTTGGATGTGAATTATTACCTTTTCAACTAAAATAAGTGTGTTTAAAGTCATTTCTGTGCCTGAAATTGGTCAAAATTGAAGCTTCTGAGTAAGCAAAACTCTGTAAAAATGGCAATTTTGGTCACTGTGAGGGTTTAAAAACTGGTTATTCAACACAAGGCACGATCCAATTGACATTTTGAATCATTTTTGGTAAAGTCCAAAAAATCAATTTTCGGACAAAAAACGATGACCGCGGAGCTGTCGAACGTTCCCAAAATGGTCAATTCTGATGAAATTTTAACATTTAATCTTTTGACTGCAAATTACTGTTGGATATGAATTATTACCTTTTCAATTAAAATAAGTGTGTTTAAAGTCATTTATCTGCCTGAAATTGGTCAAAATTGAAGCTTCTGAGTAAGCAAAACTCTGTAAAAATGGCAATTTTGGTCACTGTGAGGGTTTAAAAAGTGGTTATTCAACATGAGGCACGATCCAATTGACATTTTGAATCATTTTTGGTAAAGTCCAAAAAATCAATTTTCGGACAAAAAACGATGACCGCGGAGCTGTCGAACGTTCCCAAAATGGTCAATTCTGATGAAATTTTAACATTTAATCTTTTGACTGCAAATTACTGTTGGATATGAATTATTACCTTTTCAATTAAAACAAGTGTGTTTAAAGTCATTTCTCTGCCTGAAATTGGTCAAAATTGAAGCTTCTGAGTAAGCAAAACTCTGTAAAAATGGCAATTTTGGTCACTGTGAGGGTTTAAAAAGTGGTTATTCAACATGAGGCACGATCCAATTGACATTTTGAATCATTTTTGGTAAAGTCCAAAAAATCAATTTTCGGACGAAAAACGATGACCGCGGAGCTGTCGAACGTTCCCAAAATGGTCAATTCTGATTAAATTTTAACATTTAATCTTTTGACTGCAAATTACTGTTGGATGTGAATTATTACCTTTTCAACTAAAATAAGTGTGTTTAAAGTCATTTCTGTGCCTGAAATTGGTCAAAATTGAAGCTTCGGAGTAAGCAAAACTCTGTAAAAATGGCAATTTTGGTCACTGTGAGGGTTTAAAAAGTGGTTATTCAACACAAGGCACGATCCAATTGACATTTTGAATCATTTTTGGTAAAGTCCAAAAAATCAATTTTCGGACAAAAAACGATGACCGCGGAGCTGTCGAACGTTCCCAAAATGGTCAATTCTGATGAAATTTTAACATTTAATCTTTTGACTGCAAATTACTGTTGGATATGAATTATTACCTTTTCAATTAAAATAAGTGTGTTTAAAGTCATTTCTCTGCCTGAAATTGGTCAAAATTGAAGCTTCTGAGTAATCAAAACTCTGTAAAAATGGCAATTTTGGTCACTGTGAGGGTTTAAAAAGTGGTTATTCAACATGAGGCACGATCCAATTGACATTTTGAATAATTTTTGGTAAAGTCCAAAAAATCAATTTTCGGACGAAAAACGATGCCCGCGGAGCTGTCGAACGTTCCCAAAATGGTCAATTCTGATTAAATTTTAACATTTAATCTTTTGACAGCAAATTACTGTTGGATGTGAATTATTACCTTTTCAACTAAAATAAGTGTGTTTAAAGTCATTTCTGTGCCTGAAATTGGTCAAAATTGAAGCTTCTGAGTAAGCAAAACTCTGTAAAAATGGCAATTTTGGTCACTGTGAGGGTTTAAAAACTGGTTATTCAACACAAGGCACGATCCAATTGACATTTTGAATCATTTTTGGTAAAGTCCAAAAAATCAATTTTCGGACGAAAAACGATGACCGCGGAGCTGTCGAACGTTCCCAAAATGGTCAATTCTGATGAAATTTTAACATTTAATCTTTTGACTGCAAATTACTGTTGGATGTGAATTATTACCTTTTCAACTAAAATAAGTGTGTTTAAAGTCATTTCTGTGCCTGAAATTGGTCAAAATTGAAGCTTCTGAGTAAGCAAAACTCTGTAAAAATGGCAATTTTGGTCACTGTGAGGGTTTAAAAAGTGGTTATTCAACACAAGGCACGATCCAATTGACATTTTGAATCATTTTTGGTAAAGTCCAAAAAATCCATTTTCGGACAAAAAACGATGACCGCGGAGCTGTCGAACGTTCCCAAAATGGTCAATTCTGATGAAATTTTAACATTTAATCTTTTGACTGCAAATTACTGTTGGATGTGAATTATTACCTTTTCAACTAAAATAAGTGTGTTTAAAGTAATTTCTCTGCCTGAAATTGGTCAAAATTGAAGCTTTTGAGTAAGCAAAACTCTGTAAAAATGGCAATTTTGGTCACTGTGAGGGTTTAAAAAGTGGTTATTCAACATGAGGCACGATCCAATTGACATTTTGAATCATTTTTGGTAAAGTCCAAAAAATCAATTTTCGGACGAAAAACGATGACCGCGGAGCTGTCGAACGTTCCCAAAATGGTCAATTCTGATTAAATGTTAACATTTAATCTTTTGACTGCAAATTACTGTTAGATGTGAATTATTACCTTTTCAACTAAAATAAGTGTGTTTAAAGTCATTTCTCTGCCTGAAATTGGTCAAAATTGAAGCTTCTGAGTAATCAAAACTCTGTAAAAATGGCAATTTTGGTCACTGTGAGGGTTTAAAAAGTGGTTATTCAACATGAGGCACGATCCAATTGACATTTTGAATAATTTTTGGTAAAGTCCAAAAAATCAATTTTCGGACGAAAAACGATGCCCGCGGAGCTGTCGAACGTTCCCAAAATGGTCAATTCTGATTAAATTTTAACATTTAATCTTTTGACTGCAAATTACTGTTGGATGTGAATTATTACCTTTTCAACTAAAATAAGTGTGTTTAAAGTCATTTCTGTGCCTGAAATTGGTCAAAATTGAAGCTTCTGAGTAAGCAAAACTCTGTAAAAATGGCAATTTAGGTCACTGTGAGGGTTTAAAAACTGGTTATTCAACACAAGGCACGATCCAATTGACATTTTGAATCATTTTTGGTAAAGTCCAAAAAATCAATTTTCGGACGAAAAACGATGACCGCGGAGCTGTCGAACGTTCCCAAAATGGTCAATTCTGATGAAATTTTAACATTTAATCTTTTGACTGCAAATTACTGTTGGATGTGAATTATTACCTTTTCAACTAAAATAAGTGTGTTTAAAGTCATTTCTGTGCCTGAAATTGGTCAAAATTGAAGCTTCTGAGTAAGCAAAACTCTGTAAAAATGGCAATTTTGGTCACTGTGAGGGTTTAAAAAGTGGTTATTCAACATGAGGCACGATCCAATTGACATTTTGAATCATTTTTGGTAAAGTCCAAAAAATCAATTTTCGGACGAAAAACGATGACCGCGGAGCTGTCGAACGTTCCCAAAATGGTCAATTCTGATTAAATGTTAACATTTAATCTTTTGACTGCAAATTACTGTTAGATGTGAATTATTACCTTTTCAACTAAAATAAGTGTGTTTAAAGTCATTTATCTGCCTGAAATTGGTCAAAATTGAAGCTTCTGAGTAAGCAAAACTCTGTAAAAATGGCAATTTTGGTCACTGTGAGGGTTTAAAAAGTGGTTATTCAACATGAGGCACGATCCAATTGACATTTTGAATCATTTTTGGTAAAGTCCAAAAAATCAATTTTCGGACGAAAAACGATGACCGCGGAGCTGTCGAACGTTCCCAAAATGGTCAATTCTAATTAAATTTTAACATTTAATCTTTTGACTGCAAATTACTGTTGGATGTGAATTATTACCTTTTCAACTAAAATAAGTGTGTTTAAAGTCATTTCTGTGCCTGAAATTGATCAAAATTGAAGCTTCTGAGTAAGCAAAACTCTGTAAAAATGGCAATTTTGGTCACTGTGAGGGTTTAAAAACTGGTTATTCAACACAAGGCACGATCCAATTGACATTTTGAATCATTTTTGGTAAAGTCCAAAAAATCTATTTTCGGACAAAAAACGATGACCGCGGAGCTGTCGAACGTTCCCAAAATGGTCAATTCTGATGAAATTTTAACATTTAATCTTTTGACTGCAAATTACTGTTGGATGTGAATTATTACCTTTTCAACTAAAATAAGTGTGTTTAAAGTCATTTCTGTGCCTGAAATTGGTCAAAATTGAAGCTTCTGAGTAAGCAAAACTCTGTAAAAATGGCAATTTTGGTCACTGTGAGGGTTTAAAAAGTGGTTATTCAACACAAGGCACGATCCAATTGACATTTTGAATCATTTTTGGTAAAGTCCAAAAAATCAATTTTCGGACAAAAAACGATGACCGCGGAGCTGTCGAACGTTCCCAAAATGGTCAATTCTGATTAAATTTTAACATTTAATCTTTTGACTGCAAATTACTGTTGGATGTGAATTATTACCTTTTCAACTAAAATAAGTGTGTTTAAAGTCATTTCTGTGCCTGAAATTGGTCAAAATTGAAGCTTCTGAGTAAGCAAAACTCTGTAAAAATGGCAATTTTGGTCACTGTGAGGGTTTAAAAACTGGTTATTCAACACAAGGCACGATCCAATTGACATTTTGAATCATTTTTGGTAAAGTCCAAAAAATCCATTTTCGGACAAAAAACGATGACCGCGGAGCTGTCGAACGTTCCCAAAATGGTCAATTCTGATGAAATTTTAACATTTAATCTTTTGACTGCAAATTACTGTTGGATGTGAATTATTACCTTTTCAACTAAAATAAGTGTGTTTAAAGTAATTTCTCTGCCTGAAATTGGTCAAAATTGAAGCTTTTGAGTAAGCAAAACTCTGTAAAAATGGCAATTTTGGTCACTGTGAGGGTTTAAAAAGTGGTTATTCAACATGAGGCACGATCCAATTGACATTTTGAATCATTTTTGGTAAAGTCCAAAAAATCAATTTTCGGACGAAAAACGATGACCGCGGAGCTGTCGAACGTTCCCAAAATGGTCAATTCTGATTAAATGTTAACATTTAATCTTTTGACTGCAAATTACTGTTAGATGTGAATTATTACCTTTTCAACTAAAATAAGTGTGTTTAAAGTCATTTATCTGCCTGAAATTGGTCAAAATTGAAGCTTCTGAGTAAGCAAAACTCTGTAAAAATGGCAATTTTGGTCACTGTGAGGGTTTAAAAAGTGGTTATTCAACATGAGGCACAATCCAATTGACATTTTGAATCATTTTTGGTAAAGTCCAAAAAATCAATTTTCGGACGAAAAACGATGACCGCGGAGCTGTCGAACGTTCCCAAAATGGTCAATTCTAATTAAATTTTAACATTTAATCTTTTGACTGCAAATTACTGTTGGATGTGAATTATTACCTTTTCAACTAAAATAAGTGTGTTTAAAGTCATTTCTGTGCCTGAAATTGGTCAAAATTGAAGCTTCTGAGTAAGCAAAACTCTGTAAAAATGGCAATTTTGGTCACTGTGAGGGTTTAAAAACTGGTTATTCAACACAAGGCACGATCCAATTGACATTTTGAATCATTTTTGGTAAAGTCCAAAAAATCTATTTACGGACAAAAAACGATGACCGCGGAGCTGTCGAACATTCCCAAAATGGTCAATTCTGATGAAATTTTAACATTTAATCTTTTGACTGCAAATTACTGTTGGATATGAATTATTACCTTTTCAATTAAAATAAGTGTGTTTAAAGTCATTTATCTGCCTGAAATTGGTCAAAATTGAAGCTTCTGAGTAAGCAAAACTCTGTAAAAATGGCAATTTTGGTCACTGTGAGGGTTTAAAAAGTGGTTATTCAACATGAGGCACGATCCAATTGACATTTTGAATCATTTTTGGTAAAGTCCAAAAAATCAATTTTCGGACAAAAAACGATGACCGCGGAGCTGTCGAACGTTCCCAAAATGGTCAATTCTGATGAAATTTTAACATTTAATCTTTTGACTGCAAATTACTGTTGGATGTGAATTATTACCTTTTCAACTAAAATAAGTGTGTTTAAAGTCATTTCTGTGCCTGAAATTGGTCAAAATTGAAGCTTCTGAGTAAGCAAAACTCTGTAAAAATGGCAATTTTGGTCACTGTGAGGGTTTAAAAAGTGGTTATTCAACACAAGGCACGATCCAATTGACATTTTGAATCATTTTTGGTAAAGTCCAAAAAATCAATTTTCGGACAAAAAACGATGACCGCGGAGCTGTCGAACGTTCCCAAAATGGTCAATTCTGATGAAATTTTAACATTTAATCTTTTGACTGCAAATTACTGTTGGATATGAATTATTACCTTTTCAATTAAAATAAGTGTGTTTAAAGTCATTTCTCTGCCTGAAATTGGTCAAAATTGAAGCTTCTGAGTAATCAAAACTCTGTAAAAATGGCAATTTTGGTCACTGTGAGGGTTTAAAAAGTGGTTATTCAACATGAGGCACGATCCAATTGACATTTTGAATCATTTTTGGTAAAGTCCAAAAAATCAATTTTCGGACGAAAAACGATGACCGCGGAGCTGTCGAACGTTCCCAAAATGGTCAATTCTGATTAAATTTTAACATTTAATCTTTTGACTGCAAATTACTGTTGGATGTGAATTATTACCTTTTCAACTAAAATAAGTGTGTTTAAAGTCATTTCTGTGCCTGAAATTGGTCAAAATTGAAGCTTCTGAGTAAGCAAAACTCTGTAAAAATGGCAATTTTGGTCACTGTGAGGGTTTAAAAACTGGTTATTCAACACAAGGCACGATCCAATTGACATTTTGAATCATTTTTGGTAAAGTCCAAAAAATCAATTTTCGGACAAAAAACGATGACCGCGGAGCTGTCGAACTTTCCCAAAATGGTCAATTCTGATGAAATTTTAACATTTAATCTTTTGACTGCAAATTACTGTTGGATGTGAATTATTACTTTTTCAACTAAAATAAGTGTGTTTAAAGTCATTTCTCTGCTTGAAATTGGTCAAAATTGAAGCTTCTGAGTAAGCAAAACTCTGTAAAAATGGCAATTTTGGTCACTGTGAGGGTTTAAAAACTGGTTATTCAACACAAGGCACGATCCAATTGACATTTTGAATCATTTTTGGTAAAGTCCAAAAAATCCATTTTCGGACAAAAAACGATGACCGCGGAGCTGTCGAACGTTCCCAAAATGGTCAATTCTGATGAAATTTTAACATTTAATCTTTTGACTGCAAATTACTGTTGGATGTGAATTATTACCTTTTCAACTAAAATAAGTGTGTTTAAAGTAATTTCTCTGCCTGAAATTGGTCAAAATTGAAGCTTTTGAGTAAGCAAAACTCTGTAAAAATGGCAATTTTGGTCACTGTGAGGGTTTAAAAAGTGGTTATTCAACATGAGGCACGATCCAATTGACATTTTGAATCATTTTTGGTAAAGTCCAAAAAATCAATTTTCGGACGAAAAACGATGACCGCGGAGCTGTCGAACGTTCCCAAAATGGTCAATTCTGATTAAATGTTAACATTTAATCTTTTGACTGCAAATTACTGTTAGATGTGAATTATTACCTTTTCAACTAAAATAAGTGTGTTTAAAGTCATTTATCTGCCTGAAATTGGTCAAAATTGAAGCTTCTGAGTAAGCAAAACTCTGTAAAAATGGCAATTTTGGTCACTGTGAGGGTTTAAAAAGTGGTTATTCAACATGAGGCACGATCCAATTGACATTTTGAATCATTTTTGGTAAAGTCCAAAAAATCAATTTTCGGACGAAAAACGATGACCGCGGAGCTGTCGAACGTTCCCAAAACGGTCAATTCTAATTAAATTTTAACATTTAATCTTTTGACTGCAAATTACTGTTGGATGTGAATTATTACCTTTTCAACTAAAATAAGTGTGTTTAAAGTCATTTCTGTGCCTGAAATTGGTCAAAATTGAAGCTTCTGAGTAAGCAAAACTCTGTAAAAATGGCAATTTTGGTCACTGTGAGGGTTTAAAAACTGGTTATTCAACACAAGGCACGATCCAATTGACATTTTGAATCATTTTTGGTAAAGTCCAAAAAATCTATTTTCGGACAAAAAACGATGACCGCGGAGCTGTCGAACATTCCCAAAATGGTCAATTCTGATGAAATTTTAACATTTAATCTTTTGACTGCAAATTACTGTTGGATATGAATTATTACCTTTTCAATTAAAATAAGTGTGTTTAAAGTCATTTATCTGCCTGAAATTGGTCAAAATTGAAGCTTCTGAGTAAGCAAAACTCTGTAAAAATGGCAATTTTGGTCACTGTGAGGGTTTAAAAAGTGGTTATTCAACATGAGGCACGATCCAATTGACATTTTGAATCATTTTTGGTAAAGTCCAAAAAATCAATTTTCGGACAAAAAACGATGACCGCGGAGCTGTCGAACGTTCCCAAAATGGTCAATTCTGATGAAATTTTAACATTTAATCTTTTGACTGCAAATTACTGTTGGATGTGAATTATTACCTTTTCAACTAAAATAAGTGTGTTTAAAGTCATTTCTGTGCCTGAAATTGGTCAAAATTGAAGCTTCTGAGTAAGCAAAACTCTGTAAAAATGGGAATTTTGGTCACTGTGAGGGTTTAAAAAGTGGTTATTCAACACAAGGCACGATCCAATTGACATTTTGAATCATTTTTGGTAAAGTCCAAAAAATCAATTTTCGGACAAAAAACGATGACCGCGGAGCTGTCGAACGTTCCCAAAATGGTCAATTCTGATGAAATTTTAACATTTAATCTTTTGACTGCAAATTACTGTTGGATATGAATTATTACCTTTTCAATTAAAATAAGTGTGTTTAAAGTCATTTCTCTGCCTGAAATTGGTCAAAATTGAAGCTTCTGAGTAATCAAAACTCTGTAAAAATGGCAATTTTGGTCACTGTGAGGGTTTAAAAAGTGGTTATTCAACATGAGGCACGATCCAATTGACATTTTGAATCATTTTTGGTAAAGTCCAAAAAATCAATTTTCGGACGAAAAACGATGACCGCGGAGCTGTCGAACGTTCCCAAAATGGTCAATTCTGATTAAATTTTAACATTTAATCTTTTGACTGCAAATTACTGTTGGATGTGAATTATTACCTTTTCAACTAAAATAAGTGTGTTTAAAGTCATTTCTGTGCCTGAAATTGGTCAAAATTGAAGCTTCTGAGTAAGCAAAACTCTGTAAAAATGGCAATTTTGGTCACTGTGAGGGTTTAAAAACTGGTTATTCAACACAAGGCACGATCCAATTGACATTTTGAATCATTTTTGGTAAAGTCCAAAAAATCAATTTTCGGACAAAAAACGATGACCGCGGAGCTGTCGAACGTTCCCAAAATGGTCAATTCTGATGAAATTTTAACATTTAATCTTTTGACTGCAAATTACTGTTGGATGTGAATTATTACTTTTTCAACTAAAATAAGTGTGTTTAAAGTCATTTCTCTGCTTGAAATTGGTCAAAATTGAAGCTTCTGAGTAAGCAAAACTCTGTAAAAATGGCAATTTTGGTCACTGTTAGGGTGTAAAAAGTGGTTATTCAACATGAGGCACGATCCAATTGACATTTTGAATCATTTTTGGTAAAGTCCGAAAAATCAATTTTCGGACGAAAAACGATGACCGCGGAGCTGTCGAACGTTCCCAAAATGGTCAATTCTGATTAAATTTTAACATTTAATCTTTTGACTGCAAATTACTGTTGGATGTGAATTATTACCTTTTCAACTAAAATAAGTGTGTTTAAAGTCATTTCTGTGCCTGAAATTGGTCAAAATTGAAGCTTCTGAGTAAGCAAAACTCTGTAAAAATGGCAATTTTGGTCACTGTGAGGGTTTAAAAAGTGGTTATTCAACACAAGGCACGATCCAATTGACATTTTGAATCATTTTTGGTAAAGTCCAAAAAATCAATTTTCGGACAAAAAACGATGACCGCGGAGCTGTCGAACGTTCCCAAAATGGTCAATTCTGATGAAATTTTAACATTTAATCTTTTGACTGCAAATTACTGTTGGATATGAATTATTACCTTTTCAATTAAAATAAGTGTGTTTAAAGTCATTTCTCTGCCTGAAATTGGTCAAAATTGAAGCTTCTGAGTAATCAAAACTCTGTAAAAATGGCAATTTTGGTCACTGTGAGGGTTTAAAAAGTGGTTATTCAACATGAGGCACGATCCAATTGACATTTTGAATCATTTTTGGTAAAGTCCAAAAAATCAATTTTCGGACGAAAAACGATGACCGCGGAGCTGTCGAACGTTCCCAAAATGGTCAATTCTGATTAAATGTTAACATTTAATCTTTTGACTGCAAATTACTGTTAGATGTGAATTATTAACTTTTCAACTAAAATAAGTGTGTTTAAAGTCATTTATCTGCCTGAAATTGGTCAAAATTGAAGCTTCTGAGTAAGCAAAACTCTGTAAAAATGGCAATTTTGGTCACTGTGAGGGTTTAAAAAGTGGTTATTCAACATGAGGCACGATCCAATTGACATTTTGAATCATTTTTGGTAAAGTCCAAAAAATCAATTTTCGGACGAAAAACGATGACCGCGGAGCTGTCGAACGTTCCCAAAATGGTCAATTCTGATTAAATTTTAACATTTAATCTTTTGACTGCAAATTACTGTTGGGTGTGAATTATTACCTTTTCAACTAAAATAAGTGTGTTTAAAGTCATTTCTCTGCCTGAAATTGGTCAAAATTGAAGCTTCTGAGTAATCAAAACTCTGTAAAAATGGCAATTTTGGTCACTGTGAGGGTTTAAAAAGTGGTTATTCAACATGAGGCACGATCCAATTGACATTTTGAATCATTTTTGGTAAAGTCCAAAAAATCAATTTTCGGACGAAAAACGATGACCGCGGAGCTGTCGAACGTTCCCAAAATGGTCAATTCTGATTAAATGTTAACATTTAATCTTTTGACTGCAAATTACTGTTAGATGTGAATTATTAACTTTTCAACTAAAATAAGTGTGTTTAAAGTCATTTATCTGCCTGAAATTGGTCAAAATTGAAGCTTCTGAGTAAGCAAAACTCTGTAAAAATGGCAATTTTGGTCACTGTGAGGGTTTAAAAAGTGGTTATTCAACATGAGGCACGATCCAATTGACATTTTGAATCATTTTTGGTAAAGTCCAAAAAATCAATTTTCGGACGAAAAACGATGACCGCGGAGCTGTCGAACGTTCCCAAAATGGTCAATTCTGATTAAATTTTAACATTTAATCTTTTGACTGCAAATTACTGTTGGGTGTGAATTATTACCTTTTCAACTAAAATAAGTGTGTTTAAAGTCATTTCTGTGCCTGAAATTGGTCAAAATTGAAGCTTCTGAGTAAGCAAAACTCTGTAAAAATGGCAATTTTGGTCACTGTGAGGGTTTAAAAACTGGTTATTCAACACAAGGCACGATCCAATTGACATTTTGAATCATTTTTGGTAAAGTCCAAAAAATCAATTTTCGGACAAAAAACGATGACCGCGGAGCTGTCGAACGTTCCCAAAATGGTCAATTCTGATGAAATTTTAACATTTAATCTTTTGACTGCAAATTACTGTTGGATGTGAATTATTACTTTTTCAACTAAAATAAGTGTGTTTAAAGTCATTTCTCTGCTTGAAATTGGTCAAAATTGAAGCTTCTGAGTAAGCAAAACTCTGTAAAAATGGCAATTTTGGTCACTGTTAGGGTTTAAAAAGTGGTTATTCAACACGAGGCACGATCCAATTGACATTTTGAATCATTTTTGGTAAAGTCCAAAAAATCAATTTTCGGACGAAAAACGATGACCGCGGAGCTGTCGAACGTTCCCAAAATGGTCAATTCTGATTAAATTTTAACGTTTAATCTTTTGACTGCAAATTACTGTTGGATGTGAATTATTACCTTTTCAACTAAAATAAGTGTTGATTAAAGTCATTTCTGTGCCTGAAATTGGTCAAAATTGAAGCTTCTGAGTAAGCAAAACTCTGTAAAAATGGCAATTTTGGTCACTGTGAGGGTTTAAAAAGTGGTTATTCAACACAAGGCACGATCCAATTGACATTTTGAATCATTTTTGGTAAAGTCCAAAAAATCAATTTTCGGACAAAAAACGATGACCGCGGAGCTGTCGAACGTTCCCAAAATGGTCAATTCTGATTAAATTTTAACATTTAATCTTTTGACTGCAAATTACTGTTGGATGTGAATTATTACCTTTTCAACTAAAATAAGTGTGTTTAAAGTCATTTCTGTGCCTGAAATTGGTCAAAATTGAAGCTTCTGAGTAAGCAAAACTCTGTAAAAATGGCAATTTTGGTCACTGTGAGGGTTTAAAAACTGGTTATTCAACACAAGGCACGATCCAATTGACATTTTGAATCATTTTTGGTAAAGTCCAAAAAATCCATTTTCGGACAAAAAACGATGACCGCGGAGCTGTCGAACGTTCCCAAAATGGTCAATTCTGATGAAATTTTAACATTTAATCTTTTGACTGCAAATTACTGTTGGATGTGAATTATTACCTTTTCAATTAAAATAAGTGTGTTTAAAGTAATTTCTCTGCCTGAAATTGGTCAAAATTGAAGCTTCTGAGTAAGCAAAACTCTGTAAAAATGGCAATTTTGGTCACTGTGAGGGTTGAAAAAGTGGTTATTCAACATGAGGCACGATCCAATTGACATTTTGAATCATTTTTGGTAAAGTCCAAAAAATCAATTTTCGGACGAAAAACGATGACCGCGGAGCTGTCGAACGTTCCCAAAATGGTCAATTCTGATTAAATGTTAACATTTAATCTTTTGACTGCAAATTACTGTTAGATGTGAATTATTACCTTTTCAACTAAAATAAGTGTGTTTAAAGTCATTTATCTGCCTGAAATTGGTCAAAAAGGAAGCTTCTGAGTAAGCAAAACTCTGTAAAAATGGCAATTTTGTTCACTGTGAGGGTTTAAAAAGTGGTTATTCAACATGAGGCACGATCCAATTGACATTTTGAATCATTTTTGGTAAAGTCCAAAAAATCAATTTTCGGACGAAAAACGATGACCGCGGAGCTGTCGAACGTTCCCAAAATGGTCAATTCTGATTAAATGTTAACATTTAATCTTTTGACTGCAAATTACTGTTAGATGTGAATTATTAACTTTTCAACTAAAATAAGTGTGTTTAAAGTCATTTATCTGCCTGAAATTGGTCAAAATTGAAGCTTCTGAGTAAGCAAAACTCTGTAAAAATGGCAATTTTGGTCACTGTGAGGGTTTAAAAAGTGGTTATTCAACATGAGGCACGATCCAATTGACATTTTGAATCATTTTTGGTAAAGTCCAAAAAATCAATTTTCGGACGAAAAACGATGACCGCGGAGCTGTCGAACGTTCCCAAAATGGTCAATTCTGATTAAATTTTAACATTTAATCTTTTGACTGCAAATTACTGTTGGGTGTGAATTATTACCTTTTCAACTAAAATAAGTGTGTTTAAAGTCATTTCTGTGCCTGAAATTGGTCAAAATTGAAGCTTCTGAGTAAGCAAAACTCTGTAAAAATGGCAATTTTGGTCACTGTGAGGGTTTAAAAACTGGTTATTCAACACAAGGCACGATCCAATTGACATTTTGAATCATTTTTGGTAAAGTCCAAAAAATCAATTTTCGGACAAAAAACGATGACCGCGGAGCTGTCGAACGTTCCCAAAATGGTCAATTCTGATGAAATTTTAACATTTAATCTTTTGACTGCAAATTACTGTTGGATGTGAATTATTACTTTTTCAACTAAAATAAGTGTGTTTAAAGTCATTTCTCTGCTTGAAATTGGTCAAAATTGAAGCTTCTGAGTAAGCAAAACTCTGTAAAAATGGCAATTTTGGTCACTGTTAGGGTTTAAAAAGTGGTTATTCAACACGAGGCACGATCCAATTGACATTTTGAATCATTTTTGGTAAAGTCCAAAAAATCAATTTTCGGACGAAAAACGATGACCGCGGAGCTGTCGAACGTTCCCAAAATGGTCAATTCTGATTAAATTTTAACGTTTAATCTTTTGACTGCAAATTACTGTTGGATGTGAATTATTACCTTTTCAACTAAAATAAGTGTTGATTAAAGTCATTTCTGTGCCTGAAATTGGTCAAAATTGAAGCTTCTGAGTAAGCAAAACTCTGTAAAAATGGCAATTTTGGTCACTGTGAGGGTTTAAAAAGTGGTTATTCAACACAAGGCACGATCCAATTGACATTTTGAATCATTTTTGGTAAAGTCCAAAAAATCAATTTTCGGACAAAAAACGATGACCGCGGAGCTGTCGAACGTTCCCAAAATGGTCAATTCTGATTAAATTTTAACATTTAATCTTTTGACTGCAAATTACTGTTGGATGTGAATTATTACCTTTTCAACTAAAATAAGTGTGTTTAAAGTCATTTCTGTGCCTGAAATTGGTCAAAATTGAAGCTTCTGAGTAAGCAAAACTCTGTAAAAATGGCAATTTTGGTCACTGTGAGGGTTTAAAAACTGGTTATTCAACACAAGGCACGATCCAATTGACATTTTGAATCATTTTTGGTAAAGTCCAAAAAATCCATTTTCGGACAAAAAACGATGACCGCGGAGCTGTCGAACGTTCCCAAAATGGTCAATTCTGATGAAATTTTAACATTTAATCTTTTGACTGCAAATTACTGTTGGATGTGAAATATTACCTTTTCAACTAAAATAAGTGTGTTTAAAGTAATTTCTCTGCCTGAAATTGGTCAAAATTGAAGCTTCTGAGTAAGCAAAACTCTGTAAAAATGGCAATTTTGATCACTGTGAGGGTTGAAAAAGTGGTTATTCAACATGAGGCACGATCCAATTGACATTTTGAATCATTTTTGGTAAAGTCCAAAAAATCAATTTTCGGACGAAAAACGATGACCGCGGAGCTGTCGAACGTTCCCAAAATGGTCAATTCTGATTAAATGTTAACATTTAATCTTTTGACTGCAAATTACTGTTAGATGTGAATTATTACCTTTTCAACTAAAATAAGTGTGTTTAAAGTCATTTATCTGCCTGAAATTGGTCAAAAAGGAAGCTTCTGAGTAAGCAAAACTCTGTAAAAATGGCAATTTTGTTCACTGTGAGGGTTTAAAAAGTGGTTATTCAACATGAGGCACGATTCAATTGACATTTTGAATCATTTTTGGTAAAGTCCAAAAAATCAATTTTCGGACGAAAAACGATGACCGCGGAGCTGTCGAACGTTCCCAAAATGGTCAATTTTGATTAAATGTTAACATTTAATCTTTTGACTGCAAATTACTGTTAGATGTGAATTATTACCTTTTCAACTAAAATAAGTGTGTTTAAAGTCATTTATCTGCCTGAAATTGGTCAAAATTGAAGCTTCTGAGTAAGCAAAACTCTGTAAAAATGGCAATTTTGGTCACTGTGAGGGTTTAAAAAGTGGTTATTCAACATGAGGCACGATCCAATTGACATTTTGAATCATTTTTGGTAAAGTCCAAAAAATCAATTTTCGGACGAAAAACGATGACCGCGGAGCTGTCGAACGTTCCCAAAATGGTCAATTCTGATTAAATTTTAACATTTAATCTTTTGACTGCAAATTACTGTTGGATGTGAATTATTACCTTTTCAACTAAAATAAGTGTTGATTAAAGTCATTTCTGTGCCTGAAATTGGTCAAAATTGAAGCTTCTGAGTAAGCAAAACTCTGTAAAAATGGCAATTTTGGTCACTGTGAGGGTTTAAAAACTGGTTATTCAACACAAGGCACGATCCAATTGACATTTTGAATAATTTTTGGTAAAGTCCAAAAAATCCATTTTCGGACAAAAAACGATGACCGCGTAGCTGTCGAACGTTCCCAAAATGGTCAATTCTGATGAAATTTTAACATTTAATCTTTTGACTGCAAATTACTGTTGGATATGAATTATTACCTTTTCAATTAAAATAAGTGTGTTTAAAGTCATTTCTGTGCCTGAAATTGGTCAAAATTGAAGCTTCTGAGTAAGCAAAACTCTGTAAAAATGGCATTTTTGGTCACTGTGAGGGTTTAAAAACTGGTTATTCAACACAAGGCACGATCCAATTGACATTTTGAATCATTTTTGGTAAAGTCCAAAAAATCCATTTTCGGACAAAAAACGATGACCGCGGAGCTGTCGAACGTTCCCAAAATGGTCAATTCTGATGAAATTTTAACATTTAATCTTTTGACTGCAAATTACTGTTGGATGTGAATTATTACCTTTTCAACTAAAATAAGTGTGTTTAAAGTAATTTCTCTGCCTGAAATTGGTCAAAATTGAAGCTTCTGAGTAAGCAAAACTCTGTAAAAATGGCAATTTTGGTCACTGTGAGGGTTTAAAAAGTGGTTATTCAACATGAGGCACGATCCAATTGACATTTTGAATCATTTTTGGTAAAGTCCAAAAAATCAATTTTCGGACGAAAAACGATGACCGCGGAGCTGTCGAACGTTCCCAAAATGGTCAATTCTGATTAAATGTTAACATTTAATCTTTTGACTGCAAATTACTGTTAGATGTGAATTATTACCTTTTCAACTAAAATAAGTGTGTTTAAAGTCATTTATCTGCCTGAAATTGGTCAAAATTGAAGCTTCTGAGTAAGCAAAACTCTGTAAAAATGGCAATTTTGGTCACTGTGAGGGTTTAAAAAGTGGTTATTCAACATGAGGCACGATCCAATTGACATTTTGAATCATTTTTGGTAAAGTCCAAAAAATCAATTTTCGGACGAAAAACGATGACCGCGGAGCTGTCGAACGTTCCCAAAATGGTCAATTTTGATTAAATGTTAACATTTAATCTTTTGACTGCAAATTACTGTTAGATGTGAATTATTACCTTTTCAACTAAAATAAGTGTGTTTAAAGTCATTTATCTGCCTGAAATTGGTCAAAATTGAAGCTTCTGAGTAAGCAAAACTCTGTAAAAATGGCAATTTTGGTCACTGTGAGGGTTTAAAAAGTGGTTATTCAACATGAGGCACGATCCAATTGACATTTTGAATCATTTTTGGTAAAGTCCAAAAAATCAATTTTCGGACGAAAAACGATGACCGCGGAGCTGTCGAACGTTCCCAAAATGGTCAATTCTGATTAAATTTTAACATTTAATCTTTTGACTGCAAATTACTGTTGGATGTGAATTATTACCTTTTCAACTAAAATAAGTGTGTTTAAAGTCATTTCTGTGCCTGAAATTGGTCAAAATAGAAGCTTCTGAGTAAGCAAAACTCTGTAAAAATGGCAATTTTGGTCACTGTGAGGGTTTAAAAACTGGTTATTCAACACAAGGCACGATCCAATTGACATTTTGAATCATTTTTGGTAAAGTCCAAAAAATCAATTTTCCGACAAAAAACGATGACCGCGGAGCTGTCGAACGTTCCCAAAATGGTCAATTCTGATGAAATTTTAACATTTAATCTTTTGACTGCAAATTACTGTTGGATATGAATTATTACCTTTTCAATTAAAATAAGTGTGTTTAAAGTCATTTCTCTGCCTGAAATTGGTCAAAATTGAAGCTTCTGAGTAAGCAAAACTCTGTAAAAAGTGGCAATTTTGGTCACTGTGAGGGTTTAAAAAGTGGTTATTCAACATGAGGCACGATCCAATTGACATTTTGAATCATTTTTGGTAAAGTCCAAAAAATCAATTTTCGGACGAAAAACGATGACCGCGGAGCTGTCGAACGTTCCCAAAATGGTCAATTCTGATTAAATTTTAACATTTAATCTTTTGACTGCAAATTACTGTTGGATGTGAATTATTACCTTTTCAACTAAAATAAGTGTGTTTAAAGTCATTTCTGTGCCTGAAATTGGTCAAAATTGAAGCTTCTGAGTAAGCAAAACTCTGTAAAAATGGCAATTTTGGTCACTGTGAGGGTTTAAAAAGTGGTTATTCAACATGAGGCACGATCCAATTGACATTTTGAATCATTTTTGGTAAAGTCCAAAAAATCAATTTTCGGACGAAAAACGATGACCGCGGAGCTGTCGAACGTTCCCAAAATGGTCAATTCTGATTAAATTTTAACATTTAATCTTTTGACTGCAAATTACTGTTGGATGTGAATTATTACCTTTTCAACTAAAATAAGTGTGTTTAAAGTCCTTTCTGTGCCTGAAATTGGTCAAAATTGAAGCTTCTGAGTAAGCAAAACTCTGTAAAAATGGCAATTTTGGTCACTGTGAGGGTTTAAACAGTGGATATTCAACACAAGGCACGATCCAATTGACATTTTGAATCATTTTTGGTAAAGTCCAAAAAATCAATTTTCGGACAAAAAACGATGACCGCGGAGCTGTCGAACGTTCCCAAAATGGTCAATTCTGATGAAATTTTAACATTTAATCTTTTGACTGCAAATTACTGTTGGATATGAATTATTACCTTTTCAATTAAAATAAGTGTGTTTAAAGTCATTTCTCTGCCTGAAATTGGTCAAAATTGAAGCTTCTGAGTAATCAAAACTCTGTAAAAATGGCAATTTTGGTCACTGTGAGGGTTTAAAAAGTGGTTATTCAACATGAGGCACGATCCAATTGACATTTTGAATCATTTTTGGTAAAGTCCAAAAAATCAATTTTCGGACGAAAAACGATGACCGCGGAGCTGTCGAACGTTCCCAAAATGGTCAATTCTGATTAAATTTTAACATTTAATCTTTTGACTGCAAATTACTGTTGGATGTGAATTATTACCTTTTCAACTAAAATAAGTGTGTTTAAAGTCATTTCTGTGCCTGAAATTGGTCAAAAATGAAGCTTCTGAGTAAGCAAAACTCTGTAAAAATGGCAATTTTGGTCACTGTGAGGGTTTAAAAACTGGTTATTCAACACAAGGCACGATCCAATTGACATTTTGAATCATTTTTGGTAAAGTCCAAAAAATCAATTTTCGGACAAAAAACGATGACCGCGGAGCTGTCGAACGTTCCCAAAATGGTCAATTCTGATGAAATTTTAACATTTAATCTTTTGACTGCAAATTACTGTTGGATGTGAATTATTACTTTTTCAACTAAAATAAGTGTGTTTAAAGTCATTTCTCTGCTTGAAATTGGTCAAAATTGAAGCTTCTGAGTAAGCAAAACTCTGTAAAAATGGCAATTTTGGTCACTGTTAGGGTTTAAAAAGTGGTTATTCAACATGAGGCACGATCCAATTGACATTTTGAATCATTTTTGGTAAAGTCCAAAAAAATCAATTTTCGGACGAAAAACGATGACCGCGGAGCTGTCGAACGTTCCCAAAATGGTCAATTCTGATTAAATTTTAACATTTAATCTTTTGACTGCAAATTACTGTTGGATGTGAATTATTACCTTTTCAACTAAAATAAGTGTGTTTAAAGTCATTTCTGTGCCTGAAATTGGTCAAAATTGAAGCTTCTGAGTAAGCAAAACTCTGTAAAAATGGCAATTGTGGTCACTGTGAGGGTTTAAAAAGTGGTTATTCAACACAAGGCACGATCCAATTGACATTTTGAATCATTTTTGGTAAAGTCCAAAAAATCAATTTTCGGACAAAAAACGATGACCGCGGAGCTGTCGAACGTTCCCAAAATGGTCAATTCTGATGAAATTTTAACATTTAATCTTTTGACTGCAAATTACTGTTGGATATGAATTATTACCTTTTCAATTAAAATAAGTGTGTTTAAAGTCATTTCTCTGCCTGAAATTGGTCAAAATTGAAGCTTCTGAGTAATCAAAACTCTGTAAAAATGGCAATTTTGGTCACTGTGAGGGTTTAAAAAGTGGTTATTCAACATGAGGCACGATCCAATTGACATTTTGAATCATTTTTGGTAAAGTCCAAAAAATCAATTTTCGGACGAAAAACGATGACCGCGGAGCTGTCGAACGTTTCCAAAATGGTCAATTCTGATTAAATGTTAACATTTAATCTTTTGACTGCAAATTACTGTTAGATGTGAATTATTAACTTTTCAACTAAAATAAGTGTGTTTAAAGTTATTTATCTGCCTGAAATTGGTCAAAATTGAAGCTTCTGAGTAAGCAAAACTCTGTAAAAATGGCAATTTTGGTCACTGTGAGGGTTTAAAAAGTGGTTATTCAACATGAGGCACGATCCAATTGACATTTTGAATCATTTTTGGTAAAGTCCAAAAAATCAATTTTCGGACGAAAAACGATGACCGCGGAGCTGTCGAACGTTCCCAAAATGGTCAATTCTGATTAAATTTTAACATTTAATCTTTTGACTGCAAATTACTGTTGGGTGTGAAATATTACCTTTTCAACTAAAATAAGTGTGTTTAAAGTCATTTCTCTGCTTGAAATTGGTCAAAATTGAAGCTTCTGAGTAAGCAAAACTCTGTAAAAATGGCAATTTTGGTCACTGTTAGGGTTTAAAAAGTGGTTATTCAACATGAGGCACGATCCAATTGACATTTTGAATCATTTTTGGTAAAGTCCAAAAAATCAATTTTCGGACGAAAAACGATGACCGCGGAGCTGTCGAACGTTCCCAAAATGGTCAATTCTGATTAAATTTTAACATTTAATCTTTTGACTGCAAATTACTGTTGGATGTGAATTATTACCTTTTCAACTAAAATAAGTGTTGATTAAAGTCATTTCTGTGCCTGAAATTGGTCAAAATTGAAGCTTCTGAGTAAGCAAAACTCTGTAAAAATGGCAATTTTGGTCACTGTGAGGGTTTAAAAACTGGTTATTCAACACAAGGCACGATCCAATTGACATTTTGAATAATTTTTGGTAAAGTCCAAAAAATCCATTTTCGGACAAAAAACGATGACCGCGTAGCTGTCGAACGTTCCCAAAATGGTCAATTCTGATGAAATTTTAACATTTAATCTTTTGACTGCAAATTACTGTTGGATATGAATTATTACCTTTTCAATTAAAATAAGTGTGTTTAAAGTCATTTCTGTGCCTGAAATTGGTCAAAATTGAAGCTTCTGAGTAAGCAAAACTCTGTAAAAATGGCAATTTTGGTCACTGTGAGGGTTTAAAAAGTGGTTATTCAACACAAGGCACGATCCAATTGACATTTTGAATCATTTTTGGTAAAGTCCAAAAAATCAATTTTCGGACAAAAAACGATGACCGCGGAGCTGTCGAACGTTCCCAAAATGGTCAATTCTGATTAAATTTTAACATTTAATCTTTTGACTGCAAATTACTGTTGGATGTGAATTATTACCTTTTCAACTAAAATAAGTGTGTTTAAAGTCATTTCTGTGCCTGAAATTGGTCAAAATTGAAGCTTCTGAGTAAGCAAAACTCTGTAAAAATGGCAATTTTGGTCACTGTGAGGGTTTAAAAACTGGTTATTCAACACAAGGCACGATCCAATTGACATTTTGAATCATTTTTGGTAAAGTCCCAAAAATCCATTTTCGGACAAAAAACGATGACCGCGGAGCTGTCGAACGTTCCCAAAATGGTCAATTCTGATGAAATTTTAACATTTAATCTTTTGACTGCAAATTACTGTTGGATGTGAATTATTACCTTTTCAACTAAAATAAGTGTGTTTAAAGTAATTTCTCTGCCTGAAATTGGTCAAAATTGAAGCTTCTGAGTAAGCAAAACTCTGTAAAAATGGCAATTTTGGTCACTGTGAGGGTTTAAAAAGTGGTTATTCAACATGAGGCACGATCCAATTGACATTTTGAATCATTTTTGGTAAAGTCCAAAAAATCAATTTTCGGACGAAAAACGATGACCGCGGAGCTGTCGAACGTTCCCAAAATGGTCAATTCTGATTAAATGTTAACATTTAATCTTTTGACTGCAAATTACTGTTAGATGTGAATTATTACCTTTTCAACTAAAATAAGTGTGTTTAAAGTCATTTATCTGCCTGAAATTGGTCAAAATTGAAGCTTCTGAGTAAGCAAAACTCTGTAAAAATGGCAATTTTGGTCACTGTGAGGGTTTAAAAAGTGGTTATTCAACATGAGGCACGATCCAATTGACATTTTGAATCATTTTTGGTAAAGTCCAAAAAATCAATTTTCGGACGAAAAACGATGACCGCGGAGCTGTCGAACGTTCCCAAAATGGTCAATTCTGATTAAATTTTAACATTTAATCTTTTGACTGCAAATTACTGTTGGATGTGAATTATTACCTTTTCAACTAAAATAAGTGTTGATTAAAGTCATTTCTGTGCCTGAAATTGGTCAAAATTGAAGCTTCTGAGTAAGCAAAACTCTGTAAAAATGGCAATTTTGGTCACTGTGAGGGTTTAAAAACTGGTTATTCAACACAAGGCACGATCCAATTGACATTTTGAATAATTTTTGGTAAAGTCCAAAAAATCCATTTTCGGACAAAAAACGATGACCGCGTAGCTGTCGAACGTTCCAAAAATGGTCAATTCTGATGAAATTTTAACATTTAATCTTTTGACTGCAAATTACTGTTGGATATGAATTATTACCTTTTCAATTAAAATAAGTGTGTTTAAAGTCATTTCTGTGCCTGAAATTGGTCAAAATTGAAGCTTCTGAGTAAGCAAAACTCTGTAAAAATGGCAATTTTGGTCACTGTGAGGGTTTAAAAACTGGTTATTCAACACAAGGCACGATCCAATTGACATTTTGAATCATTTTTGGTAAAGTCCAAAAAATCAATTTTCCGACAAAAAACGATGACCGCGGAGCTGTCGAACGTTCCCAAAATGGTCAATTCTGATGAAATTTTAACATTTAATCTTTTGACTGCAAATTACTGTTGGATATGAATTATTACCTTTTCAATTAAAATAAGTGTGTTTAAAGTCATTTCTCTGCCTGAAATTGGTCAAAATTGAAGCTTCTGAGTAAGCAAAACTCTGTAAAAAGTGGCAATTTTGGTCACTGTGAGGGTTTAAAAAGTGGTTATTCAACATGAGGCACGATCCAATTGACATTTTGAATCATTTTTGGTAAAGTCCAAAAAATCAATTTTCGGACAAAAAACGATGACCGCGGAGCTGTCGAACGTTCCCAAAATGGTCAATTCTGATGAAATTTTAACATTTAATCTTTTGACTGCAAATTACTGTTGGATATGAATTATTACCTTTTCAATTAAAATAAGTGTGTTTAAAGTCATTTCTCTGCCTGAAATTGGTCAAAATTGAAGCTTCTGAGTAATCAAAACTCTGTAAAAATGGCAATTTTGGTCACTGTGAGGGTTTAAAAAGTGGTTATTCAACATGAGGCACGATCCAATTGACATTTTGAATCATTTTTGGTAAAGTCCAAAAAATCAATTTTCGGACGAAAAACGATGACCGCGGAGCTGTCGAACGTTCCCAAAATGGTCAATTCTGATTAAATTTTAACATTTAATCTTTTGACTGCAAATTACTGTTGGATGTGAATTATTACCTTTTCAACTAAAATAAGTGTGTTTAAAGTCATTTCTGTGCCTGAAATTGGTCAAAATTGAAGCTTCTGAGTAAGCAAAACTCTGTAAAAATGGCAATTTTGGTCACTGTGAGGGTTTAAAAACTGGTTATTCAACACAAGGCACGATCCAATTGACATTTTGAATCATTTTTGGTAAAGTCCAAAAAATCAATTTTCGGACAAAAAACGATGACCGTGGAGCTGTTGAACGTTCCCAAAATGGTCAATTCTGATGAAATTTTAACATTTAATCTTTTGACTGCAAATTACTGTTGGATGTGAATTATTACTTTTTCAACTAAAATAAGTGTGTTTAAAGTCATTTCTCTGCTTGAAATTGGTCAAAATTAAAGCTTCTGAGTAAGCAAAACTCTGTAAAAATGGCAATTTTGGTCACTGTTAGGGTTTAAAAAGTGGTTATTCAACATGAGGCACGATCCAATTGACATTTTGAATCATTTTTGGTAAAGTCCAAAAAATCAATTTTCGGACGAAAAACGATGACCGCGGAGCTGTCGAACGTTCCCAAAATGGTCAATTCTGATTAAATTTTAACATTTAATCTTTTGACTGCAAATTACTGTTGGATGTGAATTATTACCTTTTCAACTAAAATAAGTGTGTTTAAAGTCATTTCTGTGCCTGAAATTGGTCAAAATTGAAGCTTCTGAGTAAGCAAAACTCTGTAAAAATGGCAATTGTGGTCACTGTGAGGGTTTAAAAAGTGGTTATTCAACACAAGGCACGATCCAATTGACATTTTGAATCATTTTTGGTAAAGTCCAAAAAATCAATTTTCGGACAAAAAACGATGACCGCGGAGCTGTCGAACGTTCCCAAAATGGTCAATTCTGATGAAATTTTAACATTTAATCTTTTGACTGCAAATTACTGTTGGATATGAATTATTACCTTTTCAATTAAAATAAGTGTGTTTAAAGTCATTTCTCTGCCTGAAATTGGTCAAAATTGAAGCTTCTGAGTAATCAAAACTCTGTAAAAATGGCAATTTTGGTCACTGTGAGGGTTTAAAAAGTGGTTATTCAACATGAGGCACGATCCAATTGACATTTTGAATCATTTTTGGTAAAGTCCAAAAAATCAATTTTCGGTCGAAAAACGATGACCGCGGAGCTGTCGAACGTTTCCAAAATGGTCAATTCTGATTAAATGTTAACATTTAATCTTTTGACTGCAAATTACTGTTAGATGTGAATTATTAACTTTTCAACTAAAATAAGTGTGTTTAAAGTTATTTATCTGCCTGAAATTGGTCAAAATTGAAGCTTCTGAGTAAGCAAAACTCTGTAAAAATGGCAATTTTGGTCACTGTGAGGGTTTAAAAAGTGGTTATTCAACATGAGGCACGATCCAATTGACATTTTGAATCATTTTTGGTAAAGTCCAAAAAATCAATTTTCGGACGAAAAACGATGACCGCGGAGCTGTCGAACATTCCCAAAATGGTCAATTCTGATTAAATTTTAACATTTAATCTTTTGACTGCAAATTACTGTTGGGTGTGAAATATTACCTTTTCAACTAAAATAAGTGTGTTTAAAGTCATTTCTCTGCTTGAAATTGGTCAAAATTGAAGCTTCTGAGTAAGCAAAACTCTGTAAAAATGGCAATTTTGGTCACTGTTAGGGTTTAAAAAGTGGTTATTCAACATGAGGCACGATCCAATTGACATTTTGAATCATTTTTGGTAAAGTCCAAAAAATCAATTTTCGGACGAAAAACGATGACCGCGGAGCTGTCGAACGTTCCCAAAATGGTCAATTCTGATTAAATTTTAACATTTAATCTTTTGACTGCAAATTACTGTTGGATGTGAATTATTACCTTTTCAACTAAAATAAGTGTTGATTAAAGTCATTTCTGTGCCTGAAATTGGTCAAAATTGAAGCTTCTGAGTAAGCAAAACTCTGTAAAAATGGCAATTTTGGTCACTGTGAGGGTTTAAAAACTGGTTATTCAACACAAGGCACGATCCAATTGACATTTTGAATAATTTTTGGTAAAGTCCAAAAAATCCATTTTCGGACAAAAAACGATGACCGCGTAGCTGTCGAACGTTCCCAAAATGGTCAATTCTGATGAAATTTTAACATTTAATCTTTTGACTGCAAATTACTGTTGGATATGAATTATTACCTTTTCAATTAAAATAAGTGTGTTTAAAGTCATTTCTGTGCCTGAAATTGGTCAAAATTGAAGCTTCTGAGTAAGCAAAACTCTGTAAAAATGGCAATTTTGGTCACTGTGAGGGTTTAAAAAGTGGTTATTCAACACAAGGCACGATCCAATTGACATTTTGAATCATTTTTGGTAAAGTCCAAAAAATCAATTTTCGGACAAAAAACGATGACCGCGGAGCTGTCGAACGTTCCCAAAATGGTCAATTCTGATTAAATTTTAACATTTAATCTTTTGACTGCAAATTACTGTTGGATGTGAATTATTACCTTTTCAACTAAAATAAGTGTGTTTAAAGTCATTTCTGTGCCTGAAATTGGTCAAAATTGAAGCTTCTGAGTAAGCAAAACTCTGTAAAAATGGCAATTTTGGTCACTGTGAGGGTTTAAAAACTGGTTATTCAACACAAGGCACGATCCAATTGACATTTTGAATCATTTTTGGTAAAGTCCAAAAAATCCATTTTCGGACAAAAAACGATGACCGCGGAGCTGTCGAACGTTCCCAAAATGGTCAATTCTGATGAAATTTTAACATTTAATCTTTTGACTGCAAATTACTGTTGGATGTGAATTATTACCTTTTCAACTAAAATAAGTGTGTTTAAAGTAATTTCTCTGCCTGAAATTGGTCAAAATTGAAGCTTCTGAGTAAGCAAAACTCTGTAAAAATGGCAATTTTGGTCACTGTGAGGGTTTAAAAAGTGGTTATTCAACATGAGGCACGATCCAATTGACATTTTGAATCATTTTTGGTAAAGTCCAAAAAATCAATTTTCGGACGAAAAACGATGACCGCGGAGCTGTCGAACGTTCCCAAAATGGTCAATTCTGATTAAATTTTAACATTTAATCTTTTGACTGCAAATTACTGTTGGATGTGAATTATTACCTTTTCAACTAAAATAAGTGTGTTTAAAGTCATTTCTGTGCCTGAAATTGGTCAAAATTGAAGCTTCTGAGTAAGCAAAACTCTGTAAAAATGGCAATTGTGGTCACTGTGAGGGTTTAAAAAGTGGTTATTCAACACAAGGCACGATCCAATTGACATTTTGAATCATTTTTGGTAAAGTCCAAAAAATCAATTTTCGGACAAAAAACGATGACCGCGGAGCTGTCGAACGTTCCCAAAATGGTCAATTCTGATGAAATTTTAACATTTAATCTTTTGACTGCAAATTACTGTTGGATATGAATTATTACCTTTTCAATTAAAATAAGTGTGTTTAAAGTCATTTCTCTGCCTGAAATTGGTCAAAATTGAAGCTTCTGAGTAATCAAAACTCTGTAAAAATGGCAATTTTGGTCACTGTGAGGGTTTAAAAAGTGGTTATTCAACATGAGGCACGATCCAATTGACATTTTGAATCATTTTTGGTAAAGTCCAAAAAATCAATTTTCGGTCGAAAAACGATGACCGCGGAGCTGTCGAACGTTTCCAAAATGGTCAATTCTGATTAAATGTTAACATTTAATCTTTTGACTGCAAATTACTGTTAGATGTGAATTATTAACTTTTCAACTAAAATAAGTGTGTTTAAAGTTATTTATCTGCCTGAAATTGGTCAAAATTGAAGCTTCTGAGTAAGCAAAACTCTGTAAAAATGGCAATTTTGGTCACTGTGAGGGTTTAAAAAGTGGTTATTCAACATGAGGCACGATCCAATTGACATTTTGAATCATTTTTGGTAAAGTCCAAAAAATCAATTTTCGGACGAAAAACGATGACCGCGGAGCTGTCGAACATTCCCAAAATGGTCAATTCTGATTACATTTTAACATTTAATCTTTTGACTGCAAATTACTGTTGGGTGTGAAATATTACCTTTTCAACTAAAATAAGTGTGTTTAAAGTCATTTCTCTGCTTGAAATTGGTCAAAATTGAAGCTTCTGAGTAAGCAAAACTCTGTAAAAATGGCAATTTTGGTCACTGTTAGGGTTTAAAAAGTGGTTATTCAACATGAGGCACGATCCAATTGACATTTTGAATCATTTTTGGTAAAGTCCAAAAAATCAATTTTCGGACGAAAAACGATGACCGCGGAGCTGTCGAACGTTCCCAAAATGGTCAATTCTGATTAAATTTTAACATTTAATCTTTTGACTGCAAATTACTGTTGGATGTGAATTATTACCTTTTCAACTAAAATAAGTGTTGATTAAAGTCATTTCTGTGCCTGAAATTGGTCAAAATTGAAGCTTCTGAGTAAGCAAAACTCTGTAAAAATGGCAATTTTGGTCACTGTGAGGGTTTAAAAACTGGTTATTCAACACAAGGCACGATCCAATTGACATTTTGAATCATTTTTGGTAAAGTCCAAAAAATCCATTTTCGGACAAAAAACGATGACCGCGGAGCTGTCGAACGTTCCCAAAATGGTCAATTCTGATGAAATTTTAACATTTAATCTTTTGACTGCAAATTACTGTTGGATGTGAATTATTACCTTTTCAACTAAAATAAGTGTGTTTAAAGTAATTTCTCTGCCTGAAATTGGTCAAAATTGAAGCTTCTGAGTAAGCAAAACTCTGTAAAAATGGCAATTTTGGTCACTGTGAGGGTTTAAAAAGTGGTTATTCAACATGAGGCACGATCCAATTGACATTTTGAATCATTTTTGGTAAAGTCCAAAAAATCAATTTTCGGACGAAAAACGATGACCGCGGAGCTGTCGAACGTTCCCAAAATGGTCAATTCTGATTAAATTTTAACATTTAATCTTTTGACTGCAAATTACTGTTGGATGTGAATTATTACCTTTTCAACTAAAATAAGTGTGTTTAAAGTCATTTCTGTGCCTGAAATTGGTCAAAATTGAAGCTTCTGAGTAAGCAAAACTCTGTAAAAATGGCAATTGTGGTCACTGTGAGGGTTTAAAAAGTGGTTATTCAACACAAGGCACGATCCAATTGACATTTTGAATCATTTTTGGTAAAGTCCAAAAAATCAATTTTCGGACAAAAAACGATGACCGCGGAGCTGTCGAACGTTCCCAAAATGGTCAATTCTGATGAAATTTTAACATTTAATCTTTTGACTGCAAATTACTGTTGGATATGAATTATTACCTTTTCAATTAAAATAAGTGTGTTTAAAGTCATTTCTCTGCCTGAAATTGGTCAAAATTGAAGCTTCTGAGTAATCAAAACTCTGTAAAAATGGCAATTTTGGTCACTGTGAGGGTTTAAAAAGTGGTTATTCAACATGAGGCACGATCCAATTGACATTTTGAATCATTTTTGGTAAAGTCCAAAAAATCAATTTTCGGTCGAAAAACGATGACCGCGGAGCTGTCGAACGTTTCCAAAATGGTCAATTCTGATTAAATGTTAACATTTAATCTTTTGACTGCAAATTACTGTTAGATGTGAATTATTAACTTTTCAACTAAAATAAGTGTGTTTAAAGTTATTTATCTGCCTGAAATTGGTCAAAATTGAAGCTTCTGAGTAAGCAAAACTCTGTAAAAATGGCAATTTTGGTCACTGTGAGGGTTTAAAAAGTGGTTATTCAACATGAGGCACGATCCAATTGACATTTTGAATCATTTTTGGTAAAGTCCAAAAAATCAATTTTCGGACGAAAAACGATGACCGCGGAGCTGTCGAACATTCCCAAAATGGTCAATTCTGATTAAATTTTAACATTTAATCTTTTGACTGCAAATTACTGTTGGGTGTGAAATATTACCTTTTCAACTAAAATAAGTGTGTTTAAAGTCATTTCTCTGCTTGAAATTGGTCAAAATTGAAGCTTCTGAGTAAGCAAAACTCTGTAAAAATGGCAATTTTGGTCACTGTGAGGGTTTAAAAAGTGGTTATTCAACACAAGGCACGATCCAATTGACATTTTGAATCATTTTTGGTAAAGTCCAAAAAATCAATTTTCGGACAAAAAACGATGACCGCGGAGCTGTCGAACGTTCCCAAAATGGTCAATTCTGATTAAATTTTAACATTTAATCTTTTGACTGCAAATTACTGTTGGATGTGAATTATTACCTTTTCAACTAAAATAAGTGTGTTTAAAGTCATTTCTGTGCCTGAAATTGGTCAAAATTGAAGCTTCTGAGTAAGCAAAACTCTGTAAAAATGGCAATTTTGGTCACTGTGAGGGTTTAAAAACTGGTTATTCAACACAAGGCACGATCCAATTGACATTTTGAATCATTTTTGGTAAAGTCCAAAAAATCCATTTTCGGACAAAAAACGATGACCGCGGAGCTGTCGAACGTTCCCAAAATGGTCAATTCTGATGAAATTTTAACATTTAATCTTTTGACTGCAAATTACTGTTGGATGTGAATTATTACCTTTTCAACTAAAATAAGTGTGTTTAAAGTAATTTCTCTGCCTGAAATTGGTCAAAATTGAAGCTTCTGAGTAAGCAAAACTCTGTAAAAATGGCAATTTTGGTCACTGTGAGGGTTTAAAAAGTGGTTATTCAACATGAGGCACGATCCAATTGACATTTTGAATCATTTTTGGTAAAGTCCAAAAAATCAATTTTCGGACGAAAAACGATGACCGCGGAGCTGTCGAACGTTCCCAAAATGGTCAATTCTGATTAAATTTTAACATTTAATCTTTTGACTGCAAATTACTGTTGGATGTGAATTATTACCTTTTCAACTAAAATAAGTGTGTTTAAAGTCATTTCTGTGCCTGAAATTGGTCAAAATTGAAGCTTCTGAGTAAGCAAAACTCTGTAAAAATGGCAATTGTGGTCACTGTGAGGGTTTAAAAAGTGGTTATTCAACACAAGGCACGATCCAATTGACATTTTGAATCATTTTTGGTAAAGTCCAAAAAATCAATTTTCGGACAAAAAACGATGACCGCGGAGCTGTCGAACGTTCCCAAAATGGTCAATTCTGATGAAATTTTAACATTTAATCTTTTGACTGCAAATTACTGTTGGATATGAATTATTACCTTTTCAATTAAAATAAGTGTGTTTAAAGTCATTTCTCTGCCTGAAATTGGTCAAAATTGAAGCTTCTGAGTAATCAAAACTCTGTAAAAATGGCAATTTTGGTCACTGTGAGGGTTTAAAAAGTGGTTATTCAACATGAGGCACGATCCAATTGACATTTGAATCATTTTTGGTAAAGTCCAAAAAATCAATTTTCGGTCGAAAAACGATGACCGCGGAGCTGTCGAACGTTTCCAAAATGGTCAATTCTGATTAAATGTTAACATTTAATCTTTTGACTGCAAATTACTGTTAGATGTGAATTATTAACTTTTCAACTAAAATAAGTGTGTTTAAAGTTATTTATCTGCCTGAAATTGGTCAAAATTGAAGCTTCTGAGTAAGCAAAACTCTGTAAAAATGGCAATTTTGGTCACTGTGAGGGTTTAAAAAGTGGTTATTCAACATGAGGCACGATCCAATTGACATTTTGAATCATTTTTGGTAAAGTCCAAAAAATCAATTTTCGGACGAAAAACGATGACCGCGGAGCTGTCGAACATTCCCAAAATGGTCAATTCTGATTAAATTTTAACATTTAATCTTTTGACTGCAAATTACTGTTGGGTGTGAAATATTACCTTTTCAACTAAAATAAGTGTGTTTAAAGTCATTTCTCTGCTTGAAATTGGTCAAAATTGAAGCTTCTGAGTAAGCAAAACTCTGTAAAAATGGCAATTTTGGTCACTGTTAGGGTTTAAAAAGTGGTTATTCAACATGAGGCACGATCCAATTGACATTTTGAATCATTTTTGGTAAAGTCCAAAAAATCAATTTTCGGACGAAAAACGATGACCGCGGAGCTGTCGAACGTTCCCAAAATGGTCAATTCTGATTAAATTTTAACATTTAATCTTTTGACTGCAAATTACTGTTGGATGTGAATTATTACCTTTTCAACTAAAATAAGTGTTGATTAAAGTCATTTCTGTGCCTGAAATTGGTCAAAATTGAAGCTTCTGAGTAAGCAAAACTCTGTAAAAATGGCAATTTTGGTCACTGTGAGGGTTTAAAAACTGGTTATTCAACACAAGGCACGATCCAATTGACATTTTGAATCATTTTTGGTAAAGTCCAAAAAATCCATTTTCGGACAAAAAACGATGACCGCGGAGCTGTCGAACGTTCCCAAAATGGTCAATTCTGATGAAATTTTAACATTTAATCTTTTGACTGCAAATTACTGTTGGATGTGAATTATTACCTTTTCAACTAAAATAAGTGTGTTTAAAGTAATTTCTCTGCCTGAAATTGGTCAAAATTGAAGCTTCTGAGTAAGCAAAACTCTGTAAAAATGGCAATTTTGGTCACTGTGAGGGTTTAAAAAGTGGTTATTCAACATGAGGCACGATCCAATTGACATTTTGAATCATTTTTGGTAAAGTCCAAAAAATCAATTTTCGGACGAAAAACGATGACCGCGGAGCTGTCGAACGTTTCCAAAATGGTCAATTCTGATTAAATGTTAACATTTAATCTTTTGACTGCAAATTACTGTTAGATGTGAATTATTAACTTTTCAACTAAAATAAGTGTGTTTAAAGTTATTTATCTGCCTGAAATTGGTCAAAATTGAAGCTTCTGAGTAAGCAAAACTCTGTAAAAATGGCAATTTTGGTCACTGTGAGGGTTTAAAAAGTGGTTATTCAACATGAGGCACGATCCAATTGACATTTTGAATCATTTTTGGTAAAGTCCAAAAAATCAATTTTCGGACGAAAAACGATGACCGCGGAGCTGTCGAACATTCCCAAAATGGTCAATTCTGATTAAATTTTAACATTTAATCTTTTGACTGCAAATTACTGTTGGGTGTGAAATATTACCTTTTCAACTAAAATAAGTGTGTTTAAAGTCATTTCTCTGCTTGAAATTGGTCAAAATTGAAGCTTCTGAGTAAGCAAAACTCTGTAAAAATGGCAATTTTGGTCACTGTTAGGGTTTAAAAAGTGGTTATTCAACATGAGGCACGATCCAATTGACATTTTGAATCATTTTTGGTAAAGTCCAAAAAATCAATTTTCGGACGAAAAACGATGACCGCGGAGCTGTCGAACGTTCCCAAAATGGTCAATTCTGATTAAATTTTAACATTTAATCTTTTGACTGCAAATTACTGTTGGATGTGAATTATTACCTTTTCAACTAAAATAAGTGTTGATTAAAGTCATTTCTGTGCCTGAAATTGGTCAAAATTGAAGCTTCTGAGTAAGCAAAACTCTGTAAAAATGGCAATTTTGGTCACTGTGAGGGTTTAAAAACTGGTTATTCAACACAAGGCACGATCCAATTGACATTTTGAATAATTTTTGGTAAAGTCCAAAAAATCCATTTTCGGACAAAAAACGATGACCGCGTAGCTGTCGAACGTTCCCAAAATGGTCAATTCTGATGAAATTTTAACATTTAATCTTTTGACTGCAAATTACTGTTGGATATGAATTATTACCTTTTCAAATAAAATAAGTGTGTTTAAAGTCATTTCTGTGCCTGAAATTGGTCAAAATTGAAGCTTCTGAGTAAGCAAAACTCTGTAAAAATGGCAATTTTGGTCACTGTGAGGGTTTAAAAAGTGGTTATTCAACACAAGGCACGATCCAATTGACATTTTGAATCATTTTTGGTAAAGTCCAAAAAATCAATTTTCGGACAAAAAACGATGACCGCGGAGCTGTCGAACGTTCCCAAAATGGTCAATTCTGATTAAATTTTAACATTTAATCTTTTGACTGCAAATTACTGTTGGATGTGAATTATTACCTTTTCAACTAAAATAAGTGTGTTTAAAGTCATTTCTGTGCCTGAAATTGGTCAAAATTGAAGCTTCTGAGTAAGCAAAACTCTGTAAAAATGGCAATTTTGGTCACTGTGAGGGTTTAAAAACTGGTTATTCAACACAAGGCACGATCCAATTGACATTTTGAATAATTTTTGGTAAAGTCCAAAAAATCCATTTTCGGACAAAAAACGATGACCGCGGAGCTGTCGAACGTTCCCAAAATGGTCAATTCTGATGAAATTTTAACATTTAATCTTTTGACTGCAAATTACTGTTGGATGTGAATTATTACCTTTTCAACTAAAATAAGTGTGTTTAAAGTAATTTCTCTGCCTGAAATTGGTCAAAATTGAAGCTTCTGAGTAAGCAAAACTCTGTAAAAATGGCAATTTTGGTCACTGTGAGGGTTTAAAAAGTGGTTATTCAACATGAGGCACGATCCAATTGACATTTTGAATCATTTTTGGTAAAGTCCAAAAAATCAATTTTCGGACGAAAAACGATGACCGCGGAGCTGTCGAACGTTCCCAAAATGGTCAATTCTGATTAAATGTTAACATTTAATCTTTTGACTGCAAATTACTGTTAGATGTGAATTATTACCTTTTCAACTAAAATAAGTGTGTTTAAAGTCATTTATCTGCCTGAAATTGGTCAAAATTGAAGCTTCTGAGTAAGCAAAACTCTGTAAAAATGGCAATTTTGGTCACTGTGAGGGTTTAAAAAGTGGTTATTCAACATGAGGCACGATCCAATTGACATTTTGAATCATTTTTGGTAAAGTCCAAAAAATCAATTTTCGGACGAAAAACGATGACCGCGGAGCTGTCGAACGTTCCCAAAATGGTCAATTTTGATTAAATGTTAACATTTAATCTTTTGACTGCAAATTACTGTTAGATGTGAATTATTACCTTTTCAACTAAAATAAGTGTGTTTAAAGTCATTTATCTGCCTGAAATTGGTCAAAATTGAAGCTTCTGAGTAAGCAAAACTCTGTAAAAATGGCAATTTTGGTCACTGTGAGGGTTTAAAAAGTGGTTATTCAACATGAGGCACGATCCAATTGACATTTTGAATCATTTTTGGTAAAGTCCAAAAAATCAATTTTCGGACGAAAAACGATGACCGCGGAGCTGTCGAACGTTCCCAAAATGGTCAATTCTGATTAAATTTTAACATTTAATCTTTTGACTGCAAATTACTGTTGGATATGAATTATTACCTTTTCAATTAAAATAAGTGTGTTTAAAGTCATTTCTGTGCCTGAAATTGGTCAAAATTGAAGCTTCTGAGTAAGCAAAACTCTGTAAAAATGGCAATTTTGGTCACTGTGAGGGTTTAAAAAGTGGTTATTCAACACAAGGCACGATCCAATTGACATTTTGAATCATTTTTGGTAAAGTCCAAAAAATCAATTTTCGGACAAAAAACGATGACCGCGGAGCTGTCGAACGTTCCCAAAATGGTCAATTCTGATTAAATTTTAACATTTAATCTTTTGACTGCAAATTACTGTTGGATGTGAATTATTACCTTTTCAACTAAAATAAGTGTGTTTAAAGTCATTTCTGTGCCTGAAATTGGTCAAAATTGAAGCTTCTGAGTAAGCAAAACTCTGTAAAAATGGCAATTTTGGTCACTGTGAGGGTTTAAAAACTGGTTATTCAACACAAGGCACGATCCAATTGACATTTTGAATCATTTTTGGTAAAGTCCAAAAAATCCATTTTCGGACAAAAAACGATGACCGCGGAGCTGTCGAACGTTCCCAAAATGGTCAATTCTGATGAAATTGTAACATTTAAACTTTTGACTGCAAATTACTGTTGGATGTGAATTATTACCTTTTCAACTAAAATAAGTGTGTTTAAAGTAATTTCTCTGCCTGAAATTGGTCAAAATTGAAGCTTCTGAGTAAGCAAAACTCTGTAAAAATGGCAATTTTGGTCACTGTGAGGGTTTAAAAAGTGGTTATTCAACATGAGGCACGATCCAATTGACATTTTGAATCATTTTTGGTAAAGTCCAAAAAATCAATTTTCGGACGAAAAACGATGACCGCGGAGCTGTCGAACGTTCCCAAAATGGTCAATTCTGATTAAATGTTAACATTTAATCTTTTGACTGCAAATTACTGTTAGATGTGAATTATTACCTTTTCAACTAAAATAAGTGTGTTTAAAGTCATTTATCTGCCTGAAATTGGTCAAAATTGAAGCTTCTGAGTAAGCAAAACTCTGTAAAAATGGCAATTTTGGTCACTGTGAGGGTTTAAAAAGTGGTTATTCAACATGAGGCACGATCCAATTGACATTTTGAATCATTTTTGGTAAAGTCCAAAAAATCAATTTTCGGACGAAAAACGATGACCGCGGAGCTGTCGAACGTTCCCAAAATGGTCAATTTTGATTAAATGTTAACATTTAATCTTTTGACTGCAAATTACTGTTAGATGTGAATTATTACCTTTTCAACTAAAATAAGTGTGTTTAAAGTCATTTATCTGCCTGAAATTGGTCAAAATTGAAGCTTCTGAGTAAGCAAAACTCTGTAAAAATGGCAATTTTGGTCACTGTGAGGGTTTAAAAAGTGGTTATTCAACATGAGTCACGATCCAATTGACATTTTGAATCATTTTTGGTAAAGTCCAAAAAATCAATTTTCGGACGAAAAACGATGACCGCGGAGCTGTCGAACGTTCCCAAAATGGTCAATTCTGATTAAATTTTAACATTTAATCTTTTGACTGCAAATTACTGTTGGATGTGAATTATTACCTTTTCAACTAAAATAAGTGTGTTTAAAGTCATTTCTGTGCCTGAAATTGGTCAAAATAGAAGCTTCTGAGTAAGCAAAACTCTGTAAAAATGGCAATTTTGGTCACTGTGAGGGTTTAAAAACTGGTTATTCAACACAAGGCACGATCCAATTGACATTTTGAATCATTTTTGGTAAAGTCCAAAAAATCAATTTTCCGACAAAAAACGATGACCGCGGAGCTGTCGAACGTTCCCAAAATGGTCAATTCTGATGAAATTTTAACATTTAATCTTTTGACTGCAAATTACTGTTGGATATGAATTATTACCTTTTCAATTAAAATAAGTGTGTTTAAAGTCATTTCTCTGCCTGAAATTGGTCAAAATTGAAGCTTCTGAGTAAGCAAAACTCTGTAAAAAGTGGCAATTTTGGTCACTGTGAGGGTTTAAAAAGTGGTTATTCAACATGAGGCACGATCCAATTGACATTTTGAATCATTTTTGGTAAAGTCCAAAAAATCAATTTTCGGACGAAAAACGATGACCGCGGAGCTGTCGAACGTTCCCAAAATGGTCAATTCTGATTAAATTTTAACATTTAATCTTTTGACTGCAAATTACTGTTGGATGTGAATTATTACCTTTTCAACTAAAATAAGTGTGTTTAAAGTCATTTCTGTGCCTGAAATTGGTCAAAATTGAAGCTTCTGAGTAAGCAAAACTCTGTAAAAATGGCAATTTTGGTCACTGTGAGGGTTTAAAAACTGGTTATTCAACACAAGGCACGATCCAATTGACATTTTGAATCATTTTTGGTAAAGTCCAAAAAACCAATTTTCGGACAAAAAACGATGACCGAGGAGCTGTCGAACGTTCCCAAAATGGTCAATTCTGATGAAATTTTAACATTTAATCTTTTGACTGCAAATTACTGTTGGATATGAATTATTACCTTTTCAATTAAAGTAAGTGTGTTTAAAGTCATTTATCTGCCTGAAATTGGTCAAAATTGAAGCTTCTGAGTAAGCAAAACTCTGTAAAAATGGCAATTTTGGTCACTGTGAGGGTTTAAAAAGTGGTTATTCAACATGAGGCACGATCCAATTGACATTTTGAATCATTTTTGGTAAAGTCCAAAAAATCAATTTTCGGACAAAAAACGATGACCGCGGAGCTGTCGAACGTTCCCAAAATGGTCAATTCTGATGAAATTTTAACATTTAATCTTTTGACTGCAAATTACTGTTGGATATGAATTATTACCTTTTCAATTAAAATAAGTGTGTTTAAAGTCATTTCTCTGCCTGAAATTGGTCAAAATTGAAGCTTCTGAGTAATCAAAACTCTGTAAAAATGGCAATTTTGGTCACTGTGAGGGTTTAAAAAGTGGTTATTCAACATGAGGCACGATCCAATTGACATTTTGAATCATTTTTGGTAAAGTCCAAAAAATCAATTTTCGGACGAAAAACGATGACCGCGGAGCTGTCGAACGTTCCCAAAATGGTCAATTCTGATTAAATTTTAACATTTAATCTTTTGACTGCAAATTACTGTTGGATGTGAATTATTACCTTTTCAACTAAAATAAGTGTGTTTAAAGTCATTTCTGTGCCTGAAATTGGTCAAAATTGAAGCTTCTGAGTAAGCAAAACTCTGTAAAAATGGCAATTTTGGTCACTGTGAGGGTTTAAAAACTGGTTATTCAACACAAGGCACGATCCAATTGACATTTTGAATCATTTTTGGTAAAGTCCAAAAAATCAATTTTCGGACAAAAAACGATGACCGCGGAGCTGTCGAACGTTCCCAAAATGGTCAATTCTGATGAAATTTTAACATTTAATCTTTTGACTGCAAATTACTGTTGGATGTGAATTATTACTTTTTCAACTAAAATAAGTGTGTTTAAAGTCATTTCTCTGCTTGAAATTGGTCAAAATTGAAGCTTCTGAGTAAGCAAAACTCTGTAAAAATGGCAATTTTGGTCACTGTTAGTGTTTAAAAAGTGGTTATTCAACATGAGGCACGATCCAATTGACATTTTGAATCATTTTTGGTAAAGTCCAAAAAATCAATTTTCGGACGAAAAACGATGACCGCGGAGCTGTCGAACGTTCCCAAAATGGTCAATTCTGATTAAATTTTAACATTTAATCTTTTGACTGCAAATTACTGTTGGATGTGAATTATTACCTTTTCAACTAAAATAAGTGTGTTTAAAGTCATTTCTGTGCCTGAAATTGGTCAAAATTGAAGCTTCTGAGTAAGCAAAACTCTGTAAAAATGGCAATTTTGGTCACTGTGAGGGTTTAAAAAGTGGTTATTCAACACAAGGCACGATCCAATTGACATTTTGAATCATTTTTGGTAAAGTCCAAAAAATCAATTTTCGGACAAAAAACGATGACCGCGGAGCTGTCGAACGTTCCCAAAATGGTCAATTCTGATTAAATGTTAACATTTAATCTTTTGACTGCAAATTACTGTTAGATGTGAATTATTACCTTTTCAACTAAAATAAGTGTGTTTAAAGTCATTTATCTGCCTGAAATTGGTCAAAATTGAAGCTTCTGAGTAAGCAAAACTCTGTAAAAATGGCAATTTTGGTCACTGTGAGGGTTTAAAAAGTGGTTATTCAACATGAGGCACGATCCAATTGACATTTTGAATCATTTTTGGTAAAGTCCAAAAAATCAATTTTCGGACGAAAAACGATGACCGCGGAGCTGTCGAACGTTCCCAAAATGGTCAATTCTAATTAAATTTTAACATTTAATCTTTTGACTGCAAATTACTGTTGGATGTGAATTATTACCTTTTCAACTAAAATAAGTGTGTTTAAAGTCATTTATCTGCCTGAAATTGGTCAAAATTGAAGCTTCTGAGTAAGCAAAACTCTGTAAAAATGGCAATTTTGGTCACTGTTAGGGTGTAAAAAGTGGTTATTCAACATGAGGCACGATCCAATTGACATTTTGAATCATTTTTGGTAAAGTCCAAAAAATCAATTTTCGGACGAAAAACGATGACCGCGGAGCTGTCGAACGTTCCCAAAATGGTCAATTCTGATGAAATTTTAACATTTAATCTTTTGACTGCAAATTACTGTTGGATGTGAATTATTACCTTTTCAACTAAAATAAGTGTGTTTAAAGTCATTTCTGTGCCTGAAATTGGTCAAAATTGAAGCTTCTGAGTAAGCAAAACTCTGTAAAAATGGCAATTTTGGTCACTGTGAGGGTTTAAAAAGTGGTTATTCAACATGAGGCACGATCCAATTGACATTTTGAATCATTTTTGGTAAAGTCCAAAAAATCAATTTTCGGACGAAAAACGATGACCGCGGAGCTGTCGAACATTCCCAAAATGGTCAATTCTGATTAAATTTTAACATTTAATCTTTTGACTGCAAATTACTGTTGGGTGTGAAATATTACCTTTTCAACTAAAATAAGTGTGTTTAAAGTCATTTCTCTGCTTGAAATTGGTCAAAATTGAAGCTTCTGAGTAAGCAAAACTCTGTAAAAATGGCAATTTTGGTCACTGTTAGGGTTTAAAAAGTGGTTATTCAACATGAGGCACGATCCAATTGACATTTTGAATCATTTTTGGTAAAGTCCAAAAAATCAATTTTCGGACGAAAAACGATGACCGCGGAGCTGTCGAACGTTCCCAAAATGGTCAATTCTGATTAAATTTTAACATTTAATCTTTTGACTGCAAATTACTGTTGGATGTGAATTATTACCTTTTCAACTAAAATAAGTGTTGATTAAAGTCATTTCTGTGCCTGAAATTGGTCAAAATTGAAGCTTCTGAGTAAGCAAAACTCTGTAAAAATGGCAATTTTGGTCACTGTGAGGGTTTAAAAACTGGTTATTCAACACAAGGCACGATCCAATTGACATTTTGAATCATTTTTGGTAAAGTCCAAAAAATCCATTTTCGGACAAAAAACGATGACCGCGGAGCTGTCGAACGTTCCCAAAATGGTCAATTCTGATGAAATTTTAACATTTAATCTTTTGACTGCAAATTACTGTTGGATGTGAATTATTACCTTTTCAACTAAAATAAGTGTGTTTAAAGTAATTTCTCTGCCTGAAATTGGTCAAAATTGAAGCTTCTGAGTAAGCAAAACTCTGTAAAAATGGCAATTTTGGTCACTGTGAGGGTTTAAAAAGTGGTTATTCAACATGAGGCACGATCCAATTGACATTTTGAATCATTTTTGGTAAAGTCCAAAAAATCAATTTTCGGACGAAAAACGATGACCGCGGAGCTGTCGAACGTTTCCAAAATGGTCAATTCTGATTAAATGTTAACATTTAATCTTTTGACTGCAAATTACTGTTAGATGTGAATTATTAACTTTTCAACTAAAATAAGTGTGTTTAAAGTTATTTATCTGCCTGAAATTGGTCAAAATTGAAGCTTCTGAGTAAGCAAAACTCTGTAAAAATGGCAATTTTGGTCACTGTGAGGGTTTAAAAAGTGGTTATTCAACATGAGGCACGATCCAATTGACATTTTGAATCATTTTTGGTAAAGTCCAAAAAATCAATTTTCGGACGAAAAACGATGACCGCGGAGCTGTCGAACATTCCCAAAATGGTCAATTCTGATTAAATTTTAACATTTAATCTTTTGACTGCAAATTACTGTTGGGTGTGAAATATTACCTTTTCAACTAAAATAAGTGTGTTTAAAGTCATTTCTCTGCTTGAAATTGGTCAAAATTGAAGCTTCTGAGTAAGCAAAACTCTGTAAAAATGGCAATTTTGGTCACTGTTAGGGTTTAAAAAGTGGTTATTCAACATGAGGCACGATCCAATTGACATTTTGAATCATTTTTGGTAAAGTCCAAAAAATCAATTTTCGGACGAAAAACGATGACCGCGGAGCTGTCGAACGTTCCCAAAATGGTCAATTCTGATTAAATTTTAACATTTAATCTTTTGACTGCAAATTACTGTTGGATGTGAATTATTACCTTTTCAACTAAAATAAGTGTTGATTAAAGTCATTTCTGTGCCTGAAATTGGTCAAAATTGAAGCTTCTGAGTAAGCAAAACTCTGTAAAAATGGCAATTTTGGTCACTGTGAGGGTTTAAAAACTGGTTATTCAACACAAGGCACGATCCAATTGACATTTTGAATAATTTTTGGTAAAGTCCAAAAAATCCATTTTCGGACAAAAAACGATGACCGCGTAGCTGTCGAACGTTCCCAAAATGGTCAATTCTGATGAAATTTTAACATTTAATCTTTTGACTGCAAATTACTGTTGGATATGAATTATTACCTTTTCAAATAAAATAAGTGTGTTTAAAGTCATTTCTGTGCCTGAAATTGGTCAAAATTGAAGCTTCTGAGTAAGCAAAACTCTGTAAAAATGGCAATTTTGGTCACTGTGAGGGTTTAAAAAGTGGTTATTCAACACAAGGCACGATCCAATTGACATTTTGAATCATTTTTGGTAAAGTCCAAAAAATCAATTTTCGGACAAAAAACGATGACCGCGGAGCTGTCGAACGTTCCCAAAATGGTCAATTCTGATTAAATTTTAACATTTAATCTTTTGACTGCAAATTACTGTTGGATGTGAATTATTACCTTTTCAACTAAAATAAGTGTGTTTAAAGTCATTTCTGTGCCTGAAATTGGTCAAAATTGAAGCTTCTGAGTAAGCAAAACTCTGTAAAAATGGCAATTTTGGTCACTGTGAGGGTTTAAAAACTGGTTATTCAACACAAGGCACGATCCAATTGACATTTTGAATCATTTTTGGTAAAGTCCAAAAAATCCATTTTCGGACAAAAAACGATGACCGCGGAGCTGTCGAACGTTCCCAAAATGGTCAATTCTGATGAAATTTTAACATTTAATCTTTTGACTGCAAATTACTGTTGGATGTGAATTATTACCTTTTCAACTAAAATAAGTGTGTTTAAAGTAATTTCTCTGCCTGAAATTGGTCAAAATTGAAGCTTCTGAGTAAGCAAAACTCTGTAAAAATGGCAATTTTGGTCACTGTGAGGGTTTAAAAAGTGGTTATTCAACATGAGGCACGATCCAATTGACATTTTGAATCATTTTTGGTAAAGTCCAAAAAATCAATTTTCGGACGAAAAACGATGACCGCGGAGCTGTCGAACGTTCCCAAAATGGTCAATTCTGATTAAATGTTAACATTTAATCTTTTGACTGCAAATTACTGTTAGATGTGAATTATTACCTTTTCAACTAAAATAAGTGTGTTTAAAGTCATTTATCTGCCTGAAATTGGTCAAAATTGAAGCTTCTGAGTAAGCAAAACTCTGTAAAAATGGCAATTTTGGTCACTGTGAGGGTTTAAAAAGTGGTTATTCAACATGAGGCACGATCCAATTGACATTTTGAATCATTTTTGGTAAAGTCCAAAAAATCAATTTTCGGACGAAAAACGATGACCGCGGAGCTGTCGAACGTTCCCAAAATGGTCAATTTTGATTAAATGTTAACATTTAATCTTTTGACTGCAAATTACTGTTAGATGTGAATTATTACCTTTTCAACTAAAATAAGTGTGTTTAAAGTCATTTATCTGCCTGAAATTGGTCAAAATTGAAGCTTCTGAGTAAGCAAAACTCTGTAAAAATGGCAATTTTGGTCACTGTGAGGGTTTAAAAAGTGGTTATTCAACATGAGGCACGATCCAATTGACATTTTGAATCATTTTTGGTAAAGTCCAAAAAATCAATTTTCGGACGAAAAACGATGACCGCGGAGCTGTCGAACGTTCCCAAAATGGTCAATTCTGATTAAATTTTAACATTTAATCTTTTGACTGCAAATTACTGTTGGATATGAATTATTACCTTTTCAATTAAAATAAGTGTGTTTAAAGTCATTTCTGTGCCTGAAATTGGTCAAAATTGAAGCTTCTGAGTAAGCAAAACTCTGTAAAAATGGCAATTTTGGTCACTGTGAGGGTTTAAAAAGTGGTTATTCAACACAAGGCACGATCCAATTGACATTTTGAATCATTTTTGGTAAAGTCCAAAAAATCAATTTTCGGACAAAAAACGATGACCGCGGAGCTGTCGAACGTTCCCAAAATGGTCAATTCTGATTAAATTTTAACATTTAATCTTTTGACTGCAAATTACTGTTGGATGTGAATTATTACCTTTTCAACTAAAATAAGTGTGTTTAAAGTCATTTCTGTGCCTGAAATTGGTCAAAATTGAAGCTTCTGAGTAAGCAAAACTCTGTAAAAATGGCAATTTTGGTCACTGTGAGGGTTTAAAAACTGGTTATTCAACACAAGGCACGATCCAATTGACATTTTGAATCATTTTTGGTAAAGTCCAAAAAATCCATTTTCGGACAAAAAACGATGACCGCGGAGCTGTCGAACGTTCCCAAAATGGTCAATTCTGATGAAATTGTAACATTTAAACTTTTGACTGCAAATTACTGTTGGATGTGAATTATTACCTTTTCAACTAAAATAAGTGTGTTTAAAGTAATTTCTCTGCCTGAAATTGGTCAAAATTGAAGCTTCTGAGTAAGCAAAACTCTGTAAAAATGGCAATTTTGGTCACTGTGAGGGTTTAAAAAGTGGTTATTCAACATGAGGCACGATCCAATTGACATTTTGAATCATTTTTGGTAAAGTCCAAAAAATCAATTTTCGGACGAAAAACGATGACCGCGGAGCTGTCGAACGTTCCCAAAATGGTCAATTCTGATTAAATGTTAACATTTAATCTTTTGACTGCAAATTACTGTTAGATGTGAATTATTACCTTTTCAACTAAAATAAGTGTGTTTAAAGTCATTTATCTGCCTGAAATTGGTCAAAATTGAAGCTTCTGAGTAAGCAAAACTCTGTAAAAATGGCAATTTTGGTCACTGTGAGGGTTTAAAAAGTGGTTATTCAACATGAGGCACGATCCAATTGACATTTTGAATCATTTTTGGTAAAGTCCAAAAAATCAATTTTCGGACGAAAAACGATGACCGCGGAGCTGTCGAACGTTCCCAAAATGGTCAATTTTGATTAAATGTTAACATTTAATCTTTTGACTGCAAATTACTGTTAGATGTGAATTATTACCTTTTCAACTAAAATAAGTGTGTTTAAAGTCATTTATCTGCCTGAAATTGGTCAAAATTGAAGCTTCTGAGTAAGCAAAACTCTGTAAAAATGGCAATTTTGGTCACTGTGAGGGTTTAAAAAGTGGTTATTCAACATGAGTCACGATCCAATTGACATTTTGAATCATTTTTGGTAAAGTCCAAAAAATCAATTTTCGGACGAAAAACGATGACCGCGGAGCTGTCGAACGTTCCCAAAATGGTCAATTCTGATTAAATTTTAACATTTAATCTTTTGACTGCAAATTACTGTTGGATGTGAATTATTACCTTTTCAACTAAAATAAGTGTGTTTAAAGTCATTTCTGTGCCTGAAATTGGTCAAAATAGAAGCTTCTGAGTAAGCAAAACTCTGTAAAAATGGCAATTTTGGTCACTGTGAGGGTTTAAAAACTGGTTATTCAACACAAGGCACGATCCAATTGACATTTTGAATCATTTTTGGTAAAGTCCAAAAAATCAATTTTCCGACAAAAAACGATGACCGCGGAGCTGTCGAACGTTCCCAAAATGGTCAATTCTGATGAAATTTTAACATTTAATCTTTTGACTGCAAATTACTGTTGGATATGAATTATTACCTTTTCAATTAAAATAAGTGTGTTTAAAGTCATTTCTCTGCCTGAAATTGGTCAAAATTGAAGCTTCTGAGTAAGCAAAACTCTGTAAAAAGTGGCAATTTTGGTCACTGTGAGGGTTTAAAAAGTGGTTATTCAACATGAGGCACGATCCAATTGACATTTTGAATCATTTTTGGTAAAGTCCAAAAAATCAATTTTCGGACGAAAAACGATGACCGCGGAGCTGTCGAACGTTCCCAAAATGGTCAATTCTGATTAAATTTTAACATTTAATCTTTTGACTGCAAATTACTGTTGGATGTGAATTATTACCTTTTCAACTAAAATAAGTGTGTTTAAAGTCATTTCTGTGCCTGAAATTGGTCAAAATTGAAGCTTCTGAGTAAGCAAAACTCTGTAAAAATGGCAATTTTGGTCACTGTGAGGGTTTAAAAACTGGTTATTCAACACAAGGCACGATCCAATTGACATTTTGAATCATTTTTGGTAAAGTCCAAAAAACCAATTTTCGGACAAAAAACGATGACCGAGGAGCTGTCGAACGTTCCCAAAATGGTCAATTCTGATGAAATTTTAACATTTAATCTTTTGACTGCAAATTACTGTTGGATATGAATTATTACCTTTTCAATTAAAGTAAGTGTGTTTAAAGTCATTTATCTGCCTGAAATTGGTCAAAATTGAAGCTTCTGAGTAAGCAAAACTCTGTAAAAATGGCAATTTTGGTCACTGTTAGGGTGTAAAAAGTGGTTATTCAACATGAGGCACGATCCAATTGACATTTTGAATCATTTTTGGTAAAGTCCAAAAAATCAATTTTCGGACGAAAAACGATGACCGCGGAGCTGTCGAACGTTCCCAAAATGGTCAATTCTGATGAAATTTTAACATTTAATCTTTTGACTGCAAATTACTGTTGGATGTGAATTATTACCTTTTCAACTAAAATAAGTGTGTTTAAAGTCATTTCTGTGCCTGAAATTGGTCAAAATTGAAGCTTCTGAGTAAGCAAAACTCTGTAAAAATGGCAATTTTGGTCACTGTGAGGGTTTAAAAAGTGGTTATTCAACATGAGGCACGATCCAATTGACATTTTGAATCATTTTTGGTAAAGTCCAAAAAATCAATTTTCGGACGAAAAACGATGACCGCGGAGCTGTCGAACATTCCCAAAATGGTCAATTCTGATTAAATTTTAACATTTAATCTTTTGACTGCAAATTACTGTTGGGTGTGAAATATTACCTTTTCAACTAAAATAAGTGTGTTTAAAGTCATTTCTCTGCTTGAAATTGGTCAAAATTGAAGCTTCTGAGTAAGCAAAACTCTGTAAAAATGGCAATTTTGGTCACTGTTAGGGTTTAAAAAGTGGTTATTCAACATGAGGCACGATCCAATTGACATTTTGAATCATTTTTGGTAAAGTCCAAAAAATCAATTTTCGGACGAAAAACGATGACCGCGGAGCTGTCGAACGTTCCCAAAATGGTCAATTCTGATTAAATTTTAACATTTAATCTTTTGACTGCAAATTACTGTTGGATGTGAATTATTACCTTTTCAACTAAAATAAGTGTTGATTAAAGTCATTTCTGTGCCTGAAATTGGTCAAAATTGAAGCTTCTGAGTAAGCAAAACTCTGTAAAAATGGCAATTTTGGTCACTGTGAGGGTTTAAAAACTGGTTATTCAACACAAGGCACGATCCAATTGACATTTTGAATCATTTTTGGTAAAGTCCAAAAAATCCATTTTCGGACAAAAAACGATGACCGCGGAGCTGTCGAACGTTCCCAAAATGGTCAATTCTGATGAAATTTTAACATTTAATCTTTTGACTGCAAATTACTGTTGGATGTGAATTATTACCTTTTCAACTAAAATAAGTGTGTTTAAAGTAATTTCTCTGCCTGAAATTGGTCAAAATTGAAGCTTCTGAGTAAGCAAAACTCTGTAAAAATGGCAATTTTGGTCACTGTGAGGGTTTAAAAAGTGGTTATTCAACATGAGGCACGATCCAATTGACATTTTGAATCATTTTTGGTAAAGTCCAAAAAATCAATTTTCGGACGAAAAACGATGACCGCGGAGCTGTCGAACGTTTCCAAAATGGTCAATTCTGATTAAATGTTAACATTTAATCTTTTGACTGCAAATTACTGTTAGATGTGAATTATTAACTTTTCAACTAAAATAAGTGTGTTTAAAGTTATTTATCTGCCTGAAATTGGTCAAAATTGAAGCTTCTGAGTAAGCAAAACTCTGTAAAAATGGCAATTTTGGTCACTGTGAGGGTTTAAAAAGTGGTTATTCAACATGAGGCACGATCCAATTGACATTTTGAATCATTTTTGGTAAAGTCCAAAAAATCAATTTTCGGACGAAAAACGATGACCGCGGAGCTGTCGAACATTCCCAAAATGGTCAATTCTGATTAAATTTTAACATTTAATCTTTTGACTGCAAATTACTGTTGGGTGTGAAATATTACCTTTTCAACTAAAATAAGTGTGTTTAAAGTCATTTCTCTGCTTGAAATTGGTCAAAATTGAAGCTTCTGAGTAAGCAAAACTCTGTAAAAATGGCAATTTTGGTCACTGTTAGGGTTTAAAAAGTGGTTATTCAACATGAGGCACGATCCAATTGACATTTTGAATCATTTTTGGTAAAGTCCAAAAAATCAATTTTCGGACGAAAAACGATGACCGCGGAGCTGTCGAACGTTCCCAAAATGGTCAATTCTGATTAAATTTTAACATTTAATCTTTTGACTGCAAATTACTGTTGGATGTGAATTATTACCTTTTCAACTAAAATAAGTGTTGATTAAAGTCATTTCTGTGCCTGAAATTGGTCAAAATTGAAGCTTCTGAGTAAGCAAAACTCTGTAAAAATGGCAATTTTGGTCACTGTGAGGGTTTAAAAACTGGTTATTCAACACAAGGCACGATCCAATTGACATTTTGAATAATTTTTGGTAAAGTCCAAAAAATCCATTTTCGGACAAAAAACGATGACCGCGTAGCTGTCGAACGTTCCCAAAATGGTCAATTCTGATGAAATTTTAACATTTAATCTTTTGACTGCAAATTACTGTTGGATATGAATTATTACCTTTTCAAATAAAATAAGTGTGTTTAAAGTCATTTCTGTGCCTGAAATTGGTCAAAATTGAAGCTTCTGAGTAAGCAAAACTCTGTAAAAATGGCAATTTTGGTCACTGTGAGGGTTTAAAAAGTGGTTATTCAACACAAGGCACGATCCAATTGACATTTTGAATCATTTTTGGTAAAGTCCAAAAAATCAATTTTCGGACAAAAAACGATGACCGCGGAGCTGTCGAACGTTCCCAAAATGGTCAATTCTGATTAAATTTTAACATTTAATCTTTTGACTGCAAATTACTGTTGGATGTGAATTATTACCTTTTCAACTAAAATAAGTGTGTTTAAAGTCATTTCTGTGCCTGAAATTGGTCAAAATTGAAGCTTCTGAGTAAGCAAAACTCTGTAAAAATGGCAATTTTGGTCACTGTGAGGGTTTAAAAACTGGTTATTCAACACAAGGCACGATCCAATTGACATTTTGAATCATTTTTGGTAAAGTCCAAAAAATCCATTTTCGGACAAAAAACGATGACCGCGGAGCTGTCGAACGTTCCCAAAATGGTCAATTCTGATGAAATTTTAACATTTAATCTTTTGACTGCAAATTACTGTTGGATGTGAATTATTACCTTTTCAACTAAAATAAGTGTGTTTAAAGTAATTTCTCTGCCTGAAATTGGTCAAAATTGAAGCTTCTGAGTAAGCAAAACTCTGTAAAAATGGCAATTTTGGTCACTGTGAGGGTTTAAAAAGTGGTTATTCAACATGAGGCACGATCCAATTGACATTTTGAATCATTTTTGGTAAAGTCCAAAAAATCAATTTTCGGACGAAAAACGATGACCGCGGAGCTGTCGAACGTTCCCAAAATGGTCAATTCTGATTAAATGTTAACATTTAATCTTTTGACTGCAAATTACTGTTAGATGTGAATTATTACCTTTTCAACTAAAATAAGTGTGTTTAAAGTCATTTATCTGCCTGAAATTGGTCAAAATTGAAGCTTCTGAGTAAGCAAAACTCTGTAAAAATGGCAATTTTGGTCACTGTGAGGGTTTAAAAAGTGGTTATTCAACATGAGGCACGATCCAATTGACATTTTGAATCATTTTTGGTAAAGTCCAAAAAATCAATTTTCGGACGAAAAACGATGACCGCGGAGCTGTCGAACGTTCCCAAAATGGTCAATTTTGATTAAATGTTAACATTTAATCTTTTGACTGCAAATTACTGTTAGATGTGAATTATTACCTTTTCAACTAAAATAAGTGTGTTTAAAGTCATTTATCTGCCTGAAATTGGTCAAAATTGAAGCTTCTGAGTAAGCAAAACTCTGTAAAAATGGCAATTTTGGTCACTGTGAGGGTTTAAAAAGTGGTTATTCAACATGAGGCACGATCCAATTGACATTTTGAATCATTTTTGGTAAAGTCCAAAAAATCAATTTTCGGACGAAAAACGATGACCGCGGAGCTGTCGAACGTTCCCAAAATGGTCAATTCTGATTAAATTTTAACATTTAATCTTTTGACTGCAAATTACTGTTGGATATGAATTATTACCTTTTCAATTAAAATAAGTGTGTTTAAAGTCATTTCTGTGCCTGAAATTGGTCAAAATTGAAGCTTCTGAGTAAGCAAAACTCTGTAAAAATGGCAATTTTGGTCACTGTGAGGGTTTAAAAAGTGGTTATTCAACACAAGGCACAATCCAATTGACATTTTGAATCATTTTTGGTAAAGTCCAAAAAATCAATTTTCGGACAAAAAACGATGACCGCGGAGCTGTCGAACGTTCCCAAAATGGTCAATTCTGATTAAATTTTAACATTTAATCTTTTGACTGCAAATTACTGTTGGATGTGAATTATTACCTTTTCAACTAAAATAAGTGTGTTTAAAGTCATTTCTGTGCCTGAAATTGGTCAAAATTGAAGCTTCTGAGTAAGCAAAACTCTGTAAAAATGGCAATTTTGGTCACTGTGAGGGTTTAAAAACTGGTTATTCAACACAAGGCACGATCCAATTGACATTTTGAATCATTTTTGGTAAAGTCCAAAAAATCCATTTTCGGACAAAAAACGATGACCGCGGAGCTGTCGAACGTTCCCAAAATGGTCAATTCTGATGAAATTGTAACATTTAAACTTTTGACTGCAAATTACTGTTGGATGTGAATTATTACCTTTTCAACTAAAATAAGTGTGTTTAAAGTAATTTCTCTGCCTGAAATTGGTCAAAATTGAAGCTTCTGAGTAAGCAAAACTCTGTAAAAATGGCAATTTTGGTCACTGTGAGGGTTTAAAAAGTGGTTATTCAACATGAGGCACGATCCAATTGACATTTTGAATCATTTTTGGTAAAGTCCAAAAAATCAATTTTCGGACGAAAAACGATGACCGCGGAGCTGTCGAACGTTCCCAAAATGGTCAATTCTGATTAAATGTTAACATTTAATCTTTTGACTGCAAATTACTGTTAGATGTGAATTATTACCTTTTCAACTAAAATAAGTGTGTTTAAAGTCATTTATCTGCCTGAAATTGGTCAAAATTGAAGCTTCTGAGTAAGCAAAACTCTGTAAAAATGGCAATTTTGGTCACTGTGAGGGTTTAAAAAGTGGTTATTCAACATGAGGCACGATCCAATTGACATTTTGAATCATTTTTGGTAAAGTCCAAAAAATCAATTTTCGGACGAAAAACGATGACCGCGGAGCTGTCGAACGTTCCCAAAATGGTCAATTTTGATTAAATGTTAACATTTAATCTTTTGACTGCAAATTACTGTTAGATGTGAATTATTACCTTTTCAACTAAAATAAGTGTGTTTAAAGTCATTTATCTGCCTGAAATTGGTCAAAATTGAAGCTTCTGAGTAAGCAAAACTCTGTAAAAATGGCAATTTTGGTCACTGTGAGGGTTTAAAAAGTGGTTATTCAACATGAGTCACGATCCAATTGACATTTTGAATCATTTTTGGTAAAGTCCAAAAAATCAATTTTCGGACGAAAAACGATGACCGCGGAGCTGTCGAACGTTCCCAAAATGGTCAATTCTGATTAAATTTTAACATTTAATCTTTTGACTGCAAATTACTGTTGGATGTGAATTATTACCTTTTCAACTAAAATAAGTGTGTTTAAAGTCATTTCTGTGCCTGAAATTGGTCAAAATAGAAGCTTCTGAGTAAGCAAAACTCTGTAAAAATGGCAATTTTGGTCACTGTGAGGGTTTAAAAACTGGTTATTCAACACAAGGCACGATCCAATTGACATTTTGAATCATTTTTGGTAAAGTCCAAAAAATCAATTTTCCGACAAAAAACGATGACCGCGGAGCTGTCGAACGTTCCCAAAATGGTCAATTCTGATGAAATTTTAACATTTAATCTTTTGACTGCAAATTACTGTTGGATATGAATTATTACCTTTTCAATTAAAATAAGTGTGTTTAAAGTCATTTCTCTGCCTGAAATTGGTCAAAATTGAAGCTTCTGAGTAAGCAAAACTCTGTAAAAAGTGGCAATTTTGGTCACTGTGAGGGTTTAAAAAGTGGTTATTCAACATGAGGCACGATCCAATTGACATTTTGAATCATTTTTGGTAAAGTCCAAAAAATCAATTTTCGGACGAAAAACGATGACCGCGGAGCTGTCGAACGTTCCCAAAATGGTCAATTCTGATTAAATTTTAACATTTAATCTTTTGACTGCAAATTACTGTTGGATGTGAATTATTACCTTTTCAACTAAAATAAGTGTGTTTAAAGTCATTTCTGTGCCTGAAATTGGTCAAAATTGAAGCTTCTGAGTAAGCAAAACTCTGTAAAAATGGCAATTTTGGTCACTGTGAGGGTTTAAAAACTGGTTATTCAACACAAGGCACGATCCAATTGACATTTTGAATCATTTTTGGTAAAGTCCAAAAAACCAATTTTCGGACAAAAAACGATGACCGAGGAGCTGTCGAACGTTCCCAAAATGGTCAATTCTGATGAAATTTTAACATTTAATCTTTTGACTGCAAATTACTGTTGGATATGAATTATTACCTTTTCAATTAAAGTAAGTGTGTTTAAAGTCATTTATCTGCCTGAAATTGGTCAAAATTGAAGCTTCTGAGTAAGCAAAACTCTGTAAAAATGGCAATTTTGGTCACTGTGAGGGTTTAAAAAGTGGTTATTCAACATGAGGCACGATCCAATTGACATTTTGAATCATTTTTGGTAAAGTCCAAAAAATCAATTTTCGGACAAAAAACGATGACCGCGGAGCTGTCGAACGTTCCCAAAATGGTCAATTCTGATGAAATTTTAACATTTAATCTTTTGACTGCAAATTACTGTTGGATATGAATTATTACCTTTTCAATTAAAATAAGTGTGTTTAAAGTCATTTCTCTGCCTGAAATTGGTCAAAATTGAAGCTTCTGAGTAATCAAAACTCTGTAAAAATGGCAATTTTGGTCACTGTGAGGGTTTAAAAAGTGGTTATTCAACATGAGGCACGATCCAATTGACATTTTGAATCATTTTTGGTAAAGTCCAAAAAATCAATTTTCGGACGAAAAACGATGACCGCGGAGCTGTCGAACGTTCCCAAAATGGTCAATTCTGATTAAATTTTAACATTTAATCTTTTGACTGCAAATTACTGTTGGATGTGAATTATTACCTTTTCAACTAAAATAAGTGTGTTTAAAGTCATTTCTGTGCCTGAAATTGGTCAAAATTGAAGCTTCTGAGTAAGCAAAACTCTGTAAAAATGGCAATTTTGGTCACTGTGAGGGTTTAAAAACTGGTTATTCAACACAAGGCACGATCCAATTGACATTTTGAATCATTTTTGGTAAAGTCCAAAAAATCAATTTTCGGACAAAAAACGATGACCGCGGAGCTGTCGAACGTTCCCAAAATGGTCAATTCTGATGAAATTTTAACATTTAATCTTTTGACTGCAAATTACTGTTGGATGTGAATTATTACTTTTTCAACTAAAATAAGTGTGTTTAAAGTCATTTCTCTGCTTGAAATTGGTCAAAATTGAAGCTTCTGAGTAAGCAAAACTCTGTAAAAATGGCAATTTTGGTCACTGTTAGTGTTTAAAAAGTGGTTATTCAACATGAGGCACGATCCAATTGACATTTTGAATCATTTTTGGTAAAGTCCAAAAAATCAATTTTCGGACGAAAAACGATGACCGCGGAGCTGTCGAACGTTCCCAAAATGGTCAATTCTGATTAAATTTTAACATTTAATCTTTTGACTGCAAATTACTGTTGGATGTGAATTATTACCTTTTCAACTAAAATAAGTGTGTTTAAAGTCATTTCTGTGCCTGAAATTGGTCAAAATTGAAGCTTCTGAGTAAGCAAAACTCTGTAAAAATGGCAATTTTGGTCACTGTGAGGGTTTAAAAAGTGGTTATTCAACACAAGGCACGATCCAATTGACATTTTGAATCATTTTTGGTAAAGTCCAAAAAATCAATTTTCGGACAAAAAACGATGACCGCGGAGCTGTCGAACGTTCCCAAAATGGTCAATTCTGATTAAATGTTAACATTTAATCTTTTGACTGCAAATTACTGTTAGATGTGAATTATTACCTTTTCAACTAAAATAAGTGTGTTTAAAGTCATTTATCTGCCTGAAATTGGTCAAAATTGAAGCTTCTGAGTAAGCAAAACTCTGTAAAAATGGCAATTTTGGTCACTGTGAGGGTTTAAAAAGTGGTTATTCAACATGAGGCACGATCCAATTGACATTTTGAATCATTTTTGGTAAAGTCCAAAAAATCAATTTTCGGACGAAAAACGATGACCGCGGAGCTGTCGAACGTTCCCAAAATGGTCAATTCTAATTAAATTTTAACATTTAATCTTTTGACTGCAAATTACTGTTGGATGTGAATTATTACCTTTTCAACTAAAATAAGTGTGTTTAAAGTCATTTATCTGCCTGAAATTGGTCAAAATTGAAGCTTCTGAGTAAGCAAAACTCTGTAAAAATGGCAATTTTGGTCACTGTTAGGGTGTAAAAAGTGGTTATTCAACATGAGGCACGATCCAATTGACATTTTGAATCATTTTTGGTAAAGTCCAAAAAATCAATTTTCGGACGAAAAACGATGACCGCGGAGCTGTCGAACGTTCCCAAAATGGTCAATTCTGATGAAATTTTAACATTTAATCTTTTGACTGCAAATTACTGTTGGATGTGAATTATTACCTTTTCAACTAAAATAAGTGTGTTTAAAGTCATTTCTGTGCCTGAAATTGGTCAAAATTGAAGCTTCTGAGTAAGCAAAACTCTGTAAAAATGGCAATTTTGGTCACTGTGAGGGTTTAAAAAGTGGTTATTCAACATGAGGCACGATCCAATTGACATTTTGAATCATTTTTGGTAAAGTCCAAAAAATCAATTTTCGGACGAAAAACGATGACCGCGGAGCTGTCGAACATTCCCAAAATGGTCAATTCTGATTAAATTTTAACATTTAATCTTTTGACTGCAAATTACTGTTGGGTGTGAAATATTACCTTTTCAACTAAAATAAGTGTGTTTAAAGTCATTTCTCTGCTTGAAATTGGTCAAAATTGAAGCTTCTGAGTAAGCAAAACTCTGTAAAAATGGCAATTTTGGTCACTGTTAGGGTTTAAAAAGTGGTTATTCAACATGAGGCACGATCCAATTGACATTTTGAATCATTTTTGGTAAAGTCCAAAAAATCAATTTTCGGACGAAAAACGATGACCGCGGAGCTGTCGAACGTTCCCAAAATGGTCAATTCTGATTAAATTTTAACATTTAATCTTTTGACTGCAAATTACTGTTGGATGTGAATTATTACCTTTTCAACTAAAATAAGTGTTGATTAAAGTCATTTCTGTGCCTGAAATTGGTCAAAATTGAAGCTTCTGAGTAAGCAAAACTCTGTAAAAATGGCAATTTTGGTCACTGTGAGGGTTTAAAAACTGGTTATTCAACACAAGGCACGATCCAATTGACATTTTGAATCATTTTTGGTAAAGTCCAAAAAATCCATTTTCGGACAAAAAACGATGACCGCGGAGCTGTCGAACGTTCCCAAAATGGTCAATTCTGATGAAATTTTAACATTTAATCTTTTGACTGCAAATTACTGTTGGATGTGAATTATTACCTTTTCAACTAAAATAAGTGTGTTTAAAGTAATTTCTCTGCCTGAAATTGGTCAAAATTGAAGCTTCTGAGTAAGCAAAACTCTGTAAAAATGGCAATTTTGGTCACTGTGAGGGTTTAAAAAGTGGTTATTCAACATGAGGCACGATCCAATTGACATTTTGAATCATTTTTGGTAAAGTCCAAAAAATCAATTTTCGGACGAAAAACGATGACCGCGGAGCTGTCGAACGTTTCCAAAATGGTCAATTCTGATTAAATGTTAACATTTAATCTTTTGACTGCAAATTACTGTTAGATGTGAATTATTAACTTTTCAACTAAAATAAGTGTGTTTAAAGTTATTTATCTGCCTGAAATTGGTCAAAATTGAAGCTTCTGAGTAAGCAAAACTCTGTAAAAATGGCAATTTTGGTCACTGTGAGGGTTTAAAAAGTGGTTATTCAACATGAGGCACGATCCAATTGACATTTTGAATCATTTTTGGTAAAGTCCAAAAAATCAATTTTCGGACGAAAAACGATGACCGCGGAGCTGTCGAACATTCCCAAAATGGTCAATTCTGATTAAATTTTAACATTTAATCTTTTGACTGCAAATTACTGTTGGGTGTGAAATATTACCTTTTCAACTAAAATAAGTGTGTTTAAAGTCATTTCTCTGCTTGAAATTGGTCAAAATTGAAGCTTCTGAGTAAGCAAAACTCTGTAAAAATGGCAATTTTGGTCACTGTTAGGGTTTAAAAAGTGGTTATTCAACATGAGGCACGATCCAATTGACATTTTGAATCATTTTTGGTAAAGTCCAAAAAATCAATTTTCGGACGAAAAACGATGACCGCGGAGCTGTCGAACGTTCCCAAAATGGTCAATTCTGATTAAATTTTAACATTTAATCTTTTGACTGCAAATTACTGTTGGATGTGAATTATTACCTTTTCAACTAAAATAAGTGTTGATTAAAGTCATTTCTGTGCCTGAAATTGGTCAAAATTGAAGCTTCTGAGTAAGCAAAACTCTGTAAAAATGGCAATTTTGGTCACTGTGAGGGTTTAAAAACTGGTTATTCAACACAAGGCACGATCCAATTGACATTTTGAATAATTTTTGGTAAAGTCCAAAAAATCCATTTTCGGACAAAAAACGATGACCGCGTAGCTGTCGAACGTTCCCAAAATGGTCAATTCTGATGAAATTTTAACATTTAATCTTTTGACTGCAAATTACTGTTGGATATGAATTATTACCTTTTCAAATAAAATAAGTGTGTTTAAAGTCATTTCTGTGCCTGAAATTGGTCAAAATTGAAGCTTCTGAGTAAGCAAAACTCTGTAAAAATGGCAATTTTGGTCACTGTGAGGGTTTAAAAAGTGGTTATTCAACACAAGGCACGATCCAATTGACATTTTGAATCATTTTTGGTAAAGTCCAAAAAATCAATTTTCGGACAAAAAACGATGACCGCGGAGCTGTCGAACGTTCCCAAAATGGTCAATTCTGATTAAATTTTAACATTTAATCTTTTGACTGCAAATTACTGTTGGATGTGAATTATTACCTTTTCAACTAAAATAAGTGTGTTTAAAGTCATTTCTGTGCCTGAAATTGGTCAAAATTGAAGCTTCTGAGTAAGCAAAACTCTGTAAAAATGGCAATTTTGGTCACTGTGAGGGTTTAAAAACTGGTTATTCAACACAAGGCACGATCCAATTGACATTTTGAATCATTTTTGGTAAAGTCCAAAAAATCCATTTTCGGACAAAAAACGATGACCGCGGAGCTGTCGAACGTTCCCAAAATGGTCAATTCTGATGAAATTTTAACATTTAATCTTTTGACTGCAAATTACTGTTGGATGTGAATTATTACCTTTTCAACTAAAATAAGTGTGTTTAAAGTAATTTCTCTGCCTGAAATTGGTCAAAATTGAAGCTTCTGAGTAAGCAAAACTCTGTAAAAATGGCAATTTTGGTCACTGTGAGGGTTTAAAAAGTGGTTATTCAACATGAGGCACGATCCAATTGACATTTTGAATCATTTTTGGTAAAGTCCAAAAAATCAATTTTCGGACGAAAAACGATGACCGCGGAGCTGTCGAACGTTCCCAAAATGGTCAATTCTGATTAAATGTTAACATTTAATCTTTTGACTGCAAATTACTGTTAGATGTGAATTATTACCTTTTCAACTAAAATAAGTGTGTTTAAAGTCATTTATCTGCCTGAAATTGGTCAAAATTGAAGCTTCTGAGTAAGCAAAACTCTGTAAAAATGGCAATTTTGGTCACTGTGAGGGTTTAAAAAGTGGTTATTCAACATGAGGCACGATCCAATTGACATTTTGAATCATTTTTGGTAAAGTCCAAAAAATCAATTTTCGGACGAAAAACGATGACCGCGGAGCTGTCGAACGTTCCCAAAATGGTCAATTTTGATTAAATGTTAACATTTAATCTTTTGACTGCAAATTACTGTTAGATGTGAATTATTACCTTTTCAACTAAAATAAGTGTGTTTAAAGTCATTTATCTGCCTGAAATTGGTCAAAATTGAAGCTTCTGAGTAAGCAAAACTCTGTAAAAATGGCAATTTTGGTCACTGTGAGGGTTTAAAAAGTGGTTATTCAACATGAGGCACGATCCAATTGACATTTTGAATCATTTTTGGTAAAGTCCAAAAAATCAATTTTCGGACGAAAAACGATGACCGCGGAGCTGTCGAACGTTCCCAAAATGGTCAATTCTGATTAAATTTTAACATTTAATCTTTTGACTGCAAATTACTGTTGGATATGAATTATTACCTTTTCAATTAAAATAAGTGTGTTTAAAGTCATTTCTGTGCCTGAAATTGGTCAAAATTGAAGCTTCTGAGTAAGCAAAACTCTGTAAAAATGGCAATTTTGGTCACTGTGAGGGTTTAAAAAGTGGTTATTCAACACAAGGCACGATCCAATTGACATTTTGAATCATTTTTGGTAAAGTCCAAAAAATCAATTTTCGGACAAAAAACGATGACCGCGGAGCTGTCGAACGTTCCCAAAATGGTCAATTCTGATTAAATTTTAACATTTAATCTTTTGACTGCAAATTACTGTTGGATGTGAATTATTACCTTTTCAACTAAAATAAGTGTGTTTAAAGTCATTTCTGTGCCTGAAATTGGTCAAAATTGAAGCTTCTGAGTAAGCAAAACTCTGTAAAAATGGCAATTTTGGTCACTGTGAGGGTTTAAAAACTGGTTATTCAACACAAGGCACGATCCAATTGACATTTTGAATCATTTTTGGTAAAGTCCAAAAAATCCATTTTCGGACAAAAAACGATGACCGCGGAGCTGTCGAACGTTCCCAAAATGGTCAATTCTGATGAAATTGTAACATTTAAACTTTTGACTGCAAATTACTGTTGGATGTGAATTATTACCTTTTCAACTAAAATAAGTGTGTTTAAAGTAATTTCTCTGCCTGAAATTGGTCAAAATTGAAGCTTCTGAGTAAGCAAAACTCTGTAAAAATGGCAATTTTGGTCACTGTGAGGGTTTAAAAAGTGGTTATTCAACATGAGGCACGATCCAATTGACATTTTGAATCATTTTTGGTAAAGTCCAAAAAATCAATTTTCGGACGAAAAACGATGACCGCGGAGCTGTCGAACGTTCCCAAAATGGTCAATTCTGATTAAATGTTAACATTTAATCTTTTGACTGCAAATTACTGTTAGATGTGAATTATTACCTTTTCAACTAAAATAAGTGTGTTTAAAGTCATTTATCTGCCTGAAATTGGTCAAAATTGAAGCTTCTGAGTAAGCAAAACTCTGTAAAAATGGCAATTTTGGTCACTGTGAGGGTTTAAAAAGTGGTTATTCAACATGAGGCACGATCCAATTGACATTTTGAATCATTTTTGGTAAAGTCCAAAAAATCAATTTTCGGACGAAAAACGATGACCGCGGAGCTGTCGAACGTTCCCAAAATGGTCAATTTTGATTAAATGTTAACATTTAATCTTTTGACTGCAAATTACTGTTAGATGTGAATTATTACCTTTTCAACTAAAATAAGTGTGTTTAAAGTCATTTATCTGCCTGAAATTGGTCAAAATTGAAGCTTCTGAGTAAGCAAAACTCTGTAAAAATGGCAATTTTGGTCACTGTGAGGGTTTAAAAAGTGGTTATTCAACATGAGTCACGATCCAATTGACATTTTGAATCATTTTTGGTAAAGTCCAAAAAATCAATTTTCGGACGAAAAACGATGACCGCGGAGCTGTCGAACGTTCCCAAAATGGTCAATTCTGATTAAATTTTAACATTTAATCTTTTGACTGCAAATTACTGTTGGATGTGAATTATTACCTTTTCAACTAAAATAAGTGTGTTTAAAGTCATTTCTGTGCCTGAAATTGGTCAAAATAGAAGCTTCTGAGTAAGCAAAACTCTGTAAAAATGGCAATTTTGGTCACTGTGAGGGTTTAAAAACTGGTTATTCAACACAAGGCACGATCCAATTGACATTTTGAATCATTTTTGGTAAAGTCCAAAAAATCAATTTTCCGACAAAAAACGATGACCGCGGAGCTGTCGAACGTTCCCAAAATGGTCAATTCTGATGAAATTTTAACATTTAATCTTTTGACTGCAAATTACTGTTGGATATGAATTATTACCTTTTCAATTAAAATAAGTGTGTTTAAAGTCATTTCTCTGCCTGAAATTGGTCAAAATTGAAGCTTCTGAGTAAGCAAAACTCTGTAAAAAGTGGCAATTTTGGTCACTGTGAGGGTTTAAAAAGTGGTTATTCAACATGAGGCACGATCCAATTGACATTTTGAATCATTTTTGGTAAAGTCCAAAAAATCAATTTTCGGACGAAAAACGATGACCGCGGAGCTGTCGAACGTTCCCAAAATGGTCAATTCTGATTAAATTTTAACATTTAATCTTTTGACTGCAAATTACTGTTGGATGTGAATTATTACCTTTTCAACTAAAATAAGTGTGTTTAAAGTCATTTCTGTGCCTGAAATTGGTCAAAATTGAAGCTTCTGAGTAAGCAAAACTCTGTAAAAATGGCAATTTTGGTCACTGTGAGGGTTTAAAAACTGGTTATTCAACACAAGGCACGATCCAATTGACATTTTGAATCATTTTTGGTAAAGTCCAAAAAACCAATTTTCGGACAAAAAACGATGACCGAGGAGCTGTCGAACGTTCCCAAAATGGTCAATTCTGATGAAATTTTAACATTTAATCTTTTGACTGCAAATTACTGTTGGATATGAATTATTACCTTTTCAATTAAAGTAAGTGTGTTTAAAGTCATTTATCTGCCTGAAATTGGTCAAAATTGAAGCTTCTGAGTAAGCAAAACTCTGTAAAAATGGCAATTTTGGTCACTGTGAGGGTTTAAAAAGTGGTTATTCAACATGAGGCACGATCCAATTGACATTTTGAATCATTTTTGGTAAAGTCCAAAAAATCAATTTTCGGACAAAAAACGATGACCGCGGAGCTGTCGAACGTTCCCAAAATGGTCAATTCTGATGAAATTTTAACATTTAATCTTTTGACTGCAAATTACTGTTGGATATGAATTATTACCTTTTCAATTAAAATAAGTGTGTTTAAAGTCATTTCTCTGCCTGAAATTGGTCAAAATTGAAGCTTCTGAGTAATCAAAACTCTGTAAAAATGGCAATTTTGGTCACTGTGAGGGTTTAAAAAGTGGTTATTCAACATGAGGCACGATCCAATTGACATTTTGAATCATTTTTGGTAAAGTCCAAAAAATCAATTTTCGGACGAAAAACGATGACCGCGGAGCTGTCGAACGTTCCCAAAATGGTCAATTCTGATTAAATTTTAACATTTAATCTTTTGACTGCAAATTACTGTTGGATGTGAATTATTACCTTTTCAACTAAAATAAGTGTGTTTAAAGTCATTTCTGTGCCTGAAATTGGTCAAAATTGAAGCTTCTGAGTAAGCAAAACTCTGTAAAAATGGCAATTTTGGTCACTGTGAGGGTTTAAAAACTGGTTATTCAACACAAGGCACGATCCAATTGACATTTTGAATCATTTTTGGTAAAGTCCAAAAAATCAATTTTCGGACAAAAAACGATGACCGCGGAGCTGTCGAACGTTCCCAAAATGGTCAATTCTGATGAAATTTTAACATTTAATCTTTTGACTGCAAATTACTGTTGGATGTGAATTATTACTTTTTCAACTAAAATAAGTGTGTTTAAAGTCATTTCTCTGCTTGAAATTGGTCAAAATTGAAGCTTCTGAGTAAGCAAAACTCTGTAAAAATGGCAATTTTGGTCACTGTTAGTGTTTAAAAAGTGGTTATTCAACATGAGGCACGATCCAATTGACATTTTGAATCATTTTTGGTAAAGTCCAAAAAATCAATTTTCGGACGAAAAACGATGACCGCGGAGCTGTCGAACGTTCCCAAAATGGTCAATTCTGATTAAATTTTAACATTTAATCTTTTGACTGCAAATTACTGTTGGATGTGAATTATTACCTTTTCAACTAAAATAAGTGTGTTTAAAGTCATTTCTGTGCCTGAAATTGGTCAAAATTGAAGCTTCTGAGTAAGCAAAACTCTGTAAAAATGGCAATTTTGGTCACTGTGAGGGTTTAAAAAGTGGTTATTCAACACAAGGCACGATCCAATTGACATTTTGAATCATTTTTGGTAAAGTCCAAAAAATCAATTTTCGGACAAAAAACGATGACCGCGGAGCTGTCGAACGTTCCCAAAATGGTCAATTCTGATTAAATGTTAACATTTAATCTTTTGACTGCAAATTACTGTTAGATGTGAATTATTACCTTTTCAACTAAAATAAGTGTGTTTAAAGTCATTTATCTGCCTGAAATTGGTCAAAATTGAAGCTTCTGAGTAAGCAAAACTCTGTAAAAATGGCAATTTTGGTCACTGTGAGGGTTTAAAAAGTGGTTATTCAACATGAGGCACGATCCAATTGACATTTTGAATCATTTTTGGTAAAGTCCAAAAAATCAATTTTCGGACGAAAAACGATGACCGCGGAGCTGTCGAACGTTCCCAAAATGGTCAATTCTAATTAAATTTTAACATTTAATCTTTTGACTGCAAATTACTGTTGGATGTGAATTATTACCTTTTCAACTAAAATAAGTGTGTTTAAAGTCATTTATCTGCCTGAAATTGGTCAAAATTGAAGCTTCTGAGTAAGCAAAACTCTGTAAAAATGGCAATTTTGGTCACTGTTAGGGTGTAAAAAGTGGTTATTCAACATGAGGCACGATCCAATTGACATTTTGAATCATTTTTGGTAAAGTCCAAAAAATCAATTTTCGGACGAAAAACGATGACCGCGGAGCTGTCGAACGTTCCCAAAATGGTCAATTCTGATGAAATTTTAACATTTAATCTTTTGACTGCAAATTACTGTTGGATGTGAATTATTACCTTTTCAACTAAAATAAGTGTGTTTAAAGTCATTTCTGTGCCTGAAATTGGTGAAAATTGAAGCTTCTGAGTAAGCAAAACTCTGTAAAAATGGGAATTTTGGTCACTGTGAGGGTTTAAAAAGTGGTTATTCAACACAAGGCACGATCCAATTGACATTTTGAATCATTTTTGGTAAAGTCCAAAAAATCAATTTTCGGACAAAAAACGATGACCGCGGAGCTGTCGAACGTTCCCAAAATGGTCAATTCTGATGAAATTTTAACATTTAATCTTTTGACTGCAAATTACTGTTGGATATGAATTATTACCTTTTCAATTAAAATAAGTGTGTTTAAAGTCATTTCTCTGCCTGAAATTGGTCAAAATTGAAGCTTCTGAGTAATCAAAACTCTGTAAAAATGGCAATTTTGGTCACTGTGAGGGTTTAAAAAGTGGTTATTCAACATGAGGCACGATCCAATTGACATTTTGAATCATTTTTGGTAAAGTCCAAAAAATCAATTTTCGGACGAAAAACGATGACCGCGGAGCTGTCGAACGTTCCCAAAATGGTCAATTCTGATTAAATTTTAACATTTAATCTTTTGACTGCAAATTACTGTTGGATGTGAATTATTACCTTTTCAACTAAAATAAGTGTGTTTAAAGTCATTTCTGTGCCTGAAATTGGTCAAAATTGAAGCTTCTGAGTAAGCAAAACTCTGTAAAAATGGCAATTTTGGTCACTGTGAGGGTTTAAAAACTGGTTATTCAACACAAGGCACGATCCAATTGACATTTTGAATCATTTTTGGTAAAGTCCAAAAAATCAATTTTCGGACAAAAAACGATGACCGCGGAGCTGTCGAACGTTCCCAAAATGGTCAATTCTGATGAAATTTTAACATTTAATCTTTTGACTGCAAATTACTGTTGGATGTGAATTATTACTTTTTCAACTAAAATAAGTGTGTTTAAAGTCATTTCTCTGCTTGAAATTGGTCAAAATTGAAGCTTCTGAGTAAGCAAAACTCTGTAAAAATGGCAATTTTGGTCACTGTTAGTGTTTAAAAAGTGGTTATTCAACATGAGGCACGATCCAATTGACATTTTGAATCATTTTTGGTAAAGTCCAAAAAATCAATTTTCGGACGAAAAACGATGACCGCGGAGCTGTCGAACGTTCCCAAAATGGTCAATTCTGATTAAATTTTAACATTTAATCTTTTGACTGCAAATTACTGTTGGATGTGAATTATTACCTTTTCAACTAAAATAAGTGTGTTTAAAGTCATTTCTGTGCCTGAAATTGGTCAAAATTGAAGCTTCTGAGTAAGCAAAACTCTGTAAAAATGGCAATTTTGGTCACTGTGAGGGTTTAAAAAGTGGTTATTCAACACAAGGCACGATCCAATTGACATTTTGAATCATTTTTGGTAAAGTCCAAAAAATCAATTTTCGGACAAAAAACGATGACCGCGGAGCTGTCGAACGTTCCCAAAATGGTCAATTCTGATTAAATGTTAACATTTAATCTTTTGACTGCAAATTACTGTTAGATGTGAATTATTACCTTTTCAACTAAAATAAGTGTGTTTAAAGTCATTTATCTGCCTGAAATTGGTCAAAATTGAAGCTTCTGAGTAAGCAAAACTCTGTAAAAATGGCAATTTTGGTCACTGTGAGGGTTTAAAAAGTGGTTATTCAACATGAGGCACGATCCAATTGACATTTTGAATCATTTTTGGTAAAGTCCAAAAAATCAATTTTCGGACGAAAAACGATGACCGCGGAGCTGTCGAACGTTCCCAAAATGGTCAATTCTAATTAAATTTTAACATTTAATCTTTTGACTGCAAATTACTGTTGGATGTGAATTATTACCTTTTCAACTAAAATAAGTGTGTTTAAAGTCATTTATCTGCCTGAAATTGGTCAAAATTGAAGCTTCTGAGTAAGCAAAACTCTGTAAAAATGGCAATTTTGGTCACTGTGAGGGTTTAAAAAGTGGTTATTCAACATGAGGCACGATCCAATTGACATTTTGAATCATTTTTGGTAAAGTCCAAAAAATCAATTTTCGGACAAAAAACGATGACCGCGGAGCTGTCGAACGTTCCCAAAATGGTCAATTCTGATGAAATTTTAACATTTAATCTTTTGACTGCAAATTACTGTTGGATGTGAATTATTACCTTTTCAACTAAAATAAGTGTGTTTAAAGTCATTTCTGTGCCTGAAATTGGTCAAAATTGAAGCTTCTGAGTAAGCAAAACTCTGTAAAAATGGGAATTTTGGTCACTGTGAGGGTTTAAAAAGTGGTTATTCAACACAAGGCACGATCCAATTGACATTTTGAATAATTTTTGGTAAAGTCCAAAAAATCAATTTTCGGACAAAAAACGATGACCGCGGAGCTGTCGAACGTTCCCAAAATGGTCAATTCTGATGAAATTTTAACATTTAATCTTTTGACTGCAAATTACTGTTGGATATGAATTATTACCTTTTCAATTAAAATAAGTGTGTTTAAAGTCATTTCTCTGCCTGAAATTGGTCAAAATTGAAGCTTCTGAGTAATCAAAACTCTGTAAAAATGGCAATTTTGGTCACTGTGAGGGTTTAAAAAGTGGTTATTCAACATGAGGCACGATCCAATTGACATTTTGAATCATTTTTGGTAAAGTCCAAAAAATCAATTTTCGGACGAAAAACGATGACCGCGGAGCTGTCGAACGTTCCCAAAATGATCAATTCTGATTAAATTTTAACATTTAATCTTTTGACTGCAAATTACTGTTGGATGTGAATTATTACCTTTTCAACTAAAATAAGTGTGTTTAAAGTCATTTCTGTGCCTGAAATTGGTCAAAATTGAAGCTTCTGAGTAAGCAAAACTCTGTAAAAATGGCAATTTTGGTCACTGTGAGGGTTTAAAAACTGGTTATTCAACACAAGGCACGATCCAATTGACATTTTGAATCATTTTTGGTAAAGTCCAAAAAATCAATTTTCGGACAAAAAACGATGACCGCGGAGCTGTCGAACGTTCCCAAAATGGTCAATTCTGATGAAATTTTAACATTTAATCTTTTGACTGCAAATTACTGTTGGATGTGAATTATTACTTTTTCAACTAAAATAAGTGTGTTTAAAGTCATTTCTCTGCTTGAAATTGGTCAAAATTGAAGCTTCTGAGTAAGCAAAACTCTGTAAAAATGGCAATTTTGGTCACTGTTAGGGTGTAAAAAGTGGTTATTCAACATGAGGCACGATCCAATTGACATTTTGAATCATTTTTGGTAAAGTCCAAAAAATCAATTTTCGGACGAAAAACGATGACCGCGGAGCTGTCGAACGTTCCCAAAATGGTCAATTCTGATTAAATTTTAACATTTAATCTTTTGACTGCAAATTACTGTTGGATGTGAATTATTACCTTTTCAACTAAAATAAGTTTGTTTAAAGTCATTTCTGTGCCTGAAATTGGTGAAAATTGAAGCTTCTGAGTAAGCAAAACTCTGTAAAAATGGCAATTTTGGTCACTGTGAGGGTTTAAAAAGTGGTTATTCAACACAAGGCACGATCCAATTGACATTTTGAATCATTTTTGGTAAAGTCCAAAAAATCAATTTTCGGCCAAAAAACGATGACCGCGGAGCTGTCGAACGTTCCCAAAATGGTCAATTCTGATGAAATTTTAACATTTAATCTTTTGACTGCAAATTACTGTTGGATATGAATTATTACCTTTTCAATTAAAATAAGTGTGTTTAAAGTCATTTCTCTGCCTGAAATTGGTCAAAATTGAAGCTTCTGAGTAATCAAAACTCTGTAAAAATGGCAATTTTGGTCACTGTGAGGGTTTAAAAAGTGGTTATTCAACATGAGGCACGATCCAATTGACATTTTGAATCATTTTTGGTAAAGTCCAAAAAATCAATTTTCGGACGAAAAACGATGACCGCGGAGCTGTCGAACGTTCCCAAAATGGTCAATTTTGATTAAATGTTAACATTTAATCTTTTGACTGCAAATTACTGTTAGATGTGAATTATTACCTTTTCAACTAAAATAAGTGTGTTTAAAGTCATTTATCTGCCTGAAATTGGTCAAAATTGAAGCTTCTGAGTAAGCAAAACTCTGTAAAAATGGCAATTTTGGTCACTGTGAGGGTTTAAAAAGTGGTTATTCAACATGAGGCACGATCCAATTGACATTTTGAATCATTTTTGGTAAAGTCCAAAAAATCAATTTTCGGACGAAAAACGATGACCGCGGAGCTGTCGAACGTTCCCAAAATGGTCAATTCTGATTAAATTTTAACATTTAATCTTTTGACTGCAAATTACTGTTGGATATGAATTATTACCTTTTCAATTAAAATAAGTGTGTTTAAAGTCATTTCTGTGCCTGAAATTGGTCAAAATTGAAGCTTCTGAGTAAGCAAAACTCTGTAAAAATGGCAATTTTGGTCACTGTGAGGGTTTAAAAAGTGGTTATTCAACACAAGGCACGATCCAATTGACATTTTGAATCATTTTTGGTAAAGTCCAAAAAATCAATTTTCGGACAAAAAACGATGACCGCGGAGCTGTCGAACGTTCCCAAAATGGTCAATTCTGATTAAATTTTAACATTTAATCTTTTGACTGCAAATTACTGTTGGATGTGAATTATTACCTTTTCAACTAAAATAAGTGTGTTTAAAGTCATTTCTGTGCCTGAAATTGGTCAAAATTGAAGCTTCTGAGTAAGCAAAACTCTGTAAAAATGGCAATTTTGGTCACTGTGAGGGTTTAAAAACTGGTTATTCAACACAAGGCACGATCCAATTGACATTTTGAATCATTTTTGGTAAAGTCCAAAAAATCCATTTTCGGACAAAAAACGATGACCGCGGAGCTGTCGAACGTTCCCAAAATGGTCAATTCTGATGAAATTTTAACATTTAATCTTTTGACTGCAAATTACTGTTGGATGTGAATTATTACCTTTTCAACTAAAATAAGTGTGTTTAAAGTAATTTCTCTGCCTGAAATTGGTCAAAATTGAAGCTTCTGAGTAAGCAAAACTCTGTAAAAATGGCAATTTTGGTCACTGTGAGGGTTTAAAAAGTGGTTATTCAACATGAGGCACGATCCAATTGACATTTTGAATCATTTTTGGTAAAGTCCAAAAAATCAATTTTCGGACGAAAAACGATGACCGCGGAGCTGTCGAACGTTCCCAAAATGGTCAATTCTGATTAAATGTTAACATTTAATCTTTTGACTGCAAATTACTGTTAGATGTGAATTATTACCTTTTCAACTAAAATAAGTGTGTTTAAAGTCATTTATCTGCCTGAAATTGGTCAAAATTGAAGCTTCTGAGTAAGCAAAACTCTGTAAAAATGGCAATTTTGGTCACTGTGAGGGTTTAAAAAGTGGTTATTCAACATGAGGCACGATCCAATTGACATTTTGAATCATTTTTGGTAAAGTCCAAAAAATCAATTTTCGGACGAAAAACGATGACCGCGGAGCTGTCGAACGTTCCCAAAATGGTCAATTTTGATTAAATGTTAACATTTAATCTTTTGACTGCAAATTACTGTTAGATGTGAATTATTACCTTTTCAACTAAAATAAGTGTGTTTAAAGTCATTTATCTGCCTGAAATTGGTCAAAATTGAAGCTTCTGAGTAAGCAAAACTCTGTAAAAATGGCAATTTTGGTCACTGTGAGGGTTTAAAAAGTGGTTATTCAACATGAGTCACGATCCAATTGACATTTTGAATCATTTTTGGTAAAGTCCAAAAAATCAATTTTCGGACGAAAAACGATGACCGCGGAGCTGTCGAACGTTCCCAAAATGGTCAATTCTGATTAAATTTTAACATTTAATCTTTTGACTGCAAATTACTGTTGGATGTGAATTATTACCTTTTCAACTAAAATAAGTGTGTTTAAAGTCATTTCTGTGCCTGAAATTGGTCAAAATAGAAGCTTCTGAGTAAGCAAAACTCTGTAAAAATGGCAATTTTGGTCACTGTGAGGGTTTAAAAACTGGTTATTCAACACAAGGCACGATCCAATTGACATTTTGAATCATTTTTGGTAAAGTCCAAAAAATCAATTTTCCGACAAAAAACGATGACCGCGGAGCTGTCGAACGTTCCCAAAATGGTCAATTCTGATGAAATTTTAACATTTAATCTTTTGACTGCAAATTACTGTTGGATATGAATTATTACCTTTTCAATTAAAATAAGTGTGTTTAAAGTCATTTCTCTGCCTGAAATTGGTCAAAATTGAAGCTTCTGAGTAAGCAAAACTCTGTAAAAAGTGGCAATTTTGGTCACTGTGAGGGTTTAAAAAGTGGTTATTCAACATGAGGCACGATCCAATTGACATTTTGAATCATTTTTGGTAAAGTCCAAAAAATCAATTTTCGGACGAAAAACGATGACCGCGGAGCTGTCGAACGTTCCCAAAATGGTCAATTCTGATTAAATTTTAACATTTAATCTTTTGACTGCAAATTACTGTTGGATGTGAATTATTACCTTTTCAACTAAAATAAGTGTGTTTAAAGTCATTTCTGTGCCTGAAATTGGTCAAAATTGAAGCTTCTGAGTAAGCAAAACTCTGTAAAAATGGCAATTTTGGTCACTGTGAGGGTTTAAAAACTGGTTATTCAACACAAGGCACGATCCAATTGACATTTTGAATCATTTTTGGTAAAGTCCAAAAAATCAATTTTCGGACAAAAAACGATGACCGAGGAGCTGTCGAACGTTCCCAAAATGGTCAATTCTGATGAAATTTTAACATTTAATCTTTTGACTGCAAATTACTGTTGGATATGAATTATTACCTTTTCAATTAAAGTAAGTGTGTTTAAAGTCATTTATCTGCCTGAAATTGGTCAAAATTGAAGCTTCTGAGTAAGCAAAACTCTGTAAAAATGGCAATTTTGGTCACTGTGAGGGTTTAAAAAGTGGTTATTCAACATGAGGCACGATCCAATTGACATTTTGAATCATTTTTGGTAAAGTCCAAAAAATCAATTTTCGGACAAAAAACGATGACCGCGGAGCTGTCGAACGTTCCCAAAATGGTCAATTCTGATGAAATTTTAACATTTAATCTTTTGACTGCAAATTACTGTTGGATATGAATTATTACCTTTTCAATTAAAATAAGTGTGTTTAAAGTCATTTCTCTGCCTGAAATTGGTCAAAATTGAAGCTTCTGAGTAATCAAAACTCTGTAAAAATGGCAATTTTGGTCACTGTGAGGGTTTAAAAAGTGGTTATTCAACATGAGGCACGATCCAATTGACATTTTGAATCATTTTTGGTAAAGTCCAAAAAATCAATTTTCGGACGAAAAACGATGACCGCGGAGCTGTCGAACGTTCCCAAAATGGTCAATTCTGATTAAATTTTAACATTTAATCTTTTGACTGCAAATTACTGTTGGATGTGAATTATTACCTTTTCAACTAAAATAAGTGTGTTTAAAGTCATTTCTGTGCCTGAAATTGGTCAAAATTGAAGCTTCTGAGTAAGCAAAACTCTGTAAAAATGGCAATTTTGGTCACTGTGAGGGTTTAAAAACTGGTTATTCAACACAAGGCACGATCCAATTGACATTTTGAATCATTTTTGGTAAAGTCCAAAAAATCAATTTTCGGACAAAAAACGATGACCGCGGAGCTGTCGAACGTTCCCAAAATGGTCAATTCTGATGAAATTTTAACATTTAATCTTTTGACTGCAAATTACTGTTGGATGTGAATTATTACTTTTTCAACTAAAATAAGTGTGTTTAAAGTCATTTCTCTGCTTGAAATTGGTCAAAATTGAAGCTTCTGAGTAAGCAAAACTCTGTAAAAATGGCAATTTTGGTCACTGTTAGGGTTTAAAAAGTGGTTATTCAACATGAGGCACGATCCAATTGACATTTTGAATCATTTTTGGTAAAGTCCAAAAAATCAATTTTCGGACGAAAAACGATGACCGCGGAGCTGTCGAACGTTCCCAAAATGGTCAATTCTGATTAAATTTTAACATTTAATCTTTTGACTGCAAATTACTGTTGGATGTGAATTATTACCTTTTCAACTAAAATAAGTGTGTTTAAAGTCATTTCTGTGCCTGAAATTGGTCAAAATTGAAGCTTCTGAGTAAGCAAAACTCTGTAAAAATGGCAATTTTGGTCACTGTGAGGGTTTAAAAAGTGGTTATTCAACACAAGGCACGATCCAATTGACATTTTGAATCATTTTTGGTAAAGTCCAAAAAATCAATTTTCGGACAAAAAACGATGACCGCGGAGCTGTCGAACGTTCCCAAAATGGTCAATTCTGATTAAATGTTAACATTTAATCTTTTGACTGCAAATTACTGTTAGATGTGAATTATTACCTTTTCAACTAAAATAAGTGTGTTTAAAGTCATTTATCTGCCTGAAATTGGTCAAAATTGAAGCTTCTGAGTAAGCAAAACTCTGTAAAAATGGCAATTTTGGTCACTGTGAGGGTTTAAAAAGTGGTTATTCAACATGAGGCACGATCCAATTGACATTTTGAATCATTTTTGGTAAAGTCCAAAAAATCAATTTTCGGACGAAAAACGATGACCGCGGAGCTGTCGAACGTTCCCAAAATGGTCAATTCTAATTAAATTTTAACATTTAATCTTTTGACTGCAAATTACTGTTGGATGTGAATTATTACCTTTTCAACTAAAATAAGTGTGTTTAAAGTCATTTCTGTGCCTGAAATTGGTCAAAATTGAAGCTTCTGAGTAAGCAAAACTCTGTAAAAATGGCAATTTTGGTCACTGTGAGGGTTTAAAAACTGGTTATTCAACACAAGGCACGATCCAATTGACATTTTGAATCATTTTTGGTAAAGTCCAAAAAATCTATTTTCGGACAAAAAACGATGACCGCGGAGCTGTCGAACGTTCCCAAAATGGTCAATTCTGATGAAATTTTAACATTTAATCTTTTGACTGCAAATTACTGTTGGATATGAATTATTACCTTTTCAATTAAAATAAGTGTGTTTAAAGTCATTTATCTGCCTGAAATTGGTCAAAATTGAAGCTTCTGAGTAAGCAAAACTCTGTAAAAATGGCAATTTTGGTCACTGTGAGGGTTTAAAAAGTGGTTATTCAACATGAGGCACGATCCAATTGACATTTTGAATCATTTTTGGTAAAGTCCAAAAAATCAATTTTCGGACAAAAAACGATGACCGCGGAGCTGTCGAACGTTCCCAAAATGGTCAATTCTGATGAAATTTTAACATTTAATCTTTTGACTGCAAATTACTGTTGGATGTGAATTATTACCTTTTCAACTAAAATAAGTGTGTTTAAAGTCATTTCTGTGCCTGAAATTGGTCAAAATTGAAGCTTCTGAGTAAGCAAAACTCTGTAAAAATGGGAATTTTGGTCACTGTGAGGGTTTAAAAAGTGGTTATTCAACACAAGGCACGATCCAATTGACATTTTGAATCATTTTTGGTAAAGTCCAAAAAATCAATTTTCGGACAAAAAACGATGACCGCGGAGCTGTCGAACGTTCCCAAAATGGTCAATTCTGATGAAATTTTAACATTTAATCTTTTGACTGCAAATTACTGTTGGATATGAATTATTACCTTTTCAATTAAAATAAGTGTGTTTAAAGTCATTTCTCTGCCTGAAATTGGTCAAAATTGAAGCTTCTGAGTAATCAAAACTCTGTAAAAATGGCAATTTTGGTCACTGTGAGGGTTTAAAAAGTGGTTATTCAACATGAGGCACGATCCAATTGACATTTTGAATCATTTTTGGTAAAGTCCAAAAAATCAATTTTCGGACGAAAAACGATGACCGCGGAGCTGTCGAACGTTCCCAAAATGATCAATTCTGATTAAATTTTAACATTTAATCTTTTGACTGCAAATTACTGTTGGATGTGAATTATTACCTTTTCAACTAAAATAAGTGTGTTTAAAGTCATTTCTGTGCCTGAAATTGGTCAAAATTGAAGCTTCTGAGTAAGCAAAACTCTGTAAAAATGGCAATTTTGGTCACTGTGAGGGTTTAAAAACTGGTTATTCAACACAAGGCACGATCCAATTGACATTTTGAATCATTTTTGGTAAAGTCCAAAAAATCAATTTTCGGACAAAAAACGATGACCGCGGAGCTGTCGAACGTTCCCAAAATGGTCAATTCTGATGAAATTTTAACATTTAATCTTTTGACTGCAAATTACTGTTGGATGTGAATTATTACTTTTTCAACTAAAATAAGTGTGTTTAAAGTCATTTCTCTGCTTGAAATTGGTCAAAATTGAAGCTTCTGAGTAAGCAAAACTCTGTAAAAATGGCAATTTTGGTCACTGTTAGGGTGTAAAAAGTGGTTATTCAACATGAGGCACGATCCAATTGACATTTTGAATCATTTTTGGTAAAGTCCAAAAAATCAATTTTCGGACGAAAAACGATGACCGCGGAGCTGTCGAACGTTCCCAAAATGGTCAATTCTGATTAAATTTTAACATTTAATCTTTTGACTGCAAATTACTGTTGGATGTGAATTATTACCTTTTCAACTAAAATAAGTGTGTTTAAAGTCATTTCTGTGCCTGAAATTGGTGAAAATTGAAGCTTCTGAGTAAGCAAAACTCTGTAAAAATGGCAATTTTGGTCACTGTGAGGGTTTAAAAAGTGGTTATTCAACACAAGGCACGATCCAATTGACATTTTGAATCATTTTTGGTAAAGTCCAAAAAATCAATTTTCGGACAAAAAACGATGACCGCGGAGCTGTCGAACGTTCCCAAAATGGTCAATTCTGATGAAATTTTAACATTTAATCTTTTGACTGCAAATTACTGTTGGATATGAATTATTACCTTTTCAATTAAAATAAGTGTGTTTAAAGTCATTTCTCTGCCTGAAATTGGTCAAAATTGAAGCTTCTGAGTAATCAAAACTCTGTAAAAATGGCAATTTTGGTCACTGTGAGGGTTTAAAAAGTGGTTATTCAACATGAGGCACGATCCAATTGACATTTTGAATCATTTTTGGTAAAGTCCAAAAAATCAATTTTCGGACGAAAAACGATGACCGCGGAGCTGTCGAACGTTCCCAAAATGGTCAATTCTGATTAAATGTTAACATTTAATCTTTTGACTGCAAATTACTGTTAGATGTGAATTATTAACTTTTCAACTAAAATAAGTGTTTTTAAAGTCATTTATCTGCCTGAAATTGGTCAAAATTGAAGCTTCTGAGTAAGCAAAACTCTGTAAAAATGGCAATTTTGGTCACTGTGAGGGTTTAAAAAGTGGTTATTCAACATGAGGCACGATCCAATTGACATTTTGAATCATTTTTGGTAAAGTCCAAAAAATCAATTTTCGGACGAAAAACGATGACCGCGGAGCTGTCGAACGTTCCCAAAATGGTCAATTCTGATTAAATTTTAACATTTAATCTTTTGACTGCAAATTACTGTTGGGTGTGAATTATTACCTTTTCAACTAAAATAAGTGTGTTTAAAGTCATTTCTGTGCCTGAAATTGGTCAAAATTGAAGCTTCTGAGTAAGCAAAATTCTGTAAAAATGGCAATTTTGGTCACTGTGAGGGTTTAAAAACTGGTTATTCAACACAAGGCACGATCCAATTGACATTTTGAATCATTTTTGGTAAAGTCCAAAAAATCAATTTTCGGACAAAAAACGATGACCGCGGAGCTGTCGAACGTTCCCAAAATGGTCAATTCTGATGAAATTTTAACATTTAATCTTTTGACTGCAAATTACTGTTGGATGTGAATTATTACTTTTTCAACTAAAATAAGTGTGTTTAAAGTCATTTCTCTGCTTGAAATTGGTCAAAATTGAAGCTTCTGAGTAAGCAAAACTCTGTAAAAATGGCAATTTTGGTCACTGTGAGGGTTTAAAAAGTGGTTATTCAACATGAGGCACGATCCAATTGACATTTTGAATCATTTTTGGTAAAGTCCAAAAAATCAATTTTCGGACGAAAAACGATGACCGCGGAGCTGTCGAACGTTCCCAAAATGGTCAATTCTGATTAAATTTTAACATTTAATCTTTTGACTGCAAATTACTGTTGGATGTGAATTATTACCTTTTCAACTAAAATAAGTGTTGATTAAAGTCATTTCTGTGCCTGAAATTGGTCAAAATTGAAGCTTCTGAGTAAGCAAAACTCTGTAAAAATGGCAATTTTGGTCACTGTGAGGGTTTAAAAACTGGTTATTCAACACAAGGCACGATCCAATTGACATTTTGAATAATTTTTGGTAAAGTCCAAAAAATCCATTTTCGGACAAAAAACGATGACCGCGTAGCTGTCGAACGTTCCCAAAATGGTCAATTCTGATGAAATTTTAACATTTAATCTTTTGACTGCAAATTACTGTTGGATATGAATTATTACCTTTTCAATTAAAATAAGTGTGTTTAAAGTCATTTCTGTGCCTGAAATTGGTCAAAATTGAAGCTTCTGAGTAAGCAAAACTCTGTAAAAATGGCAATTTTGGTCACTGTGAGGGTTTAAAAAGTGGTTATTCAACACAAGGCACGATCCAATTGACATTTTGAATCATTTTTGGTAAAGTCCAAAAAATCAATTTTCAGACAAAAAACGATGACCGCGGAGCTGTCGAACGTTCCCAAAATGGTCAATTCTGATTAAATTTTAACATTTAATCTTTTGACTGCAAATTACTGTTGGATGTGAATTATTACCTTTTCAACTAAAATAAGTGTGTTTAAAGTCATTTCTGTGCCTGAAATTGGTCAAAATTGAAGCTTCTGAGTAAGCAAAACTCTGTAAAAATGGCATTTTTGGTCACTGTGAGGGTTTAAAAACTGGTTATTCAACACAAGGCACGATCCAATTGACATTTTGAATCATTTTTGGTAAAGTCCAAAAAATCCATTTTCGGACAAAAAACGATGACCGCGGAGCTGTCGAACGTTCCCAAAATGGTCAATTCTGATGAAATTTTAACATTTAATCTTTTGACTGCAAATTACTGTTGGATGTGAATTATTACCTTTTCAACTAAAATAAGTGTGTTTAAAGTAATTTCTCTGCCTGAAATTGGTCAAAATTGAAGCTTCTGAGTAAGCAAAACTCTGTAAAAATGGCAATTTTGGTCACTGTGAGGGTTTAAAAAGTGGTTATTCAACATGAGGCACGATCCAATTGACATTTTGAATCATTTTTGGTAAAGTCCAAAAAATCAATTTTCGGACGAAAAACGATGACCGCGGAGCTGTCGAACGTTCCCAAAATGGTCAATTCTGATTAAATGTTAACATTTAATCTTTTGACTGCAAATTACTGTTAGATGTGAATTATTACCTTTTCAACTAAAATAAGTGTGTTTAAAGTCATTTATCTGCCTGAAATTGGTCAAAATTGAAGCTTCTGAGTAAGCAAAACTCTGTAAAAATGGCAATTTTGGTCACTGTGAGGGTTTAAAAAGTGGTTATTCAACGTGAGGCACGATCCAATTGACATTTTGAATCATTTTTGGTAAAGTCCAAAAAATCAATTTTCGGACGAAAAACGATGACCGCGGAGCTGTCGAACGTTCCCAAAATGGTCAATTTTGATTAAATGTTAACATTTAATCTTTTGACTGCAAATTACTGTTAGATGTGAATTATTACCTTTTCAACTAAAATAAGTGTGTTTAAAGTCATTTATCTGCCTGAAATTGGTCAAAATTGAAGCTTCTGAGTAAGCAAAACTCTGTAAAAATGGCAATTTTGGTCACTGTGAGGGTTTAAAAAGTGGTTATTCAACATGAGGCACGATCCAATTGACATTTTGAATCATTTTTGGTAAAGTCCAAAAAATCAATTTTCGGACGAAAAACGATGACCGCGGAGCTGTCGAACGTTCCCAAAATGGTCAATTCTGATTAAATTTTAACATTTAATCTTTTGACTGCAAATTACTGTTGGATGTGAATTATTACCTTTTCAACTAAAATAAGTGTGTTTAAAGTCATTTATCTGCCTGAAATTGGTCAAAATTGAAGCTTCTGAGTAAGCAAAACTCTGTAAAAATGGCAATTTTGGTCACTGTGAGGGTTTAAAAACTGGTTATTCAACACAAGGCACGATCCAATTGACATTTTGAATCATTTTTGGTAAAGTCCAAAAAATCAATTTTCCGACAAAAAACGATGACCGCGGAGCTGTCGAACGTTCCCAAAATGGTCAATTCTGATGAAATTTTAACATTTAATCTTTTGACTGCAAATTACTGTTGGATATGAATTATTACCTTTTCAATTAAAATAAGTGTGTTTAAAGTCATTTCTCTGCCTGAAATTGGTCAAAATTGAAGCTTCTGAGTAAGCAAAACTCTGTAAAAATGGCAATTTTGGTCACTGTGAGGGTTTAAAAAGTGGTTATTCAACACAAGGCACGATCCAATTGACATTTTGAATCATTTTTGGTAAAGTCCAAAAAATCAATTTTCGGACAAAAAACGATGACCGCGGAGCTGTCGAACGTTCCCAAAATGGTCAATTCTGATTAAATTTTAACATTTAATCTTTTGACTGCAAATTACTGTTGGATGTGAATTATTACCTTTTCAACTAAAATAAGTGTGTTTAAAGTCATTTCTGTGCCTGAAATTGGTCAAAATTGAAGCTTCTGAGTAAGCAAAACTCTGTAAAAATGGCAATTTTGGTCACTGTGAGGGTTTAAAAACTGGTTATTCAACACAAGGCACGATCCAATTGACATTTTGAATCATTTTTGGTAAAGTCCAAAAAATCCATTTTCGGACAAAAAACGATGACCGCGGAGCTGTCGAACGTTCCCAAAATGGTCAATTCTGATGAAATTTTAACATTTAATCTTTTGACTGCAAATTACTGTTGGATGTGAATTATTACCTTTTCAACTAAAATAAGTGTGTTTAAAGTAATTTCTCTGCCTGAAATTGGTCAAAATTGAAGCTTCTGAGTAAGCAAAACTCTGTAAAAATGGCAATTTTGGTCACTGTGAGGGTTTAAAAAGTGGTTATTCAACATGAGGCACGATCCAATTGACATTTTGAATCATTTTTGGTAAAGTCCAAAAAATCAATTTTCGGACGAAAAACGATGACCGCGGAGCTGTCGAACGTTCCCAAAATGGTCAATTCTGATTAAATGTTAACATTTAATCTTTTGACTGCAAATTACTGTTAGATGTGAATTATTACCTTTTCAACTAAAATAAGTGTGTTTAAAGTCATTTATCTGCCTGAAATTGGTCAAAATTGAAGCTTCTGAGTAAGCAAAACTCTGTAAAAATGGCAATTTTGGTCACTGTGAGGGTTTAAAAAGTGGTTATTCAACATGAGGCACGATCCAATTGACATTTTGAATCATTTTTGGTAAAGTCCAAAAAATCAATTTTCGGACGAAAAACGATGACCGCGGAGCTGTCGAACGTTCCCAAAATGGTCAATTTTGATTAAATGTTAACATTTAATCTTTTGACTGCAAATTACTGTTAGATGTGAATTATTACCTTTTCAACTAAAATAAGTGTGTTTAAAGTCATTTATCTGCCTGAAATTGGTCAAAATTGAAGCTTCTGAGTAAGCAAAACTCTGTAAAAATGGCAATTTTGGTCACTGTGAGGGTTTAAAAAGTGGTTATTCAACATGAGTCACGATCCAATTGACATTTTGAATCATTTTTGGTAAAGTCCAAAAAATCAATTTTCGGACGAAAAACGATGACCGCGGAGCTGTCGAACGTTCCCAAAATGGTCAATTCTGATTAAATTTTAACATTTAATCTTTTGACTGCAAATTACTGTTGGATGTGAATTATTACCTTTTCAACTAAAATAAGTGTGTTTAAAGTCATTTCTGTGCCTGAAATTGGTCAAAATAGAAGCTTCTGAGTAAGCAAAACTCTGTAAAAATGGCAATTTTGGTCACTGTGAGGGTTTAAAAACTGGTTATTCAACACAAGGCACGATCCAATTGACATTTTGAATCATTTTTGGTAAAGTCCAAAAAATCAATTTTCCGACAAAAAACGATGACCGCGGAGCTGTCGAACGTTCCCAAAATGGTCAATTCTGATGAAATTTTAACATTTAATCTTTTGACTGCAAATTACTGTTGGATATGAATTATTACCTTTTCAATTAAAATAAGTGTGTTTAAAGTCATTTCTCTGCCTGAAATTGGTCAAAATTGAAGCTTCTGAGTAAGCAAAACTCTGTAAAAAGTGGCAATTTTGGTCACTGTGAGGGTTTAAAAAGTGGTTATTCAACATGAGGCACGATCCAATTGACATTTTGAATCATTTTTGGTAAAGTCCAAAAAATCAATTTTCGGACGAAAAACGATGACCGCGGAGCTGTGGAACGTTCCCAAAATGGTCAATTCTGATTAAATTTTAACATTTAATCTTTTGACTGCAAATTACTGTTGGATGTGAATTATTACCTTTTCAACTAAAATAAGTGTGTTTAAAGTCATTTCTGTGCCTGAAATTGGTCAAAATTGAAGCTTCTGAGTAAGCAAAACTCTGTAAAAATGGCAATTTTGGTCACTGTGAGGGTTTAAAAACTGGTTATTCAACACAAGGCACGATCCAATTGACATTTTGAATCATTTTTGGTAAAGTCCAAAAAATCAATTTTCGGACAAAAAACGATGACCGCGGAGCTGTCGAACGTTCCCAAAATGGTCAATTCTGATGAAATTTTAACATTTAATCTTTTGACTGCAAATTACTGTTGGATATGAATTATTACCTTTTCAATTAAAGTAAGTGTGTTTAAAGTCATTTATCTGCCTGAAATTGGTCAAAATTGAAGCTTCTGAGTAAGCAAAACTCTGTAAAAATGGCAATTTTGGTCACTGTGAGGGTTTAAAAAGTGGTTATTCAACATGAGGCACGATCCAATTGACATTTTGAATCATTTTTGGTAAAGTCCAGAAAATCAATTTTCGGACAAAAAACGATGACCGCGGAGCTGTCGAACGTTCCCAAAATGGTCAATTCTGATGAAATTTTAACATTTAATCTTTTGACTGCAAATTACTGTTGGATATGAATTATTACCTTATCAATTAAAATAAGTGTGTTTAAAGTCATTTCTCTGCCTGAAATTGGTCAAAATTGAAGCTTCTGAGTAATCAAAACTCTGTAAAAATGGCAATTTTGGTCACTGTGAGGGTTTAAAAAGTGGTTATTCAACATGAGGCACGATCCAATTGACATTTTGAATCATTTTTGGTAAAGTCCAAAAAATCAATTTTCGGACGAAAAACGATGACCGCGGAGCTGTCGAACGTTCCCAAAATGGTCAATTCTGATTAAATTTTAACATTTAATCTTTTGACTGCAAATTACTGTTGGATGTGAATTATTACCTTTTCAACTAAAATAAGTGTGTTTAAAGTCATTTCTGTGCCTGAAATTGGTCAAAATTGAAGCTTCTGAGTAAGCAAAACTCTGTAAAAATGGCAATTTTGGTCACTGTGAGGGTTTAAAAACTGGTTATTCAACACAAGGCACGATCCAATTGACATTTTGAATCATTTTTGGTAAAGTCCAAAAAATCAATTTTCGGACAAAAAACGATGACCGCGGAGCTGTCGAACGTTCCCAAAATGGTCAATTCTGATGAAATTTTAACATTTAATCTTTTGACTGCAAATTACTGTTGGATGTGAATTATTACTTTTTCAACTAAAATAAGTGTGTTTAAAGTCATTTCTCTGCTTGAAATTGGTCAAAATTGAAGCTTCTGAGTAAGCAAAACTCTGTAAAAATGGCAATTTTGGTCACTGTTAGGGTTTAAAAAGTGGTTATTCAACATGAGGCACGATCCAATTGACATTTTGAATCATTTTTGGTAAAGTCCAAAAAATCAATTTTCGGACGAAAAACGATGACCGCGGAGCTGTCGAACGTTCCCAAAATGGTCAATTCTGATTAAATTTTAACATTTAATCTTTTGACTGCAAATTACTGTTGGATGTGAATTATTACCTTTTCAACTAAAATAAGTGTGTTTAAAGTCATTTCTGTGCCTGAAATTGGTCAAAATTGAAGCTTCTGAGTAAGCAAAACTCTGTAAAAATGGCAATTTTGGTCACTGTGAGGGTTTAAAAAGTGGTTATTCAACACAAGGCACGATCCAATTGACATTTTGAATCATTTTTGGTAAAGTCCAAAAAATCAATTTTCGGACAAAAAACGATGACCGCGGAGCTGTTGAACGTTCCCAAAATGGTCAATTCTGATGAAATTTTAACATTTAATCTTTTGACTGCAAATTACTGTTGGATATGAATTATTACCTTTTCAATTAAAATAAGTGTGTTTAAAGTCATTTCTCTGCCTGAAATTGGTCAAAATTGAAGCTTCTGAGTAATCAAAACTCTGTAAAAATGGCAATTTTGGTCACTGTGAGGGTTTAAAAAGTGGTTATTCAACATGAGGCACGATCCAATTGACATTTTGAATCATTTTTGGTAAAGTCCAAAAAATCAATTTTCGGACGAAAAACGATGACCGCGGAGCTGTCGAACGTTCCCAAAATGGTCAATTCTGATTAAATGTTAACATTTAATCTTTTGACTGCAAATTACTGTTAGATGTGAATTATTAACTTTTCAACTAAAATAAGTGTGTTTAAAGTTATTTATCTGCCTGAAATTGGTCAAAATTGAAGCTTCTGAGAAAGCAAAACTCTGTAAAAATGGCAATTTTGGTCACTGTGAGGGTTTAAAAAGTGGTTATTCAACATGAGGCACGATCCAATTGACATTTTGAATCATTTTTGGTAAAGTCCAAAAAATCAATTTTCGGACGAAAAACGATGACCGCGGAGCTGTCGAACGTTCCCAAAATGGTCAATTCTGATTAAATTTTAACATTTAATCTTTTGACTGCAAATTACTGTTGGGTGTGAAATATTACCTTTTCAACTAAAATAAGTGTGTTTAAAGTCATTTCTGTGCCTGAAATTGGTCAAAATTGAAGCTTCTGAGTAAGCAAAACTCTGTAAAAATGGCAATTTTGGTCACTGTGAGGGTTTAAAAACTGGTTATTCAACACAAGGCACGATCCAATTGACATTTTGAATCATTTTTGGTAAAGTCCAAAAAATCCATTTTCGGACAAAAAACGATGACCGCGGAGCTGTCGAACGTTCCCAAAATGGTCAATTCTGATGAAATTTTAACATTTAATCTTTTGACTGCAAATTACTGTTGGATGTGAATTATTACTTTTTCAACTAAAATAAGTGTGTTTAAAGTCATTTCTCTGCTTGAAATTGGTCAAAATTGAAGCTTCTGAGTAAGCAAAACTCTGTAAAAATGGCAATTTTGGTCACTGTTAGGGTTTAAAAAGTGGTTATTCAACATGAGGCACGATCCAATTGACATTTTGAATCATTTTTGGTAAAGTCCAAAAAATCAATTTTCGGACGAAAAACGATGACCGCGGAGCTGTCGAACGTTCCCAAAATGGTCAATTCTGATTAAATTTTAACATTTAATCTTTTGACTGCAAATTACTGTTGGATGTGAATTATTACCTTTTCAACTAAAATAAGTGTTGATTAAAGTCATTTCTGTGCCTGAAATTGGTCAAAATTGAAGCTTCTGAGTAAGCAAAACTCTGTAAAAATGGCAATTTTGGTCACTGTGAGGGTTTAAAAACTGGTTATTCAACACAAGGCACGATCCAATTGACATTTTGAATAATTTTTGGTAAAGTCCAAAAAATCCATTTTCGGACAAAAAACGATGACCGCGTAGCTGTCGAACGTTCCCAAAATGGTCAATTCTGATTAAATTTTAACATTTAATCTTTTGACTGCAAATTACTGTTGGATGTGAATTATTACCTTTTCAACTAAAATAAGTGTGTTTAAAGTCATTTCTGTGCCTGAAATTGGTCAAAATTGAAGCTTCTGAGTAAGCAAAACTCTGTAAAAATGGCAATTTTGGTCACTGTGAGGGTTTAAAAAGTGGTTATTCAACATGAGGCACGATCCAATTGACATTTTGAATCATTTTTGGTAAAGTCCAAAAAATCAATTTTCGGACGAAAAACGATGACCGCGGAGCTGTCGAACGTTCCCAAAATGGTCAATTCTGATGAAATTTTAACATTTAATATTTTGACTGCAAATTACTGTTGGATATGAATTATTACCTTTTCAATTAAAATAAGTGTGTTTAAAGTCATTTCTCTGCCTGAAATTGGTCAAAATTGAAGCTTCTGAGTAATCAAAACTCTGTAAAAATGGCAATTTTGGTCACTGTGAGGGTTTAAAAAGTGGTTATTCAACATGAGGCACGATCCAATTGACATTTTGAATCATTTTTGGTAAAGTCCAAAAAATCAATTTTCGGACGAAAAACGATGACCGCGGAGCTGTCGAAAGTTCCCAAAATGGTCAATTCTGATTAAATTTTAACATTTAATCTTTTGACTGCAAATTACTGTTGGATGTGAATTATTACCTTTTCAACTAAAATAAGTGTGTTTAAAGTCATTTCTCTGCCTGAAATTGGTCAAAATTGAAGCTTCTGAGTAAGCAAAACTCTGTAAAAATGGCAATTTTGGTCACTGTGAGGGTTTAAAAACTGGTTATTCAACACAAGGCACGATCCAATTGACATTTTGAATCATTTTTGGTAAAGTCCAAAAAATCCATTTTCGGACAAAAAACGATGACCGCGGAGCTGTCGAACGTTCCCAAAATGGTCAATTCTGATGAAATTTTAACATTTAATCTTTTGACTGCAAATTACTGTTGGATGTGAATTATTACCTTTTCAACTAAAATAAGTGTGTTTAAAGTCATTTCTCTGCCTGAAATTGGTCAAAATTGAAGATTCTGAGTAAGCAAAACTCTGTAAAAATGGCAATTTTGGTCACTGTGAGGGTTTAAAAAGTGGTTATTCAACACAAGGCACGATCCAATTGACATTTTGAATCATTTTTGGTAAAGTCCAAAAAATCAATTTTCGGACGAAAAACGATGACCGCGGAGCTGTCGAACGTTCCCAAAATGGTCAATTCTGATTAAATTTTAACATTTAATCTTTTGACTGCAAATTACTGTTGGATGTGAATTATTACCTTTTCAACTAAAATAAGTGTGTTTAAAGTCATTTCTGTGCCTGAAATTGGTCAAAATTGAAGCTTCTGAGTAAGCAAAACTCTGTAAAAATGGCAATTTTGGTCACTGTGAGGGTTTAAAAACTGGTTATTCAACACAAGGCACGATCCAATTGACATTTTGAATCATTTTTGGTAAAGTCCATAAAATCAATTTTCGGACAAAAAACGATGACCGCGGAGCTGTCGAACGTTCCCAAAATGTTCAATTCTGATTAAATTTTAACATTTAATCTTTTGACTGCAAATTACTGTTGGATGTGAATTATTACCTTTTCAACTAAAATAAGTGTGTTTAAAGTCATTTCTGTGCCTGAAATTGGTCAAAATTGAAGCTTCTGAGTAAGCAAAACTCTGTAAAAATGGCAATTTTGGTCACTGTGAGGGTTTAAAATCTGGTTATTCAACACAAGGCACGATCCAATTGACATTTTGAATCATTTTTGGTAAAGTCCAAAAAATCCATTTTCGGACAAAAAACGATGACCGCGGAGCTGTCGAACGTTCCCAAAATGGTCAATTCTGATGAAATTTTAACATTTAATCTTTTGACTGCAAATTACTGTTGGATGTGAATTATTACCTTTTCAACTAAAATAAGTGTGTTTAAAGTCATTTCTCTGCCTGAAATTGGTCAAAATTGAAGCTTCTGAGTAAGCAAAACTCTGTAAAAATGGCAATTTTGGTCACTGTGAGGGTTTAAAAAGTGGTTATTCAACATGAGGCACGATCCAATTGACATTTTGAATCATTTTTGGTAAAGTCCAAAAAATCAATTTTCGGACGAAAAACGATGACCGCGGAGCTGTCGAACGTTCCCAAAATGGTCAATTCTGATTAAATGTTAACATTTAATCTTTTGACTGCAAATTACTGTTAGGTGTGAATTATTACCTTTTCAACTAAAATAAGTGTGTTTAAAGTCATTTATCTGCCTGAAATTGGTCAAAATTGAAGCTTCTGAGTAAGCAAAACTCTGTAAAAAGTGGCAATTTTGGTCACTGTGAGGGTTTAAAAAGTGGTTATTCAACATGAGGCACGATCCAATTGACATTTTGAATCATTTTTGGTAAAGTCCAAAAAATCAATTTTCGGACGAAAAACGATGACCGCGGAGCTGTCGAACGTTCCCAAAATGGTCAATTCTGATTAAATTTTAACATTTAATCTTTTGACTGCAAATTACTGTTGGATGTGAATTATTACCTTTTCAACTAAAATAAGTGTGTTTAAAGTCATTTCTGTGCCTGAAATTGGTCAAAATTGAAGCTTCTGAGTAAGCAAAACTCTGTAAAAATGGCAATTTTGGTCACTGTGAGGGTTTAAAAACTGGTTATTCAACACAAGGCACGATCCAATTGACATTTTGAATCATTTTTGGTAAAGTCCAAAAAATCAATTTTCGGACAAAAAACGATGACCGCGGAGCTGTCGAACGTTCCCAAAATGGTCAATTCTGATGAAATTTTAACATTTAATCTTTTGACTGCAAATTACTGTTGGATATGAATTATTACCTTTTCAATTAAAGTAAGTGTGTTTAAAGTCATTTATCTGCCTGAAATTGGTCAAAATTGAAGCTTCTGAGTAAGCAAAACTCTGTAAAAATGGCAATTTTGGTCACTGTGAGGGTTTAAAAACTGGTTATTCAACACAAGGCACGATCCAATTGACATTTTGAATCATTTTTGGTAAAGTCCATAAAATCAATTTTCGGACAAAAAACGATGACCGCGGAGCTGTCGAACGTTCCCAAAATGTTCAATTCTGATTAAATTTTAACATTTAATCTTTTGACTGCAAATTACTGTTGGATGTGAATTATTACCTTTTCAACTAAAATAAGTGTGTTTAAAGTCATTTCTGTGCCTGAAATTGGTCAAAATTGAAGCTTCTGAGTAAGCAAAACTCTGTAAAAATGGCAATTTTGGTCACTGTGAGGGTTTAAAATCTGGTTATTCAACACAAGGCACGATCCAATTGACATTTTGAATCATTTTTGGTAAAGTCCAAAAAATCCATTTTCGGACAAAAAACGATGACCGCGGAGCTGTCGAACGTTCCCAAAATGGTCAATTCTGATGAAATTTTAACATTTAATCTTTTGACTGCAAATTACTGTTGGATGTGAATTATTACCTTTTCAACTAAAATAAGTGTGTTTAAAGTCATTTCTCTGCCTGAAATTGGTCAAAATTGAAGCTTCTGAGTAAGCAAAACTCTGTAAAAATGGCAATTTTGGTCACTGTGAGGGTTTAAAAAGTGGTTATTCAACATGAGGCACGATCCAATTGACATTTTGAATCATTTTTGGTAAAGTCCAAAAAATCAATTTTCGGACGAAAAACGATGACCGCGGAGCTGTCGAACGTTCCCAAAATGGTCAATTCTGATTAAATGTTAACATTTAATCTTTTGACTGCAAATTACTGTTAGGTGTGAATTATTACCTTTTCAACTAAAATAAGTGTGTTTAAAGTCATTTATCTGCCTGAAATTGGTCAAAATTGAAGCTTCTGAGTAAGCAAAACTCTGTAAAAAGTGGCAATTTTGGTCACTGTGAGGGTTTAAAAAGTGGTTATTCAACATGAGGCACGATCCAATTGACATTTTGAATCATTTTTGGTAAAGTCCAAAAAATCAATTTTCGGACGAAAAACGATGACCGCGGAGCTGTCGAACGTTCCCAAAATGGTCAATTCTGATTAAATTTTAACATTTAATCTTTTGACTGCAAATTACTGTTGGATGTGAATTATTACCTTTTCAACTAAAATAAGTGTGTTTAAAGTCATTTCTGTGCCTGAAATTGGTCAAAATTGAAGCTTCTGAGTAAGCAAAACTCTGTAAAAATAGCAATTTTGGTCACTGTGAGGGTTTAAAAACTGGTTATTCAACACAAGGCACGATCCAATTGACATTTTGAATCATTTTTGGTAAAGTCCAAAAAATCAATTTTCGGACAAAAAACGATGACCGCGGAGCTGTCGAACGTTCCCAAAATGGTCAATTCTGATGAAATTTTAACATTTAATCTTTTGACTGCAAATTACTGTTGGATATGAATTATTACCTTTTCAATTAAAGTAAGTGTGTTTAAAGTCATTTATCTGCCTGAAATTGGTCAAAATTGAAGCTTCTGAGTAAGCAAAACTCTGTAAAAATGGCAATTTTGGTCACTGTGAGGGTTTAAAAAGTGGTTATTCAACATGAGGCACGATCCAATTGACATTTTGAATCATTTTTGGTAAAGTCCAAAAAATCAATTTTCGGACAAAAAACGATGACCGCGGAGCTGTCGAACGTTCCCAAAATGGTCAATTCTGATGAAATTTTAACATTTAATCTTTTGACTGCAAATTACTGTTGGATATGAATTATTACCTTTTCAATTAAAATAAGTGTGTTTAAAGTCATTTCTCTGCCTGAAATTGGTCAAAATTGAAGCTTCTGAGTAATCAAAACTCTGTAAAAATGGCAATTTTGGTCACTGTGAGGGTTTAAAAAGTGGTTATTCAACATGAGGCACGATCCAATTGACATTTTGAATCATTTTTGGTAAAGTCCAAAAAATCAATTTTCGGACGAAAAACGATGACCGCGGAGCTGTCGAACGTTCCCAAAATGGTCAATTCTGATTAAATTTTAACATTTAATCTTTTGACTGCAAATTACTGTTGGATGTGAATTATTACCTTTTCAACTAAAATAAGTGTGTTTAAAGTCATTTCTGTGCCTGAAATTGGTCAAAATTGAAGCTTCTGAGTAAGCAAAACTCTGTAAAAATGGCAATTTTGGTCACTGTGAGGGTTTAAAAACTGGTTATTCAACACAAGGCACGATCCAATTGACATTTTGAATCATTTTTGGTAAAGTCCAAAAAATCAATTTTCGGACAAAAAACGATGACCGCGGAGCTGTCGAACGTTCCCAAAATGGTCAATTCTGATGAAATTTTAACATTTAATCTTTTGACTGCAAATTACTGTTGGATGTGAATTATTACTTTTTCAACTAAAATAAGTGTGTTTAAAGTCATTTCTCTGCTTGAAATTGGTCAAAATTGAAGCTTCTGAGTAAGCAAAACTCTGTAAAAATTGCAATTTTGGTCACTGTTAGGGTTTAAAAAGTGGTTATTCAACATGAGGCACGATCCAATTGACATTTTGAATCATTTTTGGTAAAGTCCAAAAAATCAATTTTCGGACGAAAAACGATGACCGCGGAGCTGTCGAACGTTCCCAAAATGGTCAATTCTGATTAAATTTTAACATTTAATCTTTTGACTGCAAATTACTGTTGGATGTGAATTATTACCTTTTCAACTAAAATAAGTGTGTTTAAAGTCATTTCTGTGCCTGAAATTGGTCAAAATTGAAGCTTCTGAGTAAGCAAAACTCTGTAAAAATGGCAATTTTGGTCACTGTGAGGGTTTAAAAAGTGGTTATTCAACACAAGGCACGATCCAATTGACATTTTGAATCATTTTTGGTAAAGTCCAAAAAATCAATTTTCGGACAAAAAACGATGACCGCGGAGCTGTTGAACGTTCCCAAAATGGTCAATTCTGATGAAATTTTAACATTTAATCTTTTGACTGCAAATTACTGTTGGATATGAATTATTACCTTTTCAATTAAAATAAGTGTGTTTAAAGTCATTTCTCTGCCTGAAATTGGTCAAAATTGAAGCTTCTGAGTAATCAAAACTCTGTAAAAATGGCAATTTTGGTCACTGTGAGGGTTTAAAAAGTGGTTATTCAACATGAGGCACGATCCAATTGACATTTTGAATCATTTTTGGTAAAGTCCAAAAAATCAATTTTCGGACGAAAAACGATGACCGCGGAGCTGTCGAACGTTCCCAAAATGGTCAATTCTGATTAAATGTTAACATTTAATCTTTTGACTGCAAATTACTGTTAGATGTGAATTATTAACTTTTCAACTAAAATAAGTGTGTTTAAAGTTATTTATCTGCCTGAAATTGGTCAAAATTGAAGCTTCTGAGAAAGCAAAACTCTGTAAAAATGGCAATTTTGGTCACTGTGAGGGTTTAAAAAGTGGTTATTCAACATGAGGCACGATCCAATTGACATTTTGAATCATTTTTGGTAAAGTCCAAAAAATCAATTTTCGGACGAAAAACGATGACCGCGGAGCTGTCGAACGTTCCCAAAATGGTCAATTCTGATTAAATTTTAACATTTAATCTTTTGACTGCAAATTACTGTTGGGTGTGAAATATTACCTTTTCAACTAAAATAAGTGTGTTTAAAGTCATTTCTGTGCCTGAAATTGGTCAAAATTGAAGCTTCTGAGTAAGCAAAACTCTGTAAAAATGGCAATTTTGGTCACTGTTAGGGTTTAAAAAGTGGTTATTCAACATGAGGCACGATCCAATTGACATTTTGAATCATTTTTGGTAAAGTCCAAAAAATCAATTTTCGGACGAAAAACGATGACCGCGGAGCTGTCGAACGTTCCCAAAATGGTCAATTCTGATTAAATTTTAACATTTAATCTTTTGACTGCAAATTACTGTTGGATGTGAATTATTACCTTTTCAACTAAAATAAGTGTTGATTAAAGTCATTTCTGTGCCTGAAATTGGTCAAAATTGAAGCTTCTGAGTAAGCAAAACTCTGTAAAAATGGCAATTTTGGTCACTGTGAGGGTTTAAAAACTGGTTATTCAACACAAGGCACGATCCAATTGACATTTTGAATAATTTTTGGTAAAGTCCAAAAAATCCATTTTCGGACAAAAAACGATGACCGCGTAGCTGTCGAACGTTCCCAAAATGGTCAATTCTGATTAAATTTTAACATTTAATCTTTTGACTGCAAATTACTGTTGGATGTGAATTATTACCTTTTCAACTAAAATAAGTGTGTTTAAAGTCATTTCTGTGCCTGAAATTGGTCAAAATTGAAGCTTCTGAGTAAGCAAAACTCTGTAAAAATGGCAATTTTGGTCACTGTGAGGGTTTAAAAAGTGGTTATTCAACATGAGGCACGATCCAATTGACATTTTGAATCATTTTTGGTAAAGTCCAAAAAATCAATTTTCGGACGAAAAACGATGACCGCGGAGCTGTCGAACGTTCCCAAAATGGTCAATTCTGATGAAATTTTAACATTTAATCTTTTGACTGCAAATTACTGTTGGATATGAATTATTACCTTTTCAATTAAAATAAGTGTGTTTAAAGTCATTTCTCTGCCTGAAATTGGTCAAAATTGAAGCTTCTGAGTAATCAAAACTCTGTAAAAATGGCAATTTTGGTCACTGTGAGGGTTTAAAAAGTGGTTATTCAACATGAGGCACGATCCAATTGACATTTTGAATCATTTTTGGTAAAGTCCAAAAAATCAATTTTCGGACGAAAAACGATGACCGCGGAGCTGTCGAAAGTTCCCAAAATGGTCAATTCTGATTAAATTTTAACATTTAATCTTTTGACTGCAAATTACTGTTGGATGTGAATTATTACCTTTTCAACTAAAATAAGTGTGTTTAAAGTCATTTCTCTGCCTGAAATTGGTCAAAATTGAAGCTTCTGAGTAAGCAAAACTCTGTAAAAATGGCAATTTTGGTCACTGTGAGGGTTTAAAAACTGGTTATTCAACACAAGGCACGATCCAATTGACATTTTGAATCATTTTTGGTAAAGTCCAAAAAATCCATTTTCGGACAAAAAACGATGACCGCGGAGCTGTCGAACGTTCCCAAAATGGTCAATTCTGATGAAATTTTAACATTTAATCTTTTGACTGCAAATTACTGTTGGATGTGAATTATTACCTTTTCAACTAAAATAAGTGTGTTTAAAGTCATTTCTCTGCCTGAAATTGGTCAAAATTGAAGATTCTGAGTAAGCAAAACTCTGTAAAAATGGCAATTTTGGTCACTGTGAGGGTTTAAAAAGTGGTTATTCAACACAAGGCACGATCCAATTGACATTTTGAATCATTTTTGGTAAAGTCCAAAAAATCAATTTTCGGACGAAAAACGATGACCGCGGAGCTGTCGAACGTTCCCAAAATGGTCAATTCTGATTAAATTTTAACATTTAATCTTTTGACTGCAAATTACTGTTGGATGTGAATTATTACCTTTTCAACTAAAATAAGTGTGTTTAAAGTCATTTCTGTGCCTGAAATTGGTCAAAATTGAAGCTTCTGAGTAAGCAAAACTCTGTAAAAATGGCAATTTTGGTCACTGTGAGGGTTTAAAAACTGGTTATTCAACACAAGGCACGATCCAATTGACATTTTGAATCATTTTTGGTAAAGTCCATAAAATCAATTTTCGGACAAAAAACGATGACCGCGGAGCTGTCGAACGTTCCCAAAATGTTCAATTCTGATTAAATTTTAACATTTAATCTTTTGACTGCAAATTACTGTTGGATGTGAATTATTACCTTTTCAACTAAAATAAGTGTGTTTAAAGTCATTTCTGTGCCTGAAATTGGTCAAAATTGAAGCTTCTGAGTAAGCAAAACTCTGTAAAAATGGCAATTTTGGTCACTGTGAGGGTTTAAAATCTGGTTATTCAACACAAGGCACGATCCAATTGACATTTTGAATCATTTTTGGTAAAGTCCAAAAAATCCATTTTCGGACAAAAAACGATGACCGCGGAGCTGTCGAACGTTCCCAAAATGGTCAATTCTGATGAAATTTTAACATTTAATCTTTTGACTGCAAATTACTGTTGGATGTGAATTATTACCTTTTCAACTAAAATAAGTGTGTTTAAAGTCATTTCTCTGCCTGAAATTGGTCAAAATTGAAGCTTCTGAGTAAGCAAAACTCTGTAAAAATGGCAATTTTGGTCACTGTGAGGGTTTAAAAAGTGGTTATTCAACATGAGGCACGATCCAATTGACATTTTGAATCATTTTTGGTAAAGTCCAAAAAATCAATTTTCGGACGAAAAACGATGACCGCGGAGCTGTCGAACGTTCCCAAAATGGTCAATTCTGATTAAATGTTAACATTTAATCTTTTGACTGCAAATTACTGTTAGGTGTGAATTATTACCTTTTCAACTAAAATAAGTGTGTTTAAAGTCATTTATCTGCCTGAAATTGGTCAAAATTGAAGCTTCTGAGTAAGTAAAACTCTGTAAAAATGGCAATTTTGGTCACTGTGAGGGTTTAAAAAGTGGTTATTCAACATGAGGCACGATCCAATTGACATTTTGAATCATTTTTGGTAAAGTCCAAAAAATCAATTTTCGGACGAAAAACGATGACCGCGGAGCTGTCGAACGTTCCCAAAATGGTCAATTCTGATTAAATTTTAACATTTAATCTTTTGACTGCAAATTACTGTTGGATGTGAATTATTACCTTTTCAACTAAAATAAGTGTGTTTAAAGTCATTTCTGTGCCTGAAATTGGTCAAAATTGAAGCTTCTGAGTAAGCAAAACTCTGTAAAAATGGCAATTTTGGTCACTGTGAGGGTTTAAAAACTGGTTATTCAACACAAGGCACGATCCAATTGACATTTTGAATCATTTTTGGTAAAGTCCAAAAAATCAATTTTCGGACAAAAAACGATGACCGCGGAGCTGTCGAACGTTCCCAAAATGGTCAATTCTGATGAAATTTTAACATTTAATCTTTTGACTGCAAATTACTGTTGGATATGAATTATTACCTTTTCAATTAAAATAAGTGTGTTTAAAGTCATTTCTCTGCCTGAAATTGGTCAAAATTGAAGCTTCTGAGTAATCAAAACTCTGTAAAAATGGCAATTTTGGTCACTGTGAGGGTTTAAAAAGTGGTTATTCAACATGAGGCACGATCCAATTGACATTTTGAATCATTTTTGGTAAAGTCCAAAAAATCAATTTTCGGACGAAAAACGATGACCGCGGAGCTGTCGAACGTTCCCAAAATGGTCAATTCTGATGAAATTTTAACATTTAATCTTTTGACTGCAAATTACTGTTGGATGTGAATTATTACTTTTTCAACTAAAATAAGTGTGTTTAAAGTCATTTCTCTGCCTGAAATTGGTCAAAATTGAAGCTTCTGAGTAAGCAAAACTCTGTAAAAATGGCAATTTTGGTCACTGTGAGGGTTTAAAAAGTGGTTATTCAACATGAGGCACGATCCAATTGACATTTTGAATCATTTATGGTAAAGTCCAAAAAATCAATTTTCGGACGAAAAACGATGACCGCGGAGCTGTCGAACGTTCCAAAAATGGTCAATTCTGATTAAATTTTAACATTTAATCTTTTGACTGCAAATTACTGTTGGATGTGAATTATTACCTTTTCAACTAAAATAAGTGTGTTTAAAGTCATTTCTGTGCCTGAAATTGGTCAAAATTGAAGCTTCTGAGTAAGCAAAACTCTGTAAAAATGGCAATTTTGGTCACTGTGAGGGTTTAAAATCTGGTTATTCAACACAAGGCACGATCCAATTGACATTTTGAATCATTTTTGGTAAAGTCCAAAAAATCCATTTTCGGACAAAAAACGATGACCGCGGAGCTGTCGAACGTTCCCAAAATGGTCAATTCTGATGAAATTTTAACATTTAATCTTTTGACTGCAAATTACTGTTGGATGTGAATTATTACCTTTTCAACTAAAATAAGTGTGTTTAAAGTCATTTCTCTGCCTGAAATTGGTCAAAATTGAAGCTTCTGAGTAAGCAAAACTCTGTAAAAATGGCAATTTTGGTCACTGTGAGGGTTTAAAAAGTGGTTATTCAACATGAGGCACGATCCAATTGACATTTTGAATCATTTTTGGTAAAGTCCAAAAAATCAATTTTCGGACGAAAAACGATGACCGCGGAGCTGTCGAACGTTCCCAAAATGGTCAATTCTGATTAAATGTTAACATTTAATCTTTTGACTGCAAATTACTGTTAGGTGTGAATTATTACCTTTTCAACTAAAATAAGTGTGTTTAAAGTCATTTATCTGCCTGAAATTGGTCAAAATTGAAGCTTCTGAGTAAGTAAAACTCTGTAAAAATGGCAATTTTGGTCACTGTGAGGGTTTAAAAAGTGGTTATTCAACATGAGGCACGATCCAATTGACATTTTGAATCATTTTTGGTAAAGTCCAAAAAATCAATTTTCGGACGAAAAACGATGACCGCGGAGCTGTCGAACGTTCCCAAAATGGTCAATTCTGATTAAATTTTAACATTTAATCTTTTGACTGCAAATTACTGTTGGATGTGAATTATTACCTTTTCAACTAAAATAAGTGTGTTTAAAGTCATTTCTGTGCCTGAAATTGGTCAAAATTGAAGCTTCTGAGTAAGCAAAACTCTGTAAAAATGGCAATTTTGGTCACTGTGAGGGTTTAAAAAGTGGTTATTCAACATGAGGCACGATCCAATTGACATTTTGAATCATTTTTGGTAAAGTCCAAAAAATCAATTTTCGGACGAAAAACGATGACCGCGGAGCTGTCGAACGTTCCCAAAATGGTCAATTCTGATGAAATTTTAACATTTAATCTTTTGACTGCAAATTACTGTTGGATATGAATTATTACCTTTTCAATTAAAATAAGTGTGTTTAAAGTCATTTCTCTGCCTGAAATTGGTCAAAATTGAAGCTTCTGAGTAATCAAAACTCTGTAAAAATGGCAATTTTGGTCACTGTGAGGGTTTAAAAAGTGGTTATTCAACAAGAGGCACGATCCAATTGACATTTTGAATCATTTTTGGTAAAGTCCAAAAAATCAATTTTCGGACGAAAAACGATGACCGCGGAGCTGTCGAAAGTTCCCAAAATGGTCAATTCTGATTAAATTTTAACATTTAATCTTTTGACTGCAAATTACTGTTGGATGTGAATTATTACCTTTTCAACTAAAATAAGTGTGTTTAAAGTCATTTCTGTGCCTGAAATTGGTCAAAATTGAAGCTTCTGAGTAAGCAAAACTCTGTAAAAATGGCAATTTTGGTCACTGTGAGGGTTTAAAAACTGGTTATTCAACACAAGGCACGATCCAATTGACATTTTGAATCATTTTTGGTAAAGTCCAAAAAATCCATTTTCGGACAAAAAACGATGACCGCGGAGCTGTCGAACGTTCCCAAAATGGTCAATTCTGATGAAATTTTAACATTTAATCTTTTGACTGCAAATTACTGTTGGATGTGAATTATTACCTTTTCAACTAAAATAAGTGTGTTTAAAGTCATTTCTCTGCCTGAAATTGGTCAAAATTGAAGATTCTGAGTAAGCAAAACTCTGTAAAAATGGCAATTTTGGTCACTGTGAGGGTTTAAAAAGTGGTTATTCAACACAAGGCACGATCCAATTGACATTTTGAATCATTTTTGGTAAAGTCCAAAAAATCAATTTTCGGACGAAAAACGATGACCGCGGAGCTGTCGAACGTTCCCAAAATGGTCAATTCTGATTAAATTTTAACATTTAATCTTTTGACTGCAAATTACTGTTGGATGTGAATTATTACCTTTTCAACTAAAATAAGTGTGTTTAAAGTCATTTCTGTGCCTGAAATTGGTCAAAATTGAAGCTTCTGAGTAAGCAAAACTCTGTAAAAATGGCAATTTTGGTCACTGTGAGGGTTTAAAAACTGGTAATTCAACACAAGGCACGATCCAATTGACATTTTGAATCATTTTTGGTAAAGTCCATAAAATCAATTTTCGGACAAAAAACGATGACCGCGGAGCTGTCGAACGTTCCCAAAATGGTCAATTCTGATTAAATTTTAACATTTAATCTTTTGACTGCAAATTACTGTTGGATGTGAATTATTACCTTTTCAACTAAAATAAGTGTGTTTAAAGTCATTTCTGTGCCTGAAATTGGTCAAAATTGAAGCTTCTGAGTAAGCAAAACTCTGTAAAAATGGCAATTTTGGTCACTGTGAGGGTTTAAAAACTGGTTATTCAACACAAGGCACGATCCAATTGACATTTTGAATAATTTTTGGTAAAGTCCAAAAAATCCCTTTTCGGACAAAAAACGATGACCGCGGAGCTGTCGAACGTTCCCAAAATGGTCAATTCTGATGAAATTTTAACATTTGATCTTTTGACTGCAAATTACTGTTGGATATGAATTATTACCTTTTCAATTAAAATAAGTGTGTTTAAAGTCATTTCTCTGCCTGAAATTGGTCAAAATTGAAGCTTCTGAGTAAGCAAAACTCTGTAAAAATGGCAATTTTGGTCACTGTGAGGGTTTAAAAAGTGGTTATTCAACATGAGGCACGATCCAATTGACATTTTGAATCATTTATGGTAAAGTCCAAAAAATCAATTTTCGGACGAAAAACGATGACCGCGGAGCTGTCGAACGTTCCAAAAATGGTCAATTCTGATTAAATTTTAACATTTAATCTTTTGACTGCAAATTACTGTTGGATGTGAATTATTACCTTTTCAACTAAAATAAGTGTGTTTAAAGTCATTTCTGTGCCTGAAATTGGTCAAAATTGAAGCTTCTGAGTAAGCAAAACTCTGTAAAAATGGCAATTTTGGTCACTGTGAGGGTTTAAAATCTGGTTATTCAACACAAGGCACGATCCAATTGACATTTTGAATCATTTTTGGTAAAGTCCAAAAAATCCATTTTCGGACAAAAAACGATGACCGCGGAGCTGTCGAACGTTCCCAAAATGGTCAATTCTGATGAAATTTTAACATTTAATCTTTTGACTGCAAATTACTGTTGGATGTGAATTATTACCTTTTCAACTAAAATAAGTGTGTTTAAAGTCATTTCTCTGCCTGAAATTGGTCAAAATTGAAGCTTCTGAGTAAGCAAAACTCTGTAAAAATGGCAATTTTGGTCACTGTGAGGGTTTAAAAAGTGGTTATTCAACATGAGGCACGATCCAATTGACATTTTGAATCATTTTTGGTAAAGTCCAAAAAATCAATTTTCGGACGAAAAACGATGACCGCGGAGCTGTCGAACGTTCCCAAAATGGTCAATTCTGATTAAATGTTAACATTTAATCTTTTGACTGCAAATTACTGTTAGGTGTGAATTATTACCTTTTCAACTAAAATAAGTGTGTTTAAAGTCATTTATCTGCCTGAAATTGGTCAAAATTGAAGCTTCTGAGTAAGTAAAACTCTGTAAAAATGGCAATTTTGGTCACTGTGAGGGTTTAAAAAGTGGTTATTCAACATGAGGCACGATCCAATTGACATTTTGAATCATTTTTGGTAAAGTCCAAAAAATCAATTTTCGGACGAAAAACGATGACCGCGGAGCTGTCGAACGTTCCCAAAATGGTCAATTCTGATTAAATTTTAACATTTAATCTTTTGACTGCAAATTACTGTTGGATGTGAATTATTACCTTTTCAACTAAAATAAGTGTGTTTAAAGTCATTTCTGTGCCTGAAATTGGTCAAAATTGAAGCTTCTGAGTAAGCAAAACTCTGTAAAAATGGCAATTTTGGTCACTGTGAGGGTTTAAAAACTGGTTATTCAACACAAGGCACGATCCAATTGACATTTTGAATCATTTTTGGTAAAGTCCAAAAAATCAATTTTCGGACAAAAAACGATGACCGCGGAGCTGTCGAACGTTCCCAAAATGGTCAATTCTGATGAAATTTTAACATTTAATCTTTTGACTGCAAATTACTGTTGGATATGAATTATTACCTTTTCAATTAAAATAAGTGTGTTTAAAGTCATTTCTCTGCCTGAAATTGGTCAAAATTGAAGCTTCTGAGTAATCAAAACTCTGTAAAAATGGCAATTTTGGTCACTGTGAGGGTTTAAAAAGTGGTTATTCAACATGAGGCACGATCCAATTGACATTTTGAATCATTTTTGGTAAAGTCCAAAAAATCAATTTTCGGACGAAAAACGATGACCGCGGAGCTGTCGAACGTTCCCAAAATGGTCAATTCTGATGAAATTTTAACATTTAATCTTTTGACTGCAAATTACTGTTGGATGTGAATTATTACTTTTTCAACTAAAATAAGTGTGTTTAAAGTCATTTCTCTGCTTGAAATTGGTCAAAATTGAAGCTTCTGAGTAAGCAAAACTCTGTAAAAATGGCAATTTTGGTCACTGTGAGGGTTTAAAAAGTGGTTATTCAACATGAGGCACGATCCAATTGACATTTTGAATCATTTTTGGTAAAGTCCCAAAAATCAATTTTCAGACGAAAAACGATGACCGCGGAGCTGTCGAACGTTCCCAAAATGGTCAATTCTGATTAAATTTTAACATTTAATCTTTTGACTGCAAATTACTGTTGGATGTGAATTATTACCTTTTCAACTAAAATAAGTGTGTTTAAAGTCATTTCTGTGCCTGAAATTGGTCAAAATTGAAGCTTCTGAGTAAGCAAAACTCTGTAAAAATGGCAATTTTGGTCACTGTGAGGGTTTAAAAACTGGTTATTCAACACAAGGCACGATCCAATTGACATTTTGAATCATTTTTGGTAAAGTCCAAAAAATCAATTTTCGGACGAAAAACGATGACCGCGGAGCTGTCGAACGTTCCCAAAATGGTCAATTCTGATGAAATTTTAACGTTTAATCTTTTGACTGCAAATTACTGTTGGATGTGAATTATTACTTTTTCAACTAAAATAAGTGTGTTTAAAGTCATTTCTCTGCTTGAAATTGGTCAAAATTGAAGCTTCTGAGTAAGCAAAACTCTGTAAAAATGGCAATTTTGGTCACTGTGAGGGTTTAAAAAGTGGTTATTCAACATAAGGCACGATCCAATTGACATTTTGAATCATTTTTGGTAAAGTCCAAAAAATCAATTTTCGGACGAAAAACGATGACCGCGGAGCTGTCGAACGTTCCCAAAATGGTCAATTCTGATTAAATTTTAACATTTAATCTTTTGACTGCAAATTACTGTTGGATGTGAATTATTACCTTTTCAACTAAAATAAGTGTGTTTAAAGTCATTTCTGTGCCTGAAATTGGTCAAAATTGAAGCTTCTGAGTAAGCAAAACTCTGTAAAAATGGCAATTTTGGTCACTGTGAGGGATTAAAAACTGGTTATTCAACACAAGGCACGATCCAATTGACATTTTGAATCATTTTTGGTAAAGTCCAAAAAATCAATTTTCGGACAAAAAACGATGACCGCGGAGCTGTCGAACGTTCCCAAAATGGTCAATTCTGATGAAATTTTAACATTTAATCTTTTGACTGCAAATTACTGTTGGATATGAATTATTACCTTTTCAATTAAAATAAGTGTGTTTAAAGTCATTTCTCTGCCTGAAATTGGTCAAAATTGAAGCTTCTGAGTAATCAAAACTCTGTAAAAATGGCAATTTTGGTCACTGTGAGGGTTTAAAAAGTGGTTATTCAACATGAGGCACGATCCAATTGACATTTTGAATCATTTTTGGTAAAGTCCAAAAAATCAATTTTCGGACGAAAAACGATGACCGCGGAGCCTTCGAACGTTCCCAAAATGGTCAATTCTGATGAAATGTTAACATTTAATCTTTTGACTGCAAATTACTTTTGGATGTGAATTATTACTTTTTCAACTAAAATAAGTGTGTTTAAAGTCATTTCTCTGCCTGAAATTGGTCAAAATTGAAGCTTCTGAGTAATCAAAACTCTGTAAAAATGGCAATTTTGGTCACTGTGAGGGTTTAAAAAGTGGTTATTCAACATGAGGCACGATCCAATTGACATTTTGAATCATTTTTGGTAAAGTCCAAAAAATCAATTTTCGGACGAAAAACGATGACCGCGGAGCTGTCGAACGTTCCCAAAATGGTCAATTCTGATGAAATTTTAACATTTAATCTTTTGACTGCAAATTACTGTTGGATGTGAATTATTACTTTTTCAACTAAAATAAGTGTGTTTAAAGTCATTTCTCTGCTTGAAATTGGTCAAAATTGAAGCTCTGAGTAAGCAAAACTCTGTAAAAATGGCAATTTTGGTCACTGTGAGGGTTTAAAAAGTGGTTATTCAACATGAGGCACGATCCAATTGACATTTTGAATCATTTTTGGTAAAGTCCCAAAAATCAATTTTCAGACGAAAAACGATGACCGCGGAGCTGTCGAACGTTCCCAAAATGGTCAATTCTGATTAAATTTTAACATTTAATCTTTTGACTGCAAATTACTGTTGGATGTGAATTATTACATTTTCAACTAAAATAAGTGTGTTTAAAGTCATTTCTGTGCCTGAAATTGGTCAAAATTGAAGCTTCTGAGTAAGCAAAACTCTGTAAAAATGGCAATTTTGGTCACTGTGAGGGTTTAAAAACTGGTTATTCAACACAAGGCACGATCCAATTGACATTTTGAATCATTTTTGGTAAAGTCCAAAAAATCAATTTTCGGACAAAAAACGATGACCGCGGAGCTGTCGAACGTTCCCAAAATGGTCAATACTGATGAAATTTTAACATTTAATCTTTTGACTGCAAATTACTGTTGGATATGAATTATTACCTTTTCAATTAAAATAAGTGTGTTTAAAGTCATTTCTCTGCCTGAAATTGGTCAAAATTGAAGCTTCTGAGTAATCAAAACTCTGTAAAAATGGCAATTTTGGTCACTGTGAGGGTTTAAAAAGTGGTTATTCAACATGAGGCACGATCCAATTGACATTTTGAATCATTTTTGGTAAAGTCCAAAAAATCAATTTTCGGACGAAAAACGATGACCGCGGAGCTGTCGAACGTTCCCAAAATGGTCAATTCTGATGAAATTTTAACGTTTAATCTTTTGACTGCAAATTACTGTTGGATGTGAATTATTACTTTTTCAACTAAAATAAGTGTGTTTAAAGTCATTTCTCTGCTTGAAATTGGTCAAAATTGAAGCTTCTGAGTAAGCAAAACTCTGTAAAAATGGCAATTTTGGTCACTGTGAGGGTTTAAAAAGTGGTTATTCAACATAAGGCACGATCCAATTGACATTTTGAATCATTTTTGGTAAAGTCCAAAAAATCAATTTTCGGACGAAAAACGATGACCGCGGAGCTGTCGAACGTTCCCAAAATGGTCAATTCTGATTAAATTTTAACATTTAATCTTTTGACTGCAAATTACTGTTGGATGTGAATTATTACCTTTTCAACTAAAATAAGTGTGTTTAAAGTCATTTCTGTGCCTGAAATTGGTCAAAATTGAAGCTTCTGAGTAAGCAAAACTCTGTAAAAATGGCAATTTTGGTCACTGTGAGGGTTTAAAAACTGGTTATTCAACACAAGGCACGATCCAATTGACATTTTGAATCATTTTTGGTAAAGTCCAAAAAAATCCATTTTCGGACAAAAAACGATGACCGCGGAGCTGTCGAACGTTCCCAAAATGGTCAATTCTGATGAAATTTTAACATTTAATCTTTTGACTGCAAATTACTGTTGGATGTGAATTATTACCTTTTCAACTAAAATAAGTGTGTTTAAAGTAATTTCTCTGCCTGAAATTGGTCAAAATTGAAGCTTCTGAGTAAGCAAAACTCTGTAAAAATGGCAATTTTGGTCACTGTGAGGGTTTAAAAAGTGGTTATTCAACATGAGGCACGATCCAATTGACATTTTGAATCATTTTTGGTAAAGTCCAAAAAATCAATTTTCGGACGAAAAACGATGACCGCGGAGCTGTCGAACGTTCCCAAAATGGTCAATTCTGATGAAATTTTAACATTTAATCTTTTGACTGCAAATTACTGTTGGATATGAATTATTACCTTTTCAATTAAAATAAGTGTGTTTAAAGTCATTTCTCTGCCTGAAATTGGTCAAAATTGAAGCTTCTGAGTAATCAAAACTCTGTAAAAATGGCAATTTTGGTCACTGTGAGGGTTTAAAAAGTGGTTATTCAACATGAGGCACGATCCAATTGACATTTTGAATCATTTTTGGTAAAGTCCAAAAAATCAATTTTCGGACGAAAAACGATGACCGCGGAGCTGTCGAACGTTCCCAAAATGGTCAATTCTGATTAAATTTTAACATTTAATCTTTTGACTGCAAATTACTGTTGGATGTGAATTATTACCTTTTCAACTAAAATAAGTGTGTTTAAAGTCATTTCTGTGCCTGAAATTGGTCAAAATTGAAGCTTCTGAGTAAGCAAAACTCTGTAAAAATGGCAATTTTGGTCACTGTGAGGGTTTAAAAACTGGTTATTCAACACAAGGCACGATCCAATTGACATTTTGAATCATTTTTGGTAAAGTCCAAAAAATCCATTTTCGGACAAAAAACGATGACCGCGGAGCTGTCGAAGGTTCCCAAAATGGTCAATTCTGATGAAATTTTAACATTTAATCTTTTGACTGCAAATTACTGTTGGATGTGAATTATTACCTTTTCAACTAAAATAAGTGTGTTTAAAGTCATTTCTCTGCCTGAAATTGGTCAAAATTGAAGCTTCTGAGTAAGCAAAACTCTGTAAAAATGGCAATTTTGGTCACTGTGAGGGTTTAAAAAGTGGTTATTCAACACAAGGCACGATCCAATTGACATTTTGAATCATTTTTGGTAAAGTCCAAAAAATCAATTTTCGGACGAAAAACGATGACCGCGGAGCTGTCGAACGTTCCCAAAATGGTCAATTCTGATTAAATTTTAACATTTAATCTTTTGACTGCAAATTACTGTTGGATGTGAATTATTACCTTTTCAACTAAAATAAGTGTGTTTAAAGTCATTTCTGTGCCTGAAATTGGTCAAAATTGAAGCTTCTGAGTAAGCAAAACTCTGTAAAAATGGCAATTTTGGTCACTGTGAGGGTTTAAAAACTGGTTATTCAACACAAGGCACGATCCAATTGACATTTTGAATCATTTTTGGTAAAGTCCAAAAAATCAATTTTCGGACAAAAAACGATGACCGCGGAGCTGTCGAACGTTCCCAAAATGGTCAATTCTGATGAAATTTTAACATTTAATCTTTTGACTGCAAATTACTGTTGGATATGAATTATTACCTTTTCAATTAAAATAAGTGTGTTTAAAGTCATTTCTCTGCCTGAAATTGGTCAAAATTGAAGCTTCTGAGTAATCAAAACTCTGTAAAAATGGCAATTTTGGTCACTGTGAGGGTTTAAAAAGTGGTTATTCAACATGAGGCACGATCCAATTGACATTTTGAATCATTTTTGGTAAAGTCCAAAAAATCAATTTTCGGACGAAAAACGATGACCGCGGAGCTGTCGAACGTTCCCAAAATGGTCAATTCTGATGAAATTTTAACATTTAATCTTTTGACTGCAAATTACTGTTGGATGTGAATTATTACTTTTTCAACTAAAATAAGTGTGTTTAAAGTCATTTCTCTGCTTGAAATTGGTCAAAATTGAAGCTTCTGAGTAAGCAAAACTCTGTAAAAATGGCAATTTTGGTCACTGTGAGGGTTTAAAAAGTGGTTATTCAACATGAGGCACGATCCAATTGACATTTTGAATCATTTTTGGTAAAGTCCCAAAAATCAATTTTCAGTCGAAAAACGATGACCGCGGAGCTGTCGAACGTTCCCAAAATGGTCAATTCTGATTAAATTTTAACATTTAATCTTTTGACTGCAAATTACTGTTGGATGTGAATTATTACCTTTTCAACTAAAATAAGTGTGTTTAAAGTCATTTCTGTGCCTGAAATTGGTAAAAATTGAAGCTTCTGAGTAAGCAAAACTCTGTAAAAATGGCAATTTTGGTCACTGTGAGGGTTTAAAAACTGGTTATTCAACACAAGGCACGATCCAATTGACATTTTGAATCATTTTTGGTAAAGTCCAAAAAATCAATTTTCGGACGAAAAACGATGAACGCGGAGCTGTCGAACGTTCCCAAAATGGTCAATTCTGATGAAATTTTAACGTTTAATCTTTTGACTGCAAATTACTGTTGGATGTGAATTATTACTTTTTCAACTAAAATAAGTGTGTTTAAAGTCATTTCTCTGCTTGAAATTGGTCAAAATTGAAGCTTCTGAGTAAGCAAAACTCTGTAAAAATGGCAATTTTGGTCACTGTGAGGGTTTAAAAAGTGGTTATTCAACATAAGGCACGATCCAATTGACATTTTGAATCATTTTTGGTAAAGTCCAAAAAATCAATTTTCGGACGAAAAACGATGACCGCGGAGCTGTCGAACGTTCCCAAAATGGTCAATTCTGATTAAATTTTAACATTTAATCTTTTGACTGCAAATTACTGTTGGATGTGAATTATTACCTTTTCAACTAAAATAAGTGTGTTTAAAGTCATTTCTGTGCCTGAAATTGGTCAAAATTGAAGCTTCTGAGTAAGCAAAACTCTGTAAAAATGGCAATTTTGGTCACTGTGAGGGATTAAAAACTGGTTATTCAACACAAGGCACGATCCAATTGACATTTTGAATCATTTTTGGTAAAGTCCAAAAAATCAATTTTCGGACAAAAAACGATGACCGCGGAGCTGTCGAACGTTCCCAAAATGGTCAATTCTGATGAAATTTTAACATTTAATCTTTTGACTGCAAATTACTGTTGGATATGAATTATTACCTTTTCAATTAAAATAAGTGTGTTTAAAGTCATTTCTCTGCCTGAAATTGGTCAAAATTGAAGCTTCTGAGTAATCAAAACTCTGTAAAAATGGCAATTTTGGTCACTGTGAGGGTTTAAAAAGTGGTTATTCAACATGAGGCACGATCCAATTGACATTTTGAATCATTTTTGGTAAAGTCCAAAAAATCAATTTTCGGACGAAAAACGATGACCGCGGAGCCTTCGAACGTTCCCAAAATGGTCAATTCTGATGAAATGTTAACATTTAATCTTTTGACTGCAAATTACTTTTGGATGTGAATTATTACTTTTTCAACTAAAATAAGTGTGTTTAAAGTCATTTCTCTGCCTGAAATTGGTCAAAATTGAAGCTTCTGAGTAATCAAAACTCTGTAAAAATGGCAATTTTGGTCACTGTGAGGGTTTAAAAAGTGGTTATTCAACATGAGGCACGATCCAATTGACATTTTGAATCATTTTTGGTAAAGTCCAAAAAATCAATTTTCGGACGAAAAACGATGACCGCGGAGCTGTCGAACGTTCCCAAAATGGTCAATTCTGATGAAATTTTAACATTTAATCTTTTGACTGCAAATTACTGTTGGATGTGAATTATTACTTTTTCAACTAAAATAAGTGTGTTTAAAGTCATTTCTCTGCTTGAAATTGGTCAAAATTGAAGCTTCTGAGTAAGCAAAACTCTGTAAAAATGGCAATTTTGGTCACTGTGAGGGTTTAAAAAGTGGTTATTCAACATGAGGCACGATCCAATTGACATTTTGAATCATTTTTGGTAAAGTCCCAAAAATCAATTTTCAGACGAAAAACGATGACCGCGGAGCTGTCGAACGTTCCCAAAATGGTCAATTCTGATTAAATTTTAACATTTAATCTTTTGACTGCAAATTACTGTTGGATGTGAATTATTACCTTTTCAACTAAAATAAGTGTGTTTAAAGTCATTTCTGTGCCTGAAATTGGTCAAAATTGAAGCTTCTGAGTAAGCAAAACTCTGTAAAAATGGCAATTTTGGTCACTGTGAGGGTTTAAAAACTGGTTATTCAACACAAGGCACGATCCAATTGACATTTTGAATCATTTTTGGTAAAGTCCAAAAAATCAATTTTCGGACAAAAAACGATGACCGCGGAGCTGTCGAACGTTCCCAAAATGGTCAATACTGATGAAATTTTAACATTTAATCTTTTGACTGCAAATTACTGTTGGATATGAATTATTACCTTTTCAATTAAAATAAGTGTGTTTAAAGTCATTTCTCTGCCTGAAATTGGTCAAAATTGAAGCTTCTGAGTAATCAAAACTCTGTAAAAATGGCAATTTTGGTCACTGTGAGGGTTTAAAAAGTGGTTATTCAACATGAGGCACGATCCAATTGACATTTTGAATCATTTTTGGTAAAGTCCAAAAAATCAATTTTCGGACGAAAAACGATGACCGCGGAGCTGTCGAACGTTCCCAAAATGGTCAATTCTGATGAAATTTTAACGTTTAATCTTTTGACTGCAAATTACTGTTGGATGTGAATTATTACTTTTTCAACTAAAATAAGTGTGTTTAAAGTCATTTCTCTGCTTGAAATTGGTCAAAATTGAAGCTTCTGAGTAAGCAAAACTCTGTAAAAATGGCAATTTTGGTCACTGTGAGGGTTTAAAAAGTGGTTATTCAACATAAGGCACGATCCAATTGACATTTTGAATCATTTTTGGTAAAGTCCAAAAAATCAATTTTCGGACGAAAAACGATGACCGCGGAGCTGTCGAACGTTCCCAAAATGGTCAATTCTGATTAAATTTTAACATTTAATCTTTTGACTGCAAATTACTGTTGGATGTGAATTATTACCTTTTCAACTAAAATAAGTGTGTTTAAAGTCATTTCTGTGCCTGAAATTGGTCAAAATTGAAGCTTCTGAGTAAGCAAAACTCTGTAAAAATGGCAATTTTGGTCACTGTGAGGGTTTAAAAACTGGTTATTCAACACAAGGCACGATCCAATTGACATTTTGAATCATTTTTGGTAAAGTCCAAAAAAATCCATTTTCGGACAAAAAACGATGACCGCGGAGCTGTCGAACGTTCCCAAAATGGTCAATTCTGATGAAATTTTAACATTTAATCTTTTGACTGCAAATTACTGTTGGATGTGAATTATTACCTTTTCAACTAAAATAAGTGTGTTTAAAGTAATTTCTCTGCCTGAAATTGGTCAAAATTGAAGCTTCTGAGTAAGCAAAACTCTGTAAAAATGGCAATTTTGGTCACTGTGAGGGTTTAAAAAGTGGTTATTCAACATGAGGCACGATCCAATTGACATTTTGAATCATTTTTGGTAAAGTCCAAAAAATCCATTTTCGGACGAAAAACGATGACCGCGGAGCTGTCGAACGTTCCCAAAATGGTCAATTCTGATGAAATTTTAACATTTAATCTTTTGACTGCAAATTACTGTTGGATATGAATTATTACCTTTTCAATTAAAATAAGTGTGTTTAAAGTCATTTCTCTGCCTGAAATTGGTCAAAATTGAAGCTTCTGAGTAATCAAAACTCTGTAAAAATGGCAATTTTGGTCACTGTGAGGGTTTAAAAAGTGGTTATTCAACATGAGGCACGATCCAATTGACATTTTGAATCATTTTTGGTAAAGTCCAAAAAATCAATTTTCGGACGAAAAACGATGACCGCGGAGCTGTCGAACGTTCCCAAAATGGTCAATTCTGATTAAATTTTAACATTTAATCTTTTGACTGCAAATTACTGTTGGATGTGAATTATTACCTTTTCAACTAAAATAAGTGTGTTTAAAGTCATTTCTGTGCCTGAAATTGGTCAAAATTGAAGCTTCTGAGTAAGCAAAACTCTGTAAAAATGGCAATTTTGGTCACTGTGAGGGATTAAAAACTGGTTATTCAACACAAGGCACGATCCAATTGACATTTTGAATCATTTTTGGTAAAGTCCAAAAAATCAATTTTCGGACAAAAAACGATGACCGCGGAGCTGTCGAACGTTCCCAAAATGGTCAATTCTGATGAAATTTTAACATTTAATCTTTTGACTGCAAATTACTGTTGGATATGAATTATTACCTTTTCAATTAAAATAAGTGTGTTTAAAGTCATTTCTCTGCCTGAAATTGGTCAAAATTGAAGCTTCTGAGTAATCAAAACTCTGTAAAAATGGCAATTTTGGTCACTGTGAGGGTTTAAAAAGTGGTTATTCAACATGAGGCACGATCCAATTGACATTTTGAATCATTTTTGGTAAAGTCCAAAAAATCAATTTTCGGACGAAAAACGATGACCGCGGAGCCTTCGAACGTTCCCAAAATGGTCAATTCTGATGAAATGTTAACATTTAATCTTTTGACTGCAAATTACTTTTGGATGTGAATTATTACTTTTTCAACTAAAATAAGTGTGTTTAAAGTCATTTCTCTGCCTGAAATTGGTCAAAATTGAAGCTTCTGAGTAATCAAAACTCTGTAAAAATGGCAATTTTGGTCACTGTGAGGGTTTAAAAAGTGGTTATTCAACATGAGGCACGATCCAATTGACATTTTGAATCATTTTTGGTAAAGTCCAAAAAATCAATTTTCGGACGAAAAACGATGACCGCGGAGCTGTCGAACGTTCCCAAAATGGTCAATTCTGATGAAATTTTAACATTTAATCTTTTGACTGCAAATTACTGTTGGATGTGAATTATTACTTTTTCAACTAAAATAAGTGTGTTTAAAGTCATTTCTCTGCTTGAAATTGGTCAAAATTGAAGCTTCTGAGTAAGCAAAACTCTGTAAAAATGGCAATTTTGGTCACTGTGAGGGTTTAAAAAGTGGTTATTCAACATGAGGCACGATCCAATTGACATTTTGAATCATTTTTGGTAAAGTCCCAAAAATCAATTTTCAGACGAAAAACGATGACCGCGGAGCTGTCGAACGTTCCCAAAATGGTCAATTCTGATTAAATTTTAACATTTAATCTTTTGACTGCAAATTACTGTTGGATGTGAATTATTACCTTTTCAACTAAAATAAGTGTGTTTAAAGTCATTTCTGTGCCTGAAATTGGTCAAAATTGAAGCTTCTGAGTAAGCAAAACTCTGTAAAAATGGCAATTTTGGTCACTGTGAGGGTTTAAAAACTGGTTATTCAACACAAGGCACGATCCAATTGACATTTTGAATCATTTTTGGTAAAGTCCAAAAAATCAATTTTCGGACAAAAAACGATGACCGCGGAGCTGTCGAACGTTCCCAAAATGGTCAATACTGATGAAATTTTAACATTTAATCTTTTGACTGCAAATTACTGTTGGATATGAATTATTACCTTTTCAATTAAAATAAGTGTGTTTAAAGTCATTTCTCTGCCTGAAATTGGTCAAAATTGAAGCTTCTGAGTAATCAAAACTCTGTAAAAATGGCAATTTTGGTCACTGTGAGGGTTTAAAAAGTGGTTATTCAACATGAGGCACGATCCAATTGACATTTTGAATCATTTTTGGTAAAGTCCAAAAAATCAATTTTCGGACGAAAAACGATGACCGCGGAGCTGTCGAACGTTCCCAAAATGGTCAATTCTGATGAAATTTTAACGTTTAATCTTTTGACTGCAAATTACTGTTGGATGTGAATTATTACTTTTTCAACTAAAATAAGTGTGTTTAAAGTCATTTCTCTGCTTGAAATTGGTCAAAATTGAAGCTTCTGAGTAAGCAAAACTCTGTAAAAATGGCAATTTTGGTCACTGTGAGGGTTTAAAAAGTGGTTATTCAACATAAGGCACGATCCAATTGACATTTTGAATCATTTTTGGTAAAGTCCAAAAAATCAATTTTCGGACGAAAAACGATGACCGCGGAGCTGTCGAACGTTCCCAAAATGGTCAATTCTGATTAAATTTTAACATTTAATCTTTTGACTGCAAATTACTGTTGGATGTGAATTATTACCTTTTCAACTAAAATAAGTGTGTTTAAAGTCATTTCTGTGCCTGAAATTGGTCAAAATTGAAGCTTCTGAGTAAGCAAAACTCTGTAAAAATGGCAATTTTGGTCACTGTGAGGGTTTAAAAACTGGTTATTCAACACAAGGCACGATCCAATTGACATTTTGAATCATTTTTGGTAAAGTCCAAAAAAATCCATTTTCGGACAAAAAACGATGACCGCGGAGCTGTCGAACGTTCCCAAAATGGTCAATTCTGATGAAATTTTAACATTTAATCTTTTGACTGCAAATTACTGTTGGATGTGAATTATTACCTTTTCAACTAAAATAAGTGTGTTTAAAGTAATTTCTCTGCCTGAAATTGGTCAAAATTGAAGCTTCTGAGTAAGCAAAACTCTGTAAAAATGGCAATTTTGGTCACTGTGAGGGTTTAAAAAGTGGTTATTCAACATGAGGCACGATCCAATTGACATTTTGAATCATTTTTGGTAAAGTCCAAAAAATCCATTTTCGGACGAAAAACGATGACCGCGGAGCTGTCGAACGTTCCCAAAATGGTCAATTCTGATGAAATTTTAACATTTAATCTTTTGACTGCAAATTACTGTTGGATATGAATTATTACCTTTTCAATTAAAATAAGTGTGTTTAAAGTCATTTCTCTGCCTGAAATTGGTCAAAATTGAAGCTTCTGAGTAATCAAAACTCTGTAAAAATGGCAATTTTGGTCACTGTGAGGGTTTAAAAAGTGGTTATTCAACATGAGGCACGATCCAATTGACATTTTGAATCATTTTTGGTAAAGTCCAAAAAATCAATTTTCGGACGAAAAACGATGACCGCGGAGCTGTCGAACGTTCCCAAAATGGTCAATTCTGATTAAATTTTAACATTTAATCTTTTGACTGCAAATTACTGTTGGATGTGAATTATTACCTTTTCAACTAAAATAAGTGTGTTTAAAGTCATTTCTGTGCCTGAAATTGGTCAAAATTGAAGCTTCTGAGTAAGCAAAACTCTGTAAAAATGGCAATTTTGGTCACTGTGAGGGTTTAAAAACTGGTTATTCAACACAAGGCACGATCCAATTGACATTTTGAATCATTTTTGGTAAAGTCCAAAAAATCCATTTTCGGACAAAAAACGATGACCGCGGAGCTGTCGAAGGTTCCCAAAATGGTCAATTCTGATGAAATTTTAACATTTAATCTTTTGACTGCAAATTACTGTTGGATGTGAATTATTACCTTTTCAACTAAAATAAGTGTGTTTAAAGTCATTTCTCTGCCTGAAATTGGTCAAAATTGAAGCTTCTGAGTAAGCAAAACTCTGTAAAAATGGCAATTTTGGTCACTGTGAGGGTTTAAAAAGTGGTTATTCAACACAAGGCACGATCCAATTGACATTTTGAATCATTTTTGGTAAAGTCCAAAAAATCAATTTTCGGACGAAAAACGATGACCGCGGAGCTGTCGAACGTTCCCAAAATGGTCAATTCTGATTAAATTTTAACATTTAATCTTTTGACTGCAAATTACTGTTGGATGTGAATTATTACCTTTTCAACTAAAATAAGTGTGTTTAAAGTCATTTCTGTGCCTGAAATTGGTCAAAATTGAAGCTTCTGAGTAAGCAAAACTCTGTAAAAATGGCAATTTTGGTCACTGTGAGGGTTTAAAAACTGGTTATTCAACACAAGGCACGATCCAATTGACATTTTGAATAATTTTTGGTAAAGTCCAAAAAATCCATTTTCGGACAAAAAACGATGACCGCGGAGCTGTCGAACGTTCCCAAAATGGTCAATTCTGATGAAATTTTAACATTTAATCTTTTGACTGCAAATTACTGTTGGATGTGAATTATTACCTTTTCAACTAAAATAAGTGTGTTTAAAGTCATTTCTCTGCCTGAAATTGGTCAAAATTGAAGCTTCTGAGTAAGCAAAACTCTGTAAAAATGGCAATTTTGGTCACTGTGAGGTTTAAAAAGTGGTTATTCAACATGAGGCACGATCCAATTGACATTTTGAATCATTTTTGGTAAAGTCCAAAAAATCAATTTTCGGACGAAAAACGATGACCGCGGAGCTGTCGAACGTTCCCAAAATGGTCAATTCTGATTAAATGTTAACATTTAATCTTTTGACTGCAAATTACTGTTAGGTGTGAATTATTACCTTTTCAACTAAAATAAGTGTGTTTAAAGTCATTTATCTGCCTGAAATTGGTCAAAATTGAAGCTTCTGAGTAAGTAAAACTCTGTAAAAATGGCAATTTTGGTCACTGTGAGGGTTTAAAAAGTGGTTATTCAACATGAGGCACGATCCAATTGACATTTTGAATCATTTTTGGTAAAGTCCAAAAAATCAATTTTCGGACGAAAAACGATGACCGCGGAGCTGTCGAACGTTCCCAAAATGGTCAATTCTGATTAAATTTTAACATTTAATCTTTTGACTGCAAATTACTGTTGGATGTGAATTATTACCTTTTCAACTAAAATAAGTGTGTTTAAAGTCATTTCTGTGCCTGAAATTGGTCAAAATTGAAGCTTCTGAGTAAGCAAAACTCTGTAAAAATGGCAATTTTGGTCACTGTGAGGGTTTAAAAACTGGTTATTCAACACAAGGCACGATCCAATTGACATTTTGAATCATTTTTGGTAAAGTCCAAAAAATCAATTTTCGGACAAAAAACGATGACCGCGGAGCTGTCGAACGTTCCCAAAATGGTCAATTCTGATGAAATTTTAACATTTAATCTTTTGACTGCAAATTACTGTTGGATATGAATTATTACCTTTTCAATTAAAATAAGTGTGTTTAAAGTCATTTCTCTGCCTGAAATTGGTCAAAATTGAAGCTTCTGAGTAATCAAAACTCTGTAAAAATGGCAATTTTGGTCACTGTGAGGGTTTAAAAAGTGGTTATTCAACATGAGGCACGATCCAATTGACATTTTGAATCATTTTTGGTAAAGTCCAAAAAATCAATTTTCGGACGAAAAACGATGACCGCGGAGCTGTCGAACGTTCCCAAAATGGTCAATTCTGATGAAATTTTAACATTTAATCTTTTGACTGCAAATTACTGTTGGATGTGAATTATTACTTTTTCAACTAAAATAAGTGTGTTTAAAGTCATTTCTCTGCTTGAAATTGGTCAAAATTGAAGCTTCTGAGTAAGCAAAACTCTGTAAAAATGGCAATTTTGGTCACTGTGAGGGTTTAAAAAGTGGTTATTCAACATGAGGCACGATCCAATTGACATTTTGAATCATTTTTGGTAAAGTCCCAAAAATCAATTTTCAGACGAAAAACGATGACCGCGGAGCTGTCGAACGTTCCCAAAATGGTCAATTCTGATTAAATTTTAACATTTAATCTTTTGACTGCAAATTACTGTTGGATGTGAATTATTACCTTTTCAACTAAAATAAGTGTGTTTAAAGTCATTTCTGTGCCTGAAATTGGTCAAAATTGAAGCTTCTGAGTAAGCAAAACTCTGTAAAAATGGCAATTTTGGTCACTGTGAGGGTTTAAAAACTGGTTATTCAACACAAGGCACGATCCAATTGACATTTTGAATCATTTTTGGTAAAGTCCAAAAAATCAATTTTCGGACGAAAAACGATGACCGCGGAGCTGTCGAACGTTCCCAAAATGGTCAATTCTGATGAAATTTTAACGTTTAATCTTTTGACTGCAAATTACTGTTGGATGTGAATTATTACTTTTTCAACTAAAATAAGTGTGTTTAAAGTCATTTCTCTGCTTGAAATTGGTCAAAATTGAAGCTTCTGAGTAAGCAAAACTCTGTAAAAATGGCAATTTTGGTCACTGTGAGGGTTTAAAAAGTGGTTATTCAACATAAGGCACGATCCAATTGACATTTTGAATCATTTTTGGTAAAGTCCAAACAATCAATTTTCGGACGAAAAACGATGACCGCGGAGCTGTCGAACGTTCCCAAAATGGTCAATTCTGATTAAATTTTAACATTTAATCTTTTGACTGCAAATTACTGTTGGATGTGAATTATTACCTTTTCAACTAAAATAAGTGTGTTTAAAGTCATTTCTGTGCCTGAAATTGGTCAAAATTGAAGCTTCTGAGTAAGCAAAACTCTGTAAAAATGGCAATTTTGGTCACTGTGAGGGATTAAAAACTGGTTATTCAACACAAGGCACGATCCAATTGACATTTTGAATCATTTTTGGTAAAGTCCAAAAAATCAATTTTCGGACAAAAAACGATGACCGCGGAGCTGTCGAACGTTCCCAAAATGGTCAATTCTGATGAAATTTTAACATTTAATCTTTTGACTGCAAATTACTGTTGGATATGAATTATTACCTTTTCAATTAAAATAAGTGTGTTTAAAGTCATTTCTCTGCCTGAAATTGGTCAAAATTGAAGCTTCTGAGTAATCAAAACTCTGTAAAAATGGCAATTTTGGTCACTGTGAGGGTTTAAAAAGTGGTTATTCAACATGAGGCACGATCCAATTGACATTTTGAATCATTTTTGGTAAAGTCCAAAAAATCAATTTTCGGACGAAAAACGATGACCGCGGAGCCTTCGAACGTTCCCAAAATGGTCAATTCTGATGAAATGTTAACATTTAATCTTTTGACTGCAAATTACTTTTGGATGTGAATTATTACTTTTTCAACTAAAATAAGTGTGTTTAAAGTCATTTCTCTGCCTGAAATTGGTCAAAATTGAAGCTTCTGAGTAATCAAAACTCTGTAAAAATGGCAATTTTGGTCACTGTGAGGGTTTAAAAAGTGGTTATTCAACATGAGGCACGATCCAATTGACATTTTGAATCATTTTTTGGTAAAGTCCAAAAAATCAATTTTCGGACGAAAAACGATGACCGCGGAGCTGTCGAACGTTCCCAAAATGGTCAATTCTGATGAAATTTTAACATTTAATCTTTTGACTGCAAATTACTGTTGGATGTGAATTATTACTTTTTCAACTAAAATAAGTGTGTTTAAAGTCATTTCTCTGCTTGAAATTGGTCAAAATTGAAGCTTCTGAGTAAGCAAAACTCTGTAAAAATGGCAATTTTGGTCACTGTGAGGGTTTAAAAAGTGGTTATTCAACATGAGGCACGATCCAATTGACATTTTGAATCATTTTTGGTAAAGTCCCAAAAATCAATTTTCAGACGAAAAACGATGACCGCGGAGCTGTCGAACGTTCCCAAAATGGTCAATTCTGATTAAATTTTAACATTTAATCTTTTGACTGCAAATTACTGTTGGATGTGAATTATTACCTTTTCAACTAAAATAAGTGTTTAAAGTCATTTCTGTGCCTGAAATTGGTCAAAATTGAAGCTTCTGAGTAAGCAAAACTCTGTAAAAATGGCAATTTTGGTCACTGTGAGGGTTTAAAAACTGGTTATTCAACACAAGGCACGATCCAATTGACATTTTGAATCATTTTTGGTAAAGTCCAAAAAATCAATTTTCGGACAAAAAACGATGACCGCGGAGCTGTCGAACGTTCCCAAAATGGTCAATACTGATGAAATTTTAACATTTAATCTTTTGACTGCAAATTACTGTTGGATATGAATTATTACCTTTTCAATTAAAATAAGTGTGTTTAAAGTCATTTCTCTGCCTGAAATTGGTCAAAATTGAAGCTTCTGAGTAATCAAAACTCTGTAAAAATGGCAATTTTGGTCACTGTGAGGGTTTAAAAAGTGGTTATTCAACATGAGGCACGATCCAATTGACATTTTGAATCATTTTTGGTAAAGTCCAAAAAATCAATTTTCGGACGAAAAACGATGACCGCGGAGCTGTCGAACGTTCCCAAAATGGTCAATTCTGATGAAATTTTAACGTTTAATCTTTTGACTGCAAATTACTGTTGGATGTGAATTATTACTTTTTCAACTAAAATAAGTGTGTTTAAAGTCATTTCTCTGCTTGAAATTGGTCAAAATTGAAGCTTCTGAGTAAGCAAAACTCTGTAAAAATGGCAATTTTGGTCACTGTGAGGGTTTAAAAAGTGGTTATTCAACATAAGGCACGATCCAATTGACATTTTGAATCATTTTTGGTAAAGTCCAAAAAATCAATTTTCGGACGAAAAACGATGACCGCGGAGCTGTCGAACGTTCCCAAAATGGTCAATTCTGATTAAATTTTAACATTTAATCTTTTGACTGCAAATTACTGTTGGATGTGAATTATTACCTTTTCAACTAAAATAAGTGTGTTTAAAGTCATTTCTGTGCCTGAAATTGGTCAAAATTGAAGCTTCTGAGTAAGCAAAACTCTGTAAAAATGGCAATTTTGGTCACTGTGAGGGTTTAAAAACTGGTTATTCAACACAAGGCACGATCCAATTGACATTTTGAATCATTTTTGGTAAAGTCCAAAAAAATCCATTTTCGGACAAAAAACGATGACCGCGGAGCTGTCGAACGTTCCCAAAATGGTCAATTCTGATGAAATTTTAACATTTAATCTTTTGACTGCAAATTACTGTTGGATGTGAATTATTACCTTTTCAACTAAAATAAGTGTGTTTAAAGTAATTTCTCTGCCTGAAATTGGTCAAAATTGAAGCTTCTGAGTAAGCAAAACTCTGTAAAAATGGCAATTTTGGTCACTGTGAGGGTTTAAAAAGTGGTTATTCAACATGAGGCACGATCCAATTGACATTTTGAATCATTTTTGGTAAAGTCCAAAAAATCAATTTTCGGACGAAAAACGATGACCGCGGAGCTGTCGAACGTTCCCAAAATGGTCAATTCTGATGAAATTTTAACATTTAATCTTTTGACTGCAAATTACTGTTGGATATGAATTATTACCTTTTCAATTAAAATAAGTGTGTTTAAAGTCATTTCTCTGCCTGAAATTGGTCAAAATTGAAGCTTCTGAGTAATCAAAACTCTGTAAAAATGGCAATTTTGGTCACTGTGAGGGTTTAAAAAGTGGTTATTCAACATGAGGCACGATCCAATTGACATTTTGAATCATTTTTGGTAAAGTCCAAAAAATCAATTTTCGGACGAAAAACGATGACCGCGGAGCTGTCGAACGTTCCCAAAATGGTCAATTCTGATTAAATTTTAACATTTAATCTTTTGACTGCAAATTACTGTTGGATGTGAATTATTACCTTTTCAACTAAAATAAGTGTGTTTAAAGTCATTTCTGTGCCTGAAATTGGTCAAAATTGAAGCTTCTGAGTAAGCAAAACTCTGTAAAAATGGCAATTTTGGTCACTGTGAGGGTTTAAAAACTGGTTATTCAACACAAGGCACGATCCAATTGACATTTTGAATCATTTTTGGTAAAGTCCAAAAAATCCATTTTCGGACAAAAAACGATGACCGCGGAGCTGTCGAAGGTTCCCAAAATGGTCAATTCTGATGAAATTTTAACATTTAATCTTTTGACTGCAAATTACTGTTGGATGTGAATTATTACCTTTTCAACTAAAATAAGTGTGTTTAAAGTCATTTCTCTGCCTGAAATTGGTCAAAATTGAAGCTTCTGAGTAAGCAAAACTCTGTAAAAATGGCAATTTTGGTCACTGTGAGGGTTTAAAAAGTGGTTATTCAACACAAGGCACGATCCAATTGACATTTTGAATCATTTTTGGTAAAGTCCAAAAAATCAATTTTCGGACGAAAAACGATGACCGCGGAGCTGTCGAACGTTCCCAAAATGGTCAATTCTGATTAAATTTTAACATTTAATCTTTTGACTGCAAATTACTGTTGGATGTGAATTATTACCTTTTCAACTAAAATAAGTGTGTTTAAAGTCATTTCTGTGCCTGAAATTGGTCAAAATTGGAGCTTCTGAGTAAGCAAAACTCTGTAAAAATGGCAATTTTGGTCACTGTGAGGGTTTAAAAACTGGTTATTCAACACAAGGCACGATCCAATTGACATTTTGAATAATTTTTGGTAAAGTCCAAAAAATCCATTTTCGGACAAAAAACGATGACCGCGGAGCTGTCGAACGTTCCCAAAATGGTCAATTCTGATGAAATTTTAACATTTAATCTTTTGACTGCAAATTACTGTTGGATGTGAATTATTACCTTTTCAACTAAAATAAGTGTGTTTAAAGTCATTTCTCTGCCTGAAATTGGTCAAAATTGAAGCTTCTGAGTAAGCAAAACTCTGTAAAAATGGCAATTTTGGTCACTGTGAGGTTTAAAAAGTGGTTATTCAACATGAGGCACGATCCAATTGACATTTTGAATCATTTTTGGTAAAGTCCAAAAAATCAATTTTCGGACGAAAAACGATGACCGCGGAGCTGTCGAACGTTCCCAAAATGGTCAATTCTGATTAAATGTTAACATTTAATCTTTTGACTGCAAATTACTGTTAGGTGTGAATTATTACCTTTTCAACTAAAATAAGTGTGTTTAAAGTCATTTATCTGCCTGAAATTGGTCAAAATTGAAGCTTCTGAGTAAGTAAAACTCTGTAAAAATGGCAATTTTGGTCACTGTGAGGGTTTAAAAAGTGGTTATTCAACATGAGGCACGATCCAATTGACATTTTGAATCATTTTTGGTAAAGTCCAAAAAATCAATTTTCGGACGAAAAACGATGACCGCGGAGCTGTCGAACGTTCCCAAAATGGTCAATTCTGATTAAATTTTAACATTTAATCTTTTGACTGCAAATTACTGTTGGATGTGAATTATTATCTTTTCAACTAAAATAAGTGTGTTTAAAGTCATTTCTGTGCCTGAAATTGGTCAAAATTGAAGCTTCTGAGTAAGCAAAACTCTGTAAAAATGGCAATTTTGGTCACTGTGAGGGTTTAAAAACTGGTTATTCAACACAAGGCACGATCCAATTGACATTTTGAATCATTTTTGGTAAAGTCCAAAAAATCAATTTTCGGACAAAAAACGATGACCGCGGAGCTGTCGAACGTTCCCAAAATGGTCAATTCTGATGAAATTTTAACATTTAATCTTTTGACTGCAAATTACTGTTGGATATGAATTATTACCTTTTCAATTAAAATAAGTGTGTTTAAAGTCATTTCTCTGCCTGAAATTGGTCAAAATTGAAGCTTCTGAGTAATCAAAACTCTGTAAAAATGGCAATTTTGGTCACTGTGAGGGTTTAAAAAGTGGTTATTCAACATGAGGCACGATCCAATTGACATTTTGAATCATTTTTGGTAAAGTCCAAAAAATCAATTTTCGGACGAAAAACGATGACCGCGGAGCTGTCGAACGTTCCCAAAATGGTCAATTCTGATGAAATTTTAACATTTAATCTTTTGACTGCAAATTACTGTTGGATGTGAATTATTACTTTTTCAACTAAAATAAGTGTGTTTAAAGTCATTTCTCTGCTTGAAATTGGTCAAAATTGAAGCTTCTGAGTAAGCAAAACTCTGTAAAAATGGCAATTTTGGTCACTGTGAGGGTTTAAAAAGTGGTTATTCAACATGAGGCACGATCCTATTGACATTTTGAATCATTTTTGGTAAAGTCCCAAAAATCAATTTTCAGACGAAAAACGATGACCGCGGAGCTGTCGAATGTTCCCAAAATGGTCAATTCTGATTAAATTTTAACATTTAATCTTTTGACTGCAAATTACTGTTGGATGTGAATTATTACCTTTTCAACTAAAATAAGTGTGTTTAAAGTCATTTCTGTGCCTGAAATTGGTCAAAATTGAAGCTTCTGAGTAAGCAAAACTCTGTAAAACTAGCAATTTTGGTCACTGTGAGGGTTTAAAAACTGGTTATTCAACACAAGGCACGATCCAATTGACATTTTGAATCATTTTTGGTAAAGTCCAAAAAATCAATTTTCGGACAAAAAACGATGACCGCGGAGCTGTCGAACATTCCCAAAATGGTCAATTCTGATGAAATTTTAACATTTAATCTTTTGACTGCAAATTACTGTTGGATATGAATTATTACCTTTTCAATTAAAATAAGTGTGTTTAAAGTCATTTCTCTGCCTGAAATTGGTCAAAATTGAAGCTTCTGAGTAATCAAAACTCTGTAAAAATGGCAATTTTGGTCACTGTGAGGGTTTAAAAAGTGGTTATTCAACATGAGGCACGATCCAATTGACATTTTGAATCATTTTTGGTAAAGTCCAAAAAATCAATTTTCGGACGAAAAACGATGACCGCGGAGCTGTCGAACGTTCCCAAAATGGTCAATTCTGATGAAATTTTAACGTTTAATCTTTTGACTGCAAATTACTGTTGGATGTGAATTATTACTTTTTCAACTAAAATAAGTGTGTCTAAAGTCATTTCTCTGCTTGAAATTGGTCAAAATTGAAGCTTCTGAGTAAGCAAAACTCTGTAAAAATGGCAATTTTGGTCACTGTGAGGGTTTAAAAAGTGGTTATTCAACATAAGGCACGATCCAATTGACATTTTGAATCATTTTTGGTAAAGTCCAAAAAATCAATTTTCGGACGAAAAACGATGACCGCGGAGCTGTCGAACGTTCCCAAAATGGTCAATTCTGATTAAATTTTAACATTTAATCTTTTGACTGCAAATTACTGTTGGATGTGAATTATTACCTTTTCAACTAAAATAAGTGTGTTTAAAGTCATTTCTGTGCCTGAAATTGGTCAAAATTGAAGCTTCTGAGTAAGCAAAACTCTGTAAAAATGGCAATTTTGGTCACTGTGAGGGTTTAAAAACTGGTTATTCAACACAAGGCACGATCCAATTGACATTTTGAATCATTTTTGGTAAAGTCCAAAAAATCAATTTTCGGACAAAAAACGATGACCGCGGAGCTGTCGAACGTTCCCAAAATGGTCAATTCTGATGAAATTTTAACATTTAATCTTTTGACTGCAAATTACTGTTGGATATGAATTATTACCTTTTCAATTAAAATAAGTGTGTTTAAAGTCATTTCTCTGCCTGAAATTGGTCAAAATTGAAGCTTCTGAGTAATCAAAACTCTGTAAAAATGGCAATTTTGGTCACTGTGAGGGTTTAAAAAGTGGTTATTCAACATGAGGCACGATCCAATTGACATTTTGAATCATTTTTGGTAAAGTCCAAAAACTCAATTTTCGGACGAAAAACGATGACCGCGGAGCTGTCGAACGTTCCCAAAATGGTCAATTCTGATGAAATGTTAACATTTAATCTTTTGACTGCAAATTACTTTTGGATGTGAATTATTACTTTTTCAACTAAAATAAGTGTGTTTAAAGTCATTTCTCTGCTTGAAATTGGTCAAAATTGAAGCTTCTGAGTAAGCAAAACTCTGTAAAAATGGCAATTTTGGTCACTGTGAGGGTTTAAAAAGTGGTTATTCAACATGAGGCACGATCCAATTGACATTTTGAATCATTTTTGGTAAAGTCCAAAAAATCAATTTTCGGACGAAAAACGATGACCGCGGAGCTGTCGAACGTTCCCAAAATGGTCAATTCTGATGAAATTTTAACATTTAATCTTTTGACTGCAAATTACTGTTGGATGTGAATTATTACTTTTTCAACTAAAATAAGTGTGTTTAAAGTCATTTCTCTGCTTGAAATTGGTCAAAATTGAAGCTTCTGAGTAAGCAAAACTCTGTAAAAATGGCAATTTTGGTCACTGTGAGGGTTTAAAAAGTGGTTATTCAACATGAGGCACGATCCAATTGACATTTTGAATCATTTTTGGTAAAGTCCCAAAAATCAATTTTCAGACGAAAAACGATGACCGCGGAGCTGTCGAACGTTCCCAAAATGGTCAATTCTGATTAAATTTTAACATTTAATCTTTTGACTGCAAATTACTGTTGGATGTGAATTATTACCTTTTCAACTAAAATAAGTGTGTTTAAAGTCATTTCTGTGCCTGAAATTGGTCAAAATTGAAGCTTCTGAGTAAGCAAAACTCTGTAAAAATGGCAATTTTGGTCACTGTGAGGGTTTAAAAACTGGTTATTCAACACAAGGCACGATCCAATTGACATTTTGAATCATTTTTGGTAAAGTCCAAAAAATCAATTTTCGGACAAAAAACGATGACCGCGGAGCTGTCGAACGTTCCCAAAATGGTCAATTCTGATGAAATTTTAACATTTAATCTTTTGACTGCAAATTACTGTTGGATATGAATTATTACCTTTTCAATTAAAATAAGTGTGTTTAAAGTCATTTCTCTGCCTGAAATTGGTCAAAATTGAAGCTTCTGAGTAATCAAAACTCTGTAAAAATGGCAATTTTGGTCACTGTGAGGGTTTAAAAACTGGTTATTCAACATGAGGCACGATCCAATTGACATTTTGAATCATTTTTGGTAAAGTCCAAAAAATCAATTTTCGGACGAAAAACGATGACCGCGGAGCTGTCGAACGTTCCCAAAATGGTCAATTCTGATGAAATGTTAACATTTAATCTTTTGACTGCAAATTACTTTTGGATGTGAATTATTACTTTTTCAACTAAAATAAGTGTGTTTAAAGTCATTTCTCTGCTTGAAATTGGTCAAAATTGAAGCTTCTGAGTAAGCAAAACTCTGTAAAAATGGCAATTTTGGTCACTGTGAGGGTTTAAAAAGTGGTTATTCAACATGAGGCACGATCCAATTGACATTTTGAATCATTTTTGGTAAAGTCCCAAAAATCAATTTTCGGACGAAAAACGATGACCGCGGAGCTGTCGAACGTTCCCAAAATGGTCAATTCTGATGAAATTTTAACATTTAATCTTTTGACTGCAAATTACTGTTGGATGTGAATTATTACTTTTTCAACTAAAATAAGTGTGTTTAAAGTCATTTCTCTGCTTGAAATTGGTCAAAATTGAAGCTTCTGAGTAAGCAAAACTCTGTAAAAATGGCAATTTTGGTCACTGTGAGGGTTTAAAAAGTGGTTATTCAACATGAGGCACGATCCAATTGACATTTTGAATCATTTTTGGTAAAGTCCAAAAAATCAATTTTCGGACGAAAAACGATGACCGCGGAGCTGTCGAACGTTCCCAAAATGGTCAATTCTGATGAAATGTTAACATTTAATCTTTTGACTGCAAATTACTTTTGGATGTGAATTATTACTTTTTCAACTAAAATAAGTGTGTTTAAAGTCATTTCTCTGCTTGAAATTGGTCAAAATTGAAGCTTCTGAGTAAGCAAAACTCTGTAAAAATGGCAATTTTGGTCACTGTGAGGGTTTAAAAAGTGGTTATTCAACATGAGGCACGATCCAACTGACATTTTGAATCATTTTTGGTAAAGTCCCAAAAATCAATTTTCGGACGAAAAACGATGACCGCGGAGCTGTCGAACGTTCCCAAAATGGTCAATTCTGATGAAATTTTAACATTTAATCTTTTGACTGCAAATTACTGTTGGATGTGAATTATTACTTTTTCAACTAAAATAAGTGTGTTTAAAGTCATTTCTCTGCTTGAAATTGGTCAAAATTGAAGCTTCTGAGTAAGCAAAACTCTGTAAAAATGGCAATTTTGGTCACTGTGAGGGTTTAAAAAGTGGTTATTCAACATGAGGCACGATCCAATTGACATTTTGAATCATTTTTGGTAAAGTCCCAAAAATCAATTTTCAGACGAAAAACGATGACCGCGGAGCTGTCGAACGTTCCCAAAATGGTCAATTCTGATTACATTTTAACATTTAATCTTTTGACTGCAAATTACTGTTGGATGTGAATTATTACCTTTTCAACTAAAATAAGTGTGTTTAAAGTCATTTCTGTGCCTGAAATTGGTCAAAATTGAAGCTTCTGAGTAAGCAAAACTCTGTAAAAATGGCAATTTTGGTCACTGTGAGGGTTTAAAAACTGGTTATTCAACACAAGGCACGATCCAATTGACATTTTGAATCATTTTTGGTAAAGTCCAAAAAATCAATTTTCGGACAAAAAACGATGACCGCGGAGCTGTCGAACGTTCCCAAAATGGTCAATTCTGATGAAATTTTAACATTTAATCTTTTGACTGCAAATTACTGTTGGATATGAATTATTACCTTTTCAATTAAAATAAGTGTGTTTAAAGTCATTTCTCTGCCTGAAATTGGTCAAAATTGAAGCTTCTGAGTAATCAAAACTCTGTAAAAATGGCAATTTTGGTCACTGTGAGGGTTTAAAAAGTGGTTATTCAACATGAGGCACGATCCAATTGACATTTTGAATCATTTTTGGTAAAGTCCAAAAAATCAATTTTCGGACGAAAAACGATGACCGCGGAGCTGTCGAACGTTCCCAAAATGGTCAATTCTGATGAAATTTTAACGTTTAATCTTTTGACTGCAAATTACTGTTGGATGTGAATTATTACTTTTTCAACTAAAATAAGTGTGTTTAAAGTCATTTCTCTGCTTGAAATTGGTCAAAATTGAAGCTTCTGAGTAAGCAAAACTCTGTAAAAATGGCAATTTTGGTCACTGTGAGGGTTTAAAAAGTGGTTATTCAACATAAGGCACGATCCAATTGACATTTTGAATCATTTTTGGTAAAGTCCAAAAAATCAATTTTCGGACGAAAAACGATGACCGCGGAGCTGTCGAACGTTCCCAAAATGGTCAATTCTGATTAAATTTTAACATTTAATCTTTTGACTGCAAATTACTGTTGGATGTGAATTATTACCTTTTCAACTAAAATAAGTGTGTTTAAAGTCATTTCTGTGCCTGAAATTGGTCAAAATTGAAGCTTCTGAGTAAGCAAAACTCTGTAAAAATGGCAATTTTGGTCACTGTGAGGGTTTAAAAACTGGTTATTCAACACAAGGCACGATCCAATTGACATTTTGAATCATTTTTGGTAAAGTCCAAAAAATCAATTTTCGGACAAAAAACGATGACCGCGGAGCTGTCGAACGTTCCCAAAATGGTCAATTCTGATGAAATTTTAACATTTAATCTTTTGACTGCAAATTACTGTTGGATATGAATTATTACCTTTTCAATTAAAATAAGTGTGTTTAAAGTCATTTCTCTGCCTGAAATTGGTCAAAATTGAAGCTTCTGAGTAATCAAAACTCTGTAAAAATGGCAATTTTGGTCACTGTGAGGGTTTAAAAAGTGGTTATTCAACATGAGGCACGATCCAATTGACATTTTGAATCATTTTTGGTAAAGTCCAAAAAATCAATTTTCGGACGAAAAACGATGACCGCGGAGCCTTCGAACGTTCCCAAAATGGTCAATTCTGATGAAATGTTAACATTTAATCTTTTGACTGCAAATTACTTTTGGATGTGAATTATTACTTTTTCAACTAAAATAAGTGTGTTTAAAGTCATTTCTCTGCCTGAAATTGGTCAAAATTGAAGCTTCTGAGTAATCAAAACTCTGTAAAAATGGCAATTTTGGTCACTGTGAGGGTTTAAAAAGTGGTTATTCAACATGAGGCACGATCCAATTGACATTTTGAATCATTTTTGGTAAAGTCCAAAAAATCAATTTTCGGACGAAAAACGATGACCGCGGAGCTGTCGAACGTTCCCAAAATGGTCAATTCTGATGAAATTTTAACATTTAATCTTTTGACTGCAAATTACTGTTGGATGTGAATTATTACTTTTTCAACTAAAATAAGTGTGTTTAAAGTCATTTCTCTGCTTGAAATTGGTCAAAATTGAAGCTTCTGAGTAAGCAAAACTCTGTAAAAATGGCAATTTTGGTCACTGTGAGGGTTTAAAAAGTGGTTATTCAACATGAGGCACGATCCAATTGACATTTTGAATCATTTTTGGTAAAGTCCCAAAAATCCATTTTCAGACGAAAAACGATGACCGCGGAGCTGTCGAACGTTCCCAAAATGGTCAATTCTGATTAAATTTTAACATTTAATCTTTTGACTGCAAATTACTGTTGGATGTGAATTATTACCTTTTCAACTAAAATAAGTGTGTTTAAAGTCATTTCTGTGCCTGAAATTGGTCAAAATTGAAGCTTCTGAGTAAGCAAAACTCTGTAAAAATGGCAATTTTGGTCACTGTGAGGGTTTAAAAACTGGTTATTCAACACAAGGCACGATCCAATTGACATTTTGAATCATTTTTGGTAAAGTCCAAAAAATCAATTTTCGGACAAAAAACGATGACCGCGGAGCTGTCGAACGTTCCCAAAATGGTCCAATCTGATGAAATTTTAACATTTAATCTTTTGACTGCAAATTACTGTTGGATATGAATTATTACCTTTTCAATTAAAATAAGTGTGTTTAAAGTCATTTCTCTGCCTGAAATTGGTCAAAATTGAAGCTTCTGAGTAATCAAAACTCTGTAAAAATGGCAATTTTGGTCACTGTGAGGGTTTAAAAAGTGGTTATTCAACATGAGGCACGATCCAATTGACATTTTGAATCATTTTTGGTAAAGTCCAAAAAATCAATTTTCGGACGAAAAACGATGACCGCGGAGCTGTCGAACGTTCCCAAAATGGTCAATTCTGATGAAATTTTAACGTTTAATCTTTTGACTGCAAATTACTGTTGGATGTGAATTATTACTTTTTCAACTAAAATAAGTGTGTTTAAAGTCATTTCTCTGCTTGAAATTGGTCAAAATTGAAGCTTCTGAGTAAGCAAAACTCTGTAAAAATGGCAATTTTGGTCACTGTGAGGGTTTAAAAAGTGGTTATTCAACATAAGGCACGATCCAATTGACATTTTGAATCATTTTTGGTAAAGTCCAAAAAATCAATTTTCGGACGAAAAACGATGACCGCGGAGCTGTCGAACGTTCCCAAAATGGTCAATTCTGATTAAATTTTAACATTTAATCTTTTGACTGCAAATTACTGTTGGATGTGAATTATTACCTTTTCAACTAAAATAAGTGTGTTTAAAGTCATTTCTGTGCCTGAAATTGGTCAAAATTGAAGCTTCTGAGTAAGCAAAACTCTGTAAAAATGGCAATTTTGGTCACTGTGAGGGTTTAAAAACTGGTTATTCAACACAAGGCACGATCCAATTGACATTTTGAATCATTTTTGGTAAAGTCCAAAAAATCAATTTTCGGACAAAAAACGATGACCGCGGAGCTGTCGAACGTTCCCAAAATGGTCAATTCTGATGAAATTTTAACATTTAATCTTTTGACTGCAAATTACTGTTGGATATGAATTATTACCTTTTCAATTAAAATAAGTGTGTTTAAAGTCATTTCTCTGCCTGAAATTGGTCAAAATTGAAGCTTCTGAGTAATCAAAACTCTGTAAAAATGGCAATTTTGGTCACTGTGAGGGTTTAAAAAGTGGTTATTCAACATGAGGCACGATCCAATTGACATTTTGAATCATTTTTGGTAAAGTCCAAAAAATCAATTTTCGGACGAAAAACGATGACCGCGGAGCTGTCGAACGTTCCCAAAATGGTCAATTCTGATGAAATTTTAACGTTTAATCTTTTGACTGCAAATTACTGTTGGATGTGAATTATTACTTTTTCAACTAAAATAAGTGTGTTTAAAGTCATTTCTCTGCTTGAAATTGGTCAAAATTGAAGCTTCTGAGTAAGCAAAACTCTGTAAAAATGGCAATTTTGGTCACTGTGAGGGTTTAAAAAGTGGTTATTCAACATAAGGCACGATCCAATTGACATTTTGAATCATTTTTGGTAAAGTCCAAAAAATCAATTTTCGGACGAAAAACGATGACCGCGGAGCTGTCGAACGTTCCCAAAATGGTCAATTCTGATTAAATTTTAACATTTAATCTTTTGACTGCAAATTACTGTTGGATGTGAATTATTACCTTTTCAACTAAAATAAGTGTGTTTAAAGTCATTTCTGTGCCTGAAATTGGTCAAAATTGAAGCTTCTGAGTAAGCAAAACTCTGTAAAAATGGCAATTTTGGTCACTGTGAGGGTTTAAAAACTGGTTATTCAACACAAGGCACGATCCAATTGACATTTTGAATCATTTTTGGTAAAGTCCAAAAAATCCATTTTCGGACAAAAAACGATGACCGCGGAGCTGTCGAACGTTCCCAAAATGGTCAATTCTGATGAAATGTTAACATTTAATCTTTTGACTGCAAATTACTGTTGGATGTGAATTATTACCTTTTCAACTAAAATAAGTGTGTTTAAAGTCATTTCTCTGCCTGAAATTGGTCAAAATTGAAGCTTCTGAGTAAGCAAAACTCTGTAAAAATGGCAATTTTGGTCACTGTGAGGGTTTAAAAAGTGGTTATTCAACATGAGGCACGATCCAATTGACATTTTGAATCATTTTTGGTAAAGTCCAAAAAATCAATTTTCGGACGAAAAACGATGACCGCGGAGCTGTCGAACGTTCCCAAAATGGTCAATTCTGATGAAATTTTAACGTTTAATCTTTTGACTGCAAATTACTGTTGGATGTGAATTATTACTTTTTCAACTAAAATAAGTGTGTTTAAAGTCATTTCTCTGCTTGAAATTGGTCAAAATTGAAGCTTCTGAGTAAGCAAAACTCTGTAAAAATGGCAATTTTGGTCACTGTGAGGGTTTAAAAAGTGGTTATTCAACATAAGGCACGATCCAATTGACATTTTGAATCATTTTTGGTAAAGTCCAAAAAATCAATTTTCGGACGAAAAACGATGACCGCGGAGCTGTCGAACGTTCCCAAAATGGTCAATTCTGATTAAATTTTAACATTTAATCTTTTGACTGCAAATTACTGTTGGATGTGAATTATTACCTTTTCAACTAAAATAAGTGTGTTTAAAGTCATTTCTGTGCCTGAAATTGGTCAAAATTGAAGCTTCTGAGTAAGCAAAACTCTGTAAAAATGGCAATTTTGGTCACTGTGAGGGTTTAAAAACTGGTTATTCAACACAAGGCACGATCCAATTGACATTTTGAATCATTTTTGGTAAAGTCCAAAAAATCCATTTTCGGACAAAAAACGATGACCGCGGAGCTGTCGAACGTTCCCAAAATGGTCAATTCTGATGAAATTTTAACATTTAATCTTTTGACTGCAAATTACTGTTGGATGTGAATTATTACCTTTTCAACTAAAATAAGTGTGTTTAAAGTCATTTCTCTGCCTGAAATTGGTCAAAATTGAAGCTTCTGAGTAAGCAAAACTCTGTAAAAATGGCAATTTTGGTCACTGTGAGGGTTTAAAAAGTGGTTATTCAACATGAGGCACGATCCAATTGACATTTTGAATCATTTTTGGTAAAGTCCAAAAAATCAATTTTCGGACGAAAAACGATGACCGCGGAGCTGTCGAACGTTCCCAAAATGGTCAATTCTGATGAAATTTTAACATTTAATCTTTTGACTGCAAATTACTGTTGGATATGAATTATTACCTTTTCAATTAAAATAAGTGTGTTTAAAGTCATTTCTCTGCCTGAAATTGGTCAAAATTGAAGCTTCTGAGTAATCAAAACTCTGTAAAAATGGCAATTTTGGTCACTGTGAGGGTTTAAAAAGTGGTTATTCAACATGAGGCACGATCCAATTGACATTTTGAATCATTTTTGGTAAAGTCCAAAAAATCAATTTTCGGACGAAAAACGATGACCGCGGAGCTGTCGAACGTTCCCAAAATGGTCAATTCTGATTAAATTTTAACATTTAATCTTTTGACTGCAAATTACTGTTGGATGTGAATTATTACCTTTTCAACTAAAATAAGTGTGTTTAAAGTCATTTCTGTGCCTGAAATTGGTCAAAATTGAAGCTTCTGAGTAAGCAAAACTCTGTAAAAATGGCAATTTTGGTCACTGTGAGGGTTTAAAAACTGGTTATTCAACACAAGGCACGATCCAATTGACATTTTGAATCATTTTTGGTAAAGTCCAAAAAATCCATTTTCGGACAAAAAACGATGACCGCGGAGCTGTCGAAGGTTCCCAAAATGGTCAATTCTGATGAAATTTTAACATTTAATCTTTTGACTGCAAATTACTGTTGGATGTGAATTATTACCTTTTCAACTAAAATAAGTGTGTTTAAAGTCATTTCTCTGCCTGAAATTGGTCAAAATTGAAGCTTCTGAGTAAGCAAAACTCTGTAAAAATGGCAATTTTGGTCACTGTGAGGGTTTAAAAAGTGGTTATTCAACACAAGGCACGATCCAATTGACATTTTGAATCATTTTTGGTAAAGTCCAAAAAATCAATTTTCGGACGAAAAACGATGACCGCGGAGCTGTCGAACGTTCCCAAAATGGTCAATTCTGATTAAATTTTAACATTTAATCTTTTGACTGCAAATTACTGTTGGATGTGAATTATTACCTTTTCAACTAAAATAAGTGTGTTTAAAGTCATTTCTGTGCCTGAAATTGGTCAAAATTGAAGCTTCTGAGTAAGCAAAACTCTGTAAAAATGGCAATTTTGGTCACTGAGAGGGTTTAAAAACTGGTTATTCAACACAAGGCACGATCCAATTGACATTTTGAATAATTTTTGGTAAAGTCCAAAAAATCAATTTTCGGACAAAAAACGATGACCGCGGAGCTGTCGAACGTTCCCAAAATGGTCAATTCTGATGAAATTTTAACATTTGATCTTTTGACTGCAAATTACTGTTGGATGTGAATTATTACCTTTTCAACTAAAATAAGTGTGTTTAAAGTCATTTCTGTGCCTGAAATTGGTCAAAATTGAAGCTTCTGAGTAAGCAAAACTCTGTAAAAATGGCAATTTTGGTCACTGTGAGGGTTTAAAAACTGGTTATTCAACACAAGGCACGATCCAATTGACATTTTGAATCATTTTTGGTAAAGTCCAAAAAATCAATTTTCGGACAAAAAACGATGACCGCGGAGCTGTCGAACGTTCCCAAAATGGTCAATTCTGATGAAATTTTAACATTTAATCTTTTGACTGCAAATTACTGTTGGATGTGAATTATTACCTTTTCAACTAAAATAAGTGTGTTTAAAGTCATTTCTGTGCCTGAAATTGGTCAAAATTGAAGCTTCTGAGTAAGCAAAACTCTGTAAAAATGGCAATTTTGGTCACTGTGAGGGTTTAAAAAGTGGTTATTCAACATGAGGCACGATCCAATTGACATTTTGAATGATTTTTGGTAAAGTCCAAAAAATCAATTTTCGGACGAAAAACGATGACCGCGGAGCTGTCGAACGTTCCCAAAATGGTCAATTCTGATTAAATTTTAACATTTAATCTTTTGACTGCAAATTACTGTTGGATGTGAATTATTACCTTTTCAACTAAAATAAGTGTGTTTAAAGTCATTTCTGTGCCTGAAATTGGTCAAAATTGAAGCTTCTGAGTAAGCAAAACTCTGTAAAAATGGCAATTTTGGTCACTGTGAGGGTTTAAAAACTGGTTATTCAACACAAGGCACGATCCAATTGACATTTTGAATCATTTTTGGTAAAGTCCAAAAAATCCATTTTCGGACAAAAAACGATGACCGCGGAGCTGTCGAAGGTTCCCAAAATGGTCAATTCTGATGAAATTTTAACATTTAATCTTTTGACTGCAAATTACTGTTGGATGTGAATTATTACCTTTTCAACTAAAATAAGTGTGTTTAAAGTCATTTCTCTGCCTGAAATTGGTCAAAATTGAAGCTTCTGAGTAAGCAAAACTCTGTAAAAATGGCAATTTTGGTCACTGTGAGGGTTTAAAAAGTGGTTATTCAACACAAGGCACGATCCAATTGACATTTTGAATCATTTTTGGTAAAGTCCAAAAAATCAATTTTCGGACGAAAAACGATGACCGCGGAGCTGTCGAACGTTCCCAAAATGGTCAATTCTGATTAAATTTTAACATTTAATCTTTTGACTGCAAATTACTGTTGGATGTGAATTATTACCTTTTCAACTAAAATAAGTGTGTTTAAAGTCATTTCTGTGCCTGAAATTGGTCAAAATTGAAGCTTCTGAGTAAGCAAAACTCTGTAAAAATGGCAATTTTGGTCACTGTGAGGGTTTAAAAACTGGTTATTCAACACAAGGCACGATCCAATTGACATTTTGAATAATTTTTGGTAAAGTCCAAAAAATCCATTTTCGGACAAAAAACGATGACCGCGGAGCTGTCGAACGTTCCCAAAATGGTCAATTCTGATGAAATTTTAACATTTAATCTTTTGACTGCAAATTACTGTTGGATGTGAATTATTACCTTTTCAACTAAAATAAGTGTGTTTAAAGTCATTTCTCTGCCTGAAATTGGTCAAAATTGAAGCTTCTGAGTAAGCAAAACTCTGTAAAAATGGCAATTTTGGTCACTGTGAGGTTTAAAAAGTGGTTATTCAACATGAGGCACGATCCAATTGACATTTTGAATCATTTTTGGTAAAGTCCAAAAAATCAATTTTCGGACGAAAAACGATGACCGCGGAGCTGTCGAACGTTCCCAAAATGGTCAATTCTGATTAAATGTTAACATTTAATCTTTTGACTGCAAATTACTGTTAGGTGTGAATTATTACCTTTTCAACTAAAATAAGTGTGTTTAAAGTCATTTATCTGCCTGAAATTGGTCAAAATTGAAGCTTCTGAGTAAGTAAAACTCTGTAAAAATGGCAATTTTGGTCACTGTGAGGGTTTAAAAAGTGGTTATTCAACATGAGGCACGATCCAATTGACATTTTGAATCATTTTTGGTAAAGTCCAAAAAATCAATTTTCGGACGAAAAACGATGACCGCGGAGCTGTCGAACGTTCCCAAAATGGTCAATTCTGATTAAATTTTAACATTTAATCTTTTGACTGCAAATTACTGTTGGATGTGAATTATTACCTTTTCAACTAAAATAAGTGTGTTTAAAGTCATTTCTGTGCCTGAAATTGGTCAAAATTGAAGCTTCTGAGTAAGCAAAACTCTGTAAAAATGGCAATTTTGGTCACTGTGAGGGTTTAAAAACTGGTTATTCAACACAAGGCACGATCCAATTGACATTTTGAATCATTTTTGGTAAAGTCCAAAAAATCAATTTTCGGACAAAAAACGATGACCGCGGAGCTGTCGAACGTTCCCAAAATGGTCAATTCTGATGAAATTTTAACATTTAATCTTTTGACTGCAAATTACTGTTGGATATGAATTATTACCTTTTCAATTAAAATAAGTGTGTTTAAAGTCATTTCTCTGCCTGAAATTGGTCAAAATTGAAGCTTCTGAGTAATCAAAACTCTGTAAAAATGGCAATTTTGGTCACTGTGAGGGTTTAAAAAGTGGTTATTCAACATGAGGCACGATCCAATTGACATTTTGAATCATTTTTGGTAAAGTCCAAAAAATCAATTTTCGGACGAAAAACGATGACCGCGGAGCTGTCGAACGTTCCCAAAATGGTCAATTCTGATGAAATTTTAACATTTAATCTTTTGACTGCAAATTACTGTTGGATGTGAATTATTACTTTTTCAACTAAAATAAGTGTGTTTAAAGTCATTTCTCTGCTTGAAATTGGTCAAAATTGAAGCTTCTGAGTAAGCAAAACTCTGTAAAAATGGCAATTTTGGTCACTGTGAGGGTTTAAAAAGTGGTTATTCAACATGAGGCACGATCCAATTGACATTTTGAATCATTTTTGGTAAAGTCCCAAAAATCAATTTTCAGACGAAAAACGATGACCGCGGAGCTGTCGAACGTTCCCAAAATGGTCAATTCTGATTAAATTTTAACATTTAATCTTTTGACTGCAAATTACTGTTGGATGTGAATTATTACCTTTTCAACTAAAATAAGTGTGTTTAAAGTCATTTCTGTGCCTGAAATTGGTCAAAATTGAAGCTTCTGAGTAAGCAAAACTCTGTAAAAATAGCAATTTTGGTCACTGTGAGGGTTTAAAAACTGGTTATTCAACACAAGGCACGATCCAATTGACATTTTGAATCATTTTTGGTAAAGTCCAAAAAATCAATTTTCGGACAAAAAACGATGACCGCGGAGCTGTCGAACATTCCCAAAATGGTCAATTCTGATGAAATTTTAACATTTAATCTTTTGACTGCAAATTACTGTTGGATATGAATTATTACCTTTTCAATTAAAATAAGTGTGTTTAAAGTCATTTCTCTGCCTGAAATTGGTCAAAATTGAAGCTTCTGAGTAATCAAAACTCTGTAAAAATGGCAATTTTGGTCACTGTGAGGGTTTAAAAAGTGGTTATTCAACATGAGGCACGATCCAATTGACATTTTGAATCATTTTTGGTAAAGTCCAAAAAATAAATTTTCGGACGAAAAACGATGACCGCGGAGCTGTCGAACGTTCCCAAAATGGTCAATTCTGATGAAATTTTAACGTTTAATCTTTTGACTGCAAATTACTGTTGGATGTGAATTATTACTTTTTCAACTAAAATAAGTGTGTCTAAAGTCATTTCTCTGCTTGAAATTGGTCAAAATTGAAGCTTCTGAGTAAGCAAAACTCTGTAAAAATGGCAATTTTGGTCACTGTGAGGGTTTAAAAAGTGGTTATTCAACATAAGGCACGATCCAATTGACATTTTGAATCATTTTTGGTAAAGTCCAAAAAATCAATTTTCGGACGAAAAACGATGACCGCGGAGCTGTCGAACGTTCCCAAAATGGTCAATTCTGATTAAATTTTAACATTTAATCTTTTGACTGCAAATTACTGTTGGATGTGAATTATTACCTTTTCAACTAAAATAAGTGTGTTTAAAGTCATTTCTGTGCCTGAAATTGGTCAAAATTGAAGCTTCTGAGTAAGCAAAACTCTGTAAAAATGGCAATTTTGGTCACTGTGAGGGTTTAAAAACTGGTTATTCAACACAAGGCACGATCCAATTGACATTTTGAATCATTTTTGGTAAAGTCCAAAAAATCAATTTTCGGACAAAAAACGATGACCGCGGAGCTGTCGAACGTTCCCAAAATGGTCAATTCTGATGAAATTTTAACATTTAATCTTTTGACTGCAAATTACTGTTGGATATGAATTATTACCTTTTCAATTAAAATAAGTGTGTTTAAAGTCATTTCTCTGCCTGAAATTGGTCAAAATTGAAGCTTCTGAGTAATCAAAACTCTGTAAAAATGGCAATTTTGGTCACTGTGAGGGTTTAAAAAGTGGTTATTCAACATGAGGCACGATCCAATTGACATTTTGAATCATTTTTGGTAAAGTCCAAAAACTCAATTTTCGGACGAAAAACGATGACCGCGGAGCTGTCGAACGTTCCCAAAATGGTCAATTCTGATGAAATGTTAACATTTAATCTTTTGACTGCAAATTACTTTTGGATGTGAATTATTACTTTTTCAACTAAAATAAGTGTGTTTAAAGTCATTTCTCTGCTTGAAATTGGTCAAAATTGAAGCTTCTGAGTAAGCAAAACTCTGTAAAAATGGCAATTTTGGTCACTGTGAGGGTTTAAAAAGTGGTTATTCAACATGAGGCACGATCCAATTGACATTTTGAATCATTTTTGGTAAAGTCCAAAAAATCAATTTTCGGACGAAAAACGATGACCGCGGAGCTGTCGAACGTTCCCAAAATGGTCAATTCTGATGAAATTTTAACATTTAATCTTTTGACTGCAAATTACTGTTGGATGTGAATTATTACTTTTTCAACTAAAATAAGTGTGTTTAAAGTCATTTCTCTGCTTGAAATTGGTCAAAATTGAAGCTTCTGAGTAAGCAAAACTCTGTAAAAATGGCAATTTTGGTCACTGTGAGGGTTTAAAAAGTGGTTATTCAACATGAGGCACGATCCAATTGACATTTTGAATCATTTTTGGTAAAGTCCCAAAAATCAATTTTCAGACGAAAAACGATGACCGCGGAGCTGTCGAACGTTCCCAAAATGGTCAATTCTGATTAAATTTTAACATTTAATCTTTTGACTGCAAATTACTGTTGGATGTGAATTATTACCTTTTCAACTAAAATAAGTGTGTTTAAAGTCATTTCTGTGCCTGAAATTGGTCAAAATTGAAGCTTCTGAGTAAGCAAAACTCTGTAAAAATGGCAATTTTGGTCACTGTGAGGGTTTAAAAACTGGTTATTCAACACAAGGCACGATCCAATTGACATTTTGAATCATTTTTGGTAAAGTCCAAAAAATCAATTTTCGGACAAAAAACGATGACCGCGGAGCTGTCGAACGTTCCCAAAATGGTCAATTCTGATGAAATTTTAACATTTAATCTTTTGACTGCAAATTACTGTTGGATATGAATTATTACCTTTTCAATTAAAATAAGTGTGTTTAAAGTCATTTCTCTGCCTGAAATTGGTCAAAATTGAAGCTTCTGAGTAATCAAAACTCTGTAAAAATGGCAATTTTGGTCACTGTGAGGGTTTAAAAACTGGTTATTCAACATGAGGCACGATCCAATTGACATTTTGAATCATTTTTGGTAAAGTCCAAAAAATCAATTTTCAGACGAAAAACGATGACCGCGGAGCTGTCGAACGTTCCCAAAATGGTCAATTCTGATTAAATGTTAACATTTAATCTTTTGACTGCAAATTACTGTTAGGTGTGAATTATTACCTTTTCAACTAAAATAAGTGTGTTTAAAGTCATTTATCTGCCTGAAATTGGTCAAAATTGAAGCTTCTGAGTAAGTAAAACTCTGTAAAAATGGCAATTTTGGTCACTGTGAGGGTTTAAAAAGTGGTTATTCAACATGAGGCACGATCCAATTGACATTTTGAATCATTTTTGGTAAAGTCCAAAAAATCAATTTTCGGACGAAAAACGATGACCGCGGAGCTGTCGAACGTTCCCAAAATGGTCAATTCTGATTAAATTTTAACATTTAATCTTTTGACTGCAAATTACTGTTGGATGTGAATTATTACCTTTTCAACTAAAATAAGTGTGTTTAAAGTCATTTCTGTGCCTGAAATTGGTCAAAATTGAAGCTTCTGAGTAAGCAAAACTCTGTAAAAATGGCAATTTTGGTCACTGTGAGGGTTTAAAAACTGGTTATTCAACACAAGGCACGATCCAATTGACATTTTGAATCATTTTTGGTAAAGTCCAAAAAATCAATTTTCGGACAAAAAACGATGACCGCGGAGCTGTCGAACGTTCCCAAAATGGTCAATTCTGATGAAATTTTAACATTTAATCTTTTGACTGCAAATTACTGTTGGATATGAATTATTACCTTTTCAATTAAAATAAGTGTGTTTAAAGTCATTTCTCTGCCTGAAATTGGTCAAAATTGAAGCTTCTGAGTAATCAAAACTCTGTAAAAATGGCAATTTTGGTCACTGTGAGGGTTTAAAAAGTGGTTATTCAACATGAGGCACGATCCAATTGACATTTTGAATCATTTTTGGTAAAGTCCAAAAAATCAATTTTCGGACGAAAAACGATGACCGCGGAGCTGTCGAACGTTCCCAAAATGGTCAATTCTGATGAAATTTTAACATTTAATCTTTTGACTGCAAATTACTGTTGGATGTGAATTATTACTTTTTCAACTAAAATAAGTGTGTTTAAAGTCATTTCTCTGCTTGAAATTGGTCAAAATTGAAGCTTCTGAGTAAGCAAAACTCTGTAAAAATGGCAATTTTGGTCACTGTGAGGGTTTAAAAAGTGGTTATTCAACATGAGGCACGATCCAATTGACATTTTGAATCATTTTTGGTAAAGTCCCAAAAATCAATTTTCAGACGAAAAACGATGACCGCGGAGCTGTCGAACGTTCCCAAAATGGTCAATTCTGATTAAATTTTAACATTTAATCTTTTGACTGCAAATTACTGTTGGATGTGAATTATTACCTTTTCAACTAAAATAAGTGTGTTTAAAGTCATTTCTGTGCCTGAAATTGGTCAAAATTGAAGCTTCTGAGTAAGCAAAACTCTGTAAAAATAGCAATTTTGGTCACTGTGAGGGTTTAAAAACTGGTTATTCAACACAAGGCACGATCCAATTGACATTTTGAATCATTTTTGGTAAAGTCCAAAAAATCAATTTTCGGACAAAAAACGATGACCGCGGAGCTGTCGAACATTCCCAAAATGGTCAATTCTGATGAAATTTTAACATTTAATCTTTTGACTGCAAATTACTGTTGGATATGAATTATTACCTTTTCAATTAAAATAAGTGTGTTTAAAGTCATTTCTCTGCCTGAAATTGGTCAAAATTGAAGCTTCTGAGTAATCAAAACTCTGTAAAAATGGCAATTTTGGTCACTGTGAGGGTTTAAAAAGTGGTTATTCAACATGAGGCACGATCCAATTGACATTTTGAATCATTTTTGGTAAAGTCCAAAAAATCAATTTTCGGACGAAAAACGATGACCGCGGAGCTGTCGAACGTTCCCAAAATGGTCAATTCTGATGAAATTTTAACGTTTAATCTTTTGACTGCAAATTACTGTTGGATGTGAATTATTACTTTTTCAACTAAAATAAGTGTGTCTAAAGTCATTTCTCTGCTTGAAATTGGTCAAAATTGAAGCTTCTGAGTAAGCAAAACTCTGTAAAAATGGCAATTTTGGTCACTGTGAGGGTTTAAAAAGTGGTTATTCAACATAAGGCACGATCCAATTGACATTTTGAATCATTTTTGGTAAAGTCCAAAAAATCAATTTTCGGACGAAAAACGATGACCGCGGAGCTGTCGAACGTTCCCAAAATGGTCAATTCTGATTAAATTTTAACATTTAATCTTTTGACTGCAAATTACTGTTGGATGTGAATTATTACCTTTTCAACTAAAATAAGTGTGTTTAAAGTCATTTCTGTGCCTGAAATTGGTCAAAATTGAAGCTTCTGAGTAAGCAAAACTCTGTAAAAATGGCAATTTTGGTCACTGTGAGGGTTTAAAAACTGGTTATTCAACACAAGGCACGATCCAATTGACATTTTGAATCATTTTTGGTAAAGTCCAAAAAATCAATTTTCGGACAAAAAACGATGACCGCGGAGCTGTCGAACGTTCCCAAAATGGTCAATTCTGATGAAATTTTAACATTTAATCTTTTGACTGCAAATTACTGTTGGATATGAATTATTACCTTTTCAATTAAAATAAGTGTGTTTAAAGTCATTTCTCTGCCTGAAATTGGTCAAAATTGAAGCTTCTGAGTAATCAAAACTCTGTAAAAATGGCAATTTTGGTCACTGTGAGGGTTTAAAAACTGGTTATTCAACATGAGGCACGATCCAATTGACATTTTGAATCATTTTTGGTAAAGTCCAAAAAATCAATTTTCGGACGAAAAACGATGACCGCGGAGCTGTCGAACGTTCCCAAAATGGTCAATTCTGATTAAATGTTAACATTTAATCTTTTGACTGCAAATTACTGTTAGGTGTGAATTATTACCTTTTCAACTAAAATAAGTGTGTTTAAAGTCATTTATCTGCCTGAAATTGGTCAAAATTGAAGCTTCTGAGTAAGTAAAACTCTGTAAAAATGGCAATTTTGGTCACTGTGAGGGTTTAAAAAGTGGTTATTCAACATGAGGCACGATCCAATTGACATTTTGAATCATTTTTGGTAAAGTCCAAAAAATCAATTTTCGGACGAAAAACGATGACCGCGGAGCTGTCGAACGTTCCCAAAATGGTCAATTCTGATTAAATTTTAACATTTAATCTTTTGACTGCAAATTACTGTTGGATGTGAATTATTACCTTTTCAACTAAAATAAGTGTGTTTAAAGTCATTTCTGTGCCTGAAATTGGTCAAAATTGAAGCTTCTGAGTAAGCAAAACTCTGTAAAAATGGCAATTTTGGTCACTGTGAGGGTTTAAAAACTGGTTATTCAACACAAGGCACGATCCAATTGACATTTTGAATCATTTTTGGTAAAGTCCAAAAAATCAATTTTCGGACAAAAAACGATGACCGCGGAGCTGTCGAACGTTCCCAAAATGGTCAATTCTGATGAAATTTTAACATTTAATCTTTTGACTGCAAATTACTGTTGGATATGAATTATTACCTTTTCAATTAAAATAAGTGTGTTTAAAGTCATTTCTCTGCCTGAAATTGGTCAAAATTGAAGCTTCTGAGTAATCAAAACTCTGTAAAAATGGCAATTTTGGTCACTGTGAGGGTTTAAAAAGTGGTTATTCAACATGAGGCACGATCCAATTGACATTTTGAATCATTTTTGGTAAAGTCCAAAAAATCAATTTTCGGACGAAAAACGATGACCGCGGAGCTGTCGAACGTTCCCAAAATGGTCAATTCTGATGAAATTTTAACATTTAATCTTTTGACTGCAAATTACTGTTGGATGTGAATTATTACTTTTTCAACTAAAATAAGTGTGTTTAAAGTCATTTCTCTGCTTGAAATTGGTCAAAATTGAAGCTTCTGAGTAAGCAAAACTCTGTAAAAATGGCAATTTTGGTCACTGTGAGGGTTTAAAAAGTGGTTATTCAACATGAGGCACGATCCAATTGACATTTTGAATCATTTTTGGTAAAGTCCCAAAAATCAATTTTCAGACGAAAAACGATGACCGCGGAGCTGTCGAACGTTCCCAAAATGGTCAATTCTGATTAAATTTTAACATTTAATCTTTTGACTGCAAATTACTGTTGGATGTGAATTATTACCTTTTCAACTAAAATAAGTGTGTTTAAAGTCATTTCTGTGCCTGAAATTGGTCAAAATTGAAGCTTCTGAGTAAGCAAAACTCTGTAAAAATAGCAATTTTGGTCACTGTGAGGGTTTAAAAACTGGTTATTCAACACAAGGCACGATCCAATTGACATTTTGAATCATTTTTGGTAAAGTCCAAAAAATCAATTTTCGGACAAAAAACGATGACTGCGGAGCTGTCGAACATTCCCAAAATGGTCAATTCTGATGAAATTTTAACATTTAATCTTTTGACTGCAAATTACTGTTGGATATGAATTATTACCTTTTCAATTAAAATAAGTGTGTTTAAAGTCATTTCTCTGCCTGAAATTGGTCAAAATTGAAGCTTCTGAGTAATCAAAACTCTGTAAAAATGGCAATTTTGGTCACTGTGAGGGTTTAAAAAGTGGTTATTCAACATGAGGCACGATCCAATTGACATTTTGAATCATTTTTGGTAAAGTCCAAAAAATCAATTTTCGGACGAAAAACGATGACCGCGGAGCTGTCGAACGTTCCCAAAATGGTCAATTCTGATGAAATTTTAACGTTTAATCTTTTGACTGCAAATTACTGTTGGATGTGAATTATTACTTTTTCAACTAAAATAAGTGTGTCTAAAGTCATTTCTCTGCTTGAAATTGGTCAAAATTGAAGCTTCTGAGTAAGCAAAACTCTGTAAAAATGGCAATTTTGGTCACTGTGAGGGTTTAAAAAGTGGTTATTCAACATAAGGCACGATCCAATTGACATTTTGAATCATTTTTGGTAAAGTCCAAAAAATCAATTTTCGGACGAAAAACGATGACCGCGGAGCTGTCGAACGTTCCCAAAATGGTCAATTCTGATTAAATTTTAACATTTAATCTTTTGACTGCAAATTACTGTTGGATGTGAATTATTACCTTTTCAACTAAAATAAGTGTGTTTAAAGTCATTTCTGTGCCTGAAATTGGTCAAAATTGAAGCTTCTGAGTAAGCAAAACTCTGTAAAAATGGCAATTTTGGTCACTGTGAGGGTTTAAAAAGTGGTTATTCAACATGAGGCACGATCCAATTGACATTTTGAATCATTTTTGGTAAAGTCCAAAAACTCAATTTTCGGACGAAAAACGATGACCGCGGAGCTGTCGAACGTTCCCAAAATGGTCAATTCTGATGAAATGTTAACATTTAATCTTTTGACTGCAAATTACTTTTGGATGTGAATTATTACTTTTTCAACTAAAATAAGTGTGTTTAAAGTCATTTCTCTGCTTGAAATTGGTCAAAATTGAAGCTTCTGAGTAAGCAAAACTCTGTAAAAATGGCAATTTTGGTCACTGTGAGGGTTTAAAAAGTGGTTATTCAACATGAGGCACGATCCAATTGACATTTTGAATCATTTTTGGTAAAGTCCAAAAAATCAATTTTCGGACGAAAAACGATGACCGCGGAGCTGTCGAACGTTCCCAAAATGGTCAATTCTGATGAAATTTTAACATTTAATCTTTTGACTGCAAATTACTGTTGGATGTGAATTATTACTTTTTCAACTAAAATAAGTGTGTTTAAAGTCATTTCTCTGCTTGAAATTGGTCAAACTTGAAGCTTCTGAGTAAGCAAAACTCTGTAAAAATGGCAATTTTGGTCACTGTGAGGGTTTAAAAAGTGGTTATTCAACATGAGGCACGATCCAATTGACATTTTGAATCATTTTTGGTAAAGTCCCAAAAATCAATTTTCAGACGAAAAACGATGACCGCGGAGCTGTCGAACGTTCCCAAAATGGTCAATTCTGATTAAATTTTAACATTTAATCTTTTGACTGCAAATTACTGTTGGATGTGAATTATTACCTTTTCAACTAAAATAAGTGTGTTTAAAGTCATTTCTGTGCCTGAAATTGGTCAAAATTGAAGCTTCTGAGTAAGCAAAACTCTGTAAAAATGGCAATTTTGGTCACTGTGAGGGTTTAAAAACTGGTTATTCAACACAAGGCACGATCCAATTGACATTTTGAATCATTTTTGGTAAAGTCCAAAAAATCAATTTTCGGACAAAAAACGATGACCGCGGAGCTGTCGAACGTTCCCAAAATGGTCAATTCTGATGAAATTTTAACATTTAATCTTTTGACTGCAAATTACTGTTGGATATGAATTATTACCTTTTCAATTAAAATAAGTGTGTTTAAAGTCATTTCTCTGCCTGAAATTGGTCAAAATTGAAGCTTCTGAGTAATCAAAACTCTGTAAAAATGGCAATTTTGGTCACTGTGAGGGTTTAAAAACTGGTTATTCAACATGAGGCACGATCCAATTGACATTTTGAATCATTTTTGGTAAAGTCCAAAAAATCAATTTTCGGACGAAAAACGATGACCGCGGAGCTGTCGAACGTTCCCAAAATGGTCAATTCTGATGAAATGTTAACATTTAATCTTTTGACTGCAAATTACTTTTGGATGTGAATTATTACTTTTTCAACTAAAATAAGTGTGTTTAAAGTCATTTCTCTGCTTGAAATTGGTCAAAATTGAAGCTTCTGAGTAAGCAAAACTCTGTAAAAATGGCAATTTTGGTCACTGTGAGGGTTTAAAAAGTGGTTATTCAACATGAGGCACGATCCAATTGACATTTTGAATCATTTTTGGTAAAGTCCCAAAAATCAATTTTCGGACGAAAAACGATGACCGCGGAGCTGTCGAACGTTCCCAAAATGGTCAATTCTGATGAAATTTTAACATTTAATCTTTTGACTGCAAATTACTGTTGGATGTGAATTATTACTTTTTCAACTAAAATAAGTGTGTTTAAAGTCATTTCTCTGCTTGAAATTGGTCAAAATTGAAGCTTCTGAGTAAGCAAAACTCTGTAAAAATGGCAATTTTGGTCACTGTGAGGGTTTAAAAAGTGGTTATTCAACATGAGGCACGATCCAATTGACATTTTGAATCATTTTTGGTAAAGTCCAAAAAATCAATTTTCGGACGAAAAACGATGACCGCGGAGCTGTCGAACGTTCCCAAAATGGTCAATTCTGATGAAATGTTAACATTTAATCTTTTGACTGCAAATTACTTTTGGATGTGAATTATTACTTTTTCAACTAAAATAAGTGTGTTTAAAGTCATTTCTCTGCTTGAAATTGGTCAAAATTGAAGCTTCTGAGTAAGCAAAACTCTGTAAAAATGGCAATTTTGGTCACTGTGAGGGTTTAAAAAGTGGTTATTCAACATGAGGCACGATCCAATTGACATTTTGAATCATTTTTGGTAAAGTCCCAAAAATCAATTTTCGGACGAAAAACGATGACCGCGGAGCTGTCGAACGTTCCCAAAATGGTCAATTCTGATGAAATTTTAACATTTAATCTTTTGACTGCAAATTACTGTTGGATGTGAATTATTACTTTTTCAACTAAAATAAGTGTGTTTAAAGTCATTTCTCTGCTTGAAATTGGTCAAAATTGAAGCTTCTGAGTAAGCAAAACTCTGTAAAAATGGCAATTTTGGTCACTGTGAGGGTTTAAAAAGTGGTTATTCAACATGAGGCACGATCCAATTGACATTTTGAATCATTTTTGGTAAAGTCCCAAAAATCAATTTTCAGACGAAAAACGATGACCGCGGAGCTGTCGAACGTTCCCAAAATGGTCAATTCTGATTAAATTTTAACATTTAATCTTTTGACTGCAAATTACTGTTGGATGTGAATTATTACCTTTTCAACTAAAATAAGTGTGTTTAAAGTCATTTCTGTGCCTGAAATTGGTCAAAATTGAAGCTTCTGAGTAAGCAAAACTCTGTAAAAATGGCAATTTTGGTCACTGTGAGGGTTTAAAAACTGGTTATTCAACACAAGGCACGATCCAATTGACATTTTGAATCATTTTTGGTAAAGTCCAAAAAATCAATTTTCGGACAAAAAACGATGACCGCGGAGCTGTCGAACGTTCCCAAAATGGTCAATTCTGATGAAATTTTAACATTTAATCTTTTGACTGCAAATTACTGTTGGATATGAATTATTACCTTTTCAATTAAAATAAGTGTGTTTAAAGTCATTTCTCTGCCTGAAATTGGTCAAAATTGAAGCTTCTGAGTAATCAAAACTCTGTAAAAATGGCAATTTTGGTCACTGTGAGGGTTTAAAAAGTGGTTATTCAACATGAGGCACGATCCAATTGACATTTTGAATCATTTTTGGTAAAGTCCAAAAAATCTATTTTCGGACGAAAAACGATGACCGCGGAGCTGTCGAACGTTCCCAAAATGGTCAATTCTGATGAAATTTTAACGTTTAATCTTTTGACTGCAAATTACTGTTGGATGTGAATTATTACTTTTTCAACTAAAATAAGTGTGTTTAAAGTCATTTCTCTGCTTGAAATTGGTCAAAATTGAAGCTTCTGAGTAAGCAAAACTCTGTAAAAATGGCAATTTTGGTCACTGTGAGGGTTTAAAAAGTGGTTATTCAACATAAGGCACGATCCAATTGACATTTTGAATCATTTTTGGTAAAGTCCAAAAAATCAATTTTCGGACGAAAAACGATGACCGCGGAGCTGTCGAACGTTCCCAAAATGGTCAATTCTGATTAAATTTTAACATTTAATCTTTTGACTGCAAATTACTGTTGGATGTGAATTATTACCTTTTCAACTAAAATAAGTGTGTTTAAAGTCATTTCTGTGCCTGAAATTGGTCAAAATTGAAGCTTCTGAGTAAGCAAAACTCTGTAAAAATGGCAATTTTGGTCACTGTGAGGGTTTAAAAACTGGTTATTCAACACAAGGCACGATCCAATTGACATTTTGAATCATTTTTGGTAAAGTCCAAAAAATCAATTTTCGGACAAAAAACGATGACCGCGGAGCTGTCGAACGTTCCCAAAATGGTCAATTCTGATGAAATTTTAACATTTAATCTTTTGACTGCAAATTACTGTTGGATATGAATTATTAACTTTTCAATTAAAATAAGTGTGTTTAAAGTCATTTCTCTGCCTGAAATTGGTCAAAATTGAAGCTTCTGAGTAATCAAAACTCTGTAAAAATGGCAATTTTGGTCACTGTGAGGGTTTAAAAAGTGGTTATTCAACATGAGGCACGATCCAATTGACATTTTGAATCATTTTTGGTAAAGTCCAAAAAATCAATTTTCGGACGAAAAACGATGACCGCGGAGCCTTCGAACGTTCCCAAAATGGTCAATTCTGATGAAATGTTAACATTTAATCTTTTGACTGCAAATTACTTTTGGATGTGAATTATTACTTTTTCAACTAAAATAAGTGTGTTTAAAGTCATTTCTCTGCCTGAAATTGGTCAAAATTGAAGCTTCTGAGTAATCAAAACTCTGTAAAAATGGCAATTTTGGTCACTGTGAGGGTTTAAAAAGTGGTTATTCAACATGAGGCACGATCCAATTGACATTTTGAATCATTTTTGGTAAAGTCCAAAAAATCAATTTTCGGACGAAAAACGATGACCGCGGAGCTGTCGAACGTTCCCAAAATGGTCAATTCTGATGAAATTTTAACATTTAATCTTTTGACTGCAAATTACTGTTGGATGTGAATTATTACTTTTTCAACTAAAATAAGTGTTTAAAGTCATTTCTCTGCTTGAAATTGGTCAAAATTGAAGCTTCTGAGTAAGCAAAACTCTGTAAAAATGGCAATTTTGGTCACTGTGAGGGTTTAAAAAGTGGTTATTCAACATGAGGCACGATCCAATTGACATTTTGAATCATTTTTGGTAAAGTCCCAAAAATCCATTTTCAGACGAAAAACGATGACCGCGGAGCTGTCGAACGTTCCCAAAATGGTCAATTCTGATTAAATTTTAACATTTAATCTTTTGACTGCAAATTACTGTTGGATGTGAATTATTACCTTTTCAACTAAAATAAGTGTGTTTAAAGTCATTTCTGTGCCTGAAATTGGTCAAAATTGAAGCTTCTGAGTAAGCAAAACTCTGTAAAAATGGCAATTTTGGTCACTGTGAGGGTTTAAAAACTGGTTATTCAACACAAGGCACGATCCAATTGACATTTTGAATCATTTTTGGTAAAGTCCAAAAAATCAATTTTCGGACAAAAAACGATGACCGCGGAGCTGTCGAACGTTCCCAAAATGGTCCAATCTGATGAAATTTTAACATTTAATCTTTTGACTGCAAATTACTGTTGGATATGAATTATTACCTTTTCAATTAAAATAAGTGTGTTTAAAGTCATTTCTCTGCCTGAAATTGGTCAAAATTGAAGCTTCTGAGTAATCAAAACTCTGTAAAAATGGCAATTTTGGTCACTGTGAGGGTTTAAAAAGTGGTTATTCAACATGAGGCACGATCCAATTGACATTTTGAATCATTTTTGGTAAAGTCCAAAAAATCAATTTTCGGACGAAAAACGATGACCGCGGAGCTGTCGAACGTTCCCAAAATGGTCAATTCTGATGAAATTTTAACGTTTAATCTTTTGACTGCAAATTACTGTTGGATGTGAATTATTACTTTTTCAACTAAAATAAGTGTGTTTAAAGTCATTTCTCTGCTTGAAATTGGTCAAAATTGAAGCTTCTGAGTAAGCAAAACTCTGTAAAAATGGCAATTTTGGTCACTGTGAGGGTTTAAAAAGTGGTTATTCAACATAAGGCACGATCCAATTGACATTTTGAATCATTTTTGGTAAAGTCCAAAAAATCAATTTTCGGACGAAAAACGATGACCGCGGAGCTGTCGAACGTTCCCAAAATGGTCAATTCTGATTAAATTTTAACATTTAATCTTTTGACTGCAAATTACTGTTGGATGTGAATTATTACCTTTTCAACTAAAATAAGTGTGTTTAAAGTCATTTCTGTGCCTGAAATTGGTCAAAATTGAAGCTTCTGAGTAAGCAAAACTCTGTAAAAATGGCAATTTTGGTCACTGTGAGGGTTTAAAAACTGGTTATTCAACACAAGGCACGATCCAATTGACATTTTGAATCATTTTTGGTAAAGTCCAAAAAATCAATTTTCGGACAAAAAACGATGACCGCGGAGCTGTCGAACGTTCCCAAAATGGTCAATTCTGATGAAATTTTAACATTTAATCTTTTGACTGCAAATTACTGTTGGATATGAATTATTACCTTTTCAATTAAAATAAGTGTGTTTAAAGTCATTTCTCTGCCTGAAATTGGTCAAAATTGAAGCTTCTGAGTAATCAAAACTCTGTAAAAATGGCAATTTTGGTCACTGTGAGGGTTTAAAAAGTGGTTATTCAACATGAGGCACGATCCAATTGACATTTTGAATCATTTTTGGTAAAGTCCAAAAAATCAATTTTCGGACGAAAAACGATGACCGCGGAGCTGTCGAACGTTCCCAAAATGGTCAATTCTGATGAAATTTTAACGTTTAATCTTTTGACTGCAAATTACTGTTGGATGTGAATTATTACTTTTTCAACTAAAATAAGTGTGTTTAAAGTCATTTCTCTGCTTGAAATTGGTCAAAATTGAAGCTTCTGAGTAAGCAAAACTCTGTAAAAATGGCAATTTTGGTCACTGTGAGGGTTTAAAAAGTGGTTATTCAACATAAGGCACGATCCAATTGACATTTTGAATCATTTTTGGTAAAGTCCAAAAAATCAATTTTCGGACGAAAAACGATGACCGCGGAGCTGTCGAACGTTCCCAAAATGGTCAATTCTGATTAAATTTTAACATTTAATCTTTTGACTGCAAATTACTGTTGGATGTGAATTATTACCTTTTCAACTAAAATAAGTGTGTTTAAAGTCATTTCTGTGCCTGAAATTGGTCAAAATTGAAGCTTCTGAGTAAGCAAAACTCTGTAAAAATGGCAATTTTGGTCACTGTGAGGGTTTAAAAACTGGTTATTCAACACAAGGCACGATCCAATTGACATTTTGAATCATTTTTGGTAAAGTCCAAAAAATCCATTTTCGGACAAAAAACGATGACCGCGGAGCTGTCGAACGTTCCCAAAATGGTCAATTCTGATGAAATTTTAACATTTAATCTTTTGACTGCAAATTACTGTTGGATGTGAATTATTACCTTTTCAACTAAAATAAGTGTGTTTAAAGTCATTTCTCTGCCTGAAATTGGTCAAAATTGAAGCTTCTGAGTAAGCAAAACTCTGTAAAAATGGCAATTTTGGTCACTGTGAGGGTTTAAAAAGTGGTTATTCAACATGAGGCACGATCCAATTGACATTTTGAATCATTTTTGGTAAAGTCCAAAAAATCAATTTTCGGACGAAAAACGATGACCGCGGAGCTGTCGAACGTTCCCAAAATGGTCAATTCTGATGAAATTTTAACATTTAATCTTTTGACTGCAAATTACTGTTGGATATGAATTATTACCTTTTCAATTAAAATAAGTGTGTTTAAAGTCATTTCTCTGCCTGAAATTGGTCAAAATTGAAGCTTCTGAGTAATCAAAACTCTGTAAAAATGGCAATTTTGGTCACTGTGAGGGTTTAAAAAGTGGTTATTCAACATGAGGCACGATCCAATTGACATTTTGAATCATTTTTGGTAAAGTCCTAAAAATCAATTTTCGGACGAAAAACGATGACCGCGGAGCTGTCGAACGTTCCCAAAATGGTCAATTCTGATTAAATTTTAACATTTAATCTTTTGACTGCAAATTACTGTTGGATGTGAATTATTACCTTTTCAACTAAAATAAGTGTGTTTAAAGTCATTTCTGTGCCTGAAATTGGTCAAAATTGAAGCTTCTGAGTAAGCAAAACTCTGTAAAAATGGCAATTTTGGTCACTGTGAGGGTTTAAAAACTGGTTATTCAACACAAGGCACGATCCAATTGACATTTTGAATCATTTTTGGTAAAGTCCAAAAAATCCATTTTCGGACAAAAAACGATGACCGCGGAGCTGTCGAAGGTTCCCAAAATGGTCAATTCTGATGAAATTTTAACATTTAATCTTTTGACTGCAAATTACTGTTGGATGTGAATTATTACCTTTTCAACTAAAATAAGTGTGTTTAAAGTCATTTCTCTGCCTGAAATTGGTCAAAATTGAAGCTTCTGAGTAAGCAAAACTCTGTAAAAATGGCAATTTTGGTCACTGTGAGGGTTTAAAAAGTGGTTATTCAACACAAGGCACGATCCAATTGACATTTTGAATCATTTTTGGTAAAGTCCAAAAAATCAATTTTCGGACGAAAAACGATGACCGCGGAGCTGTCGAACGTTCCCAAAATGGTCAATTCTGATTAAATTTTAACATTTAATCTTTTGACTGCAAATTACTGTTGGATGTGAATTATTACCTTTTCAACTAAAATAAGTGTGTTTAAAGTCATTTCTGTGCCTGAAATTGGTCAAAATTGAAGCTTCTGAGTAAGCAAAACTCTGTAAAAATGGCAATTTTGGTCACTGAGAGGGTTTAAAAACTGGTTATTCAACACAAGGCACGATCCAATTGACATTTTGAATAATTTTTGGTAAAGTCCAAAAAATCCATTTTCGGACAAAAAACGATGACCGCGGAGCTGTCGAACGTTCCCAAAATGGTCAATTCTGATGAAATTTTAACATTTGATCTTTTGACTGCAAATTACTGTTGGATGTGAATTATTACCTTTTCAACTAAAATAAGTGTGTTTAAAGTCATTTCTGTGCCTGAAATTGGTCAAAATTGAAGCTTCTGAGTAAGCAAAACTCTGTAAAAATGGCAATTTTGGTCACTGTGAGGGTTTAAAAACTGGTTATTCAACACAAGGCACGATCCAATTGACATTTTGAATCATTTTTGGTAAAGTCCAAAAAATCAATTTTCGGACAAAAAACGATGACCGCGGAGCTGTCGAACGTTCCCAAAATGGTCAATTCTGATGAAATTTTAACATTTAATCTTTTGACTGCAAATTACTGTTGGATGTGAATTATTACCTTTTCAACTAAAATAAGTGTGTTTAAAGTCATTTCTGTGCCTGAAATTGGTCAAAATTGAAGCTTCTGAGTAAGCAAAACTCTGTAAAAATGGCAATTTTGGTCACTGTGAGGGTTTAAAAAGTGGTTATTCAACATGAGGCACGATCCAATTGACATTTTGAATCATTTTTGGTAAAGTCCCAAAAATCAATTTTCAGACGAAAAACGATGACCGCGGAGCTGTCGAACGTTCGCAAAATGGTCAATTCTGATTAAATTTTAACATTTAATCTTTTGACTGCAAATTACTGTTGGATGTGAATTATTACCTTTTCAACTAAAATAAGTGTGTTTAAAGTCATTTCTGTGCCTGAAATTGGTCAAAATTGAAGCTTCTGAGTAAGCAAAACTCTGTAAAAATGGCAATTTTGGTCACTGTGAGGGTTTAAAAACTGGTTATTCAACACAAGGCACGATCCAATTGACATTTTGAATCATTTTTGGTAAAGTCCAAAAAATCAATTTTCGGACAAAAAACGATGACCGCGGAGCTGTCGAACGTTCCCAAAATGGTCAATTCTGATGAAATTTTAACATTTAATCTTTTGACTGCAAATTACTGTTGGATATGAATTATTACCTTTTCAATTAAAATAAGTGTGTTTAAAGTCATTTCTCTGCCTGAAATTGGTCAAAATTGAAGCTTCTGAGTAATCAAAACTCTGTAAAAATGGCAATTTTGGTCACTGTGAGGGTTTAAAAAGTGGTTATTCAACATGAGGCACGATCCAATTGACATTTTGAATCATTTTTGGTAAAGTCCAAAAAATCAATTTTCGGACGAAAAACGATGACCGCGGAGCTGTCGAACGTTCCCAAAATGGTCAATTCTGATGAAATTTTAACATTTAATCTTTTGACTGCAAATTACTGTTGGATGTGAATTATTACTTTTTCAACTAAAATAAGTGTGTTTAAAGTCATTTCTCTGCTTGAAATTGGTCAAAATTGAAGCTTCTGAGTAAGCAAAACTCTGTAAAAATGGCAATTTTGGTCACTGTGAGGGTTTAAAAAGTGGTTATTCAACATGAGGCACGATCCAATTGACATTTTGAATCATTTTTGGTAAAGTCCCAAAAATCAATTTTCAGACGAAAAACGATGACCGCGGAGCTGTCGAACGTTCCCAAAATGGTCAATTCTGATTAAATTTTAACATTTATTCTTTTGACTGCAAATTACTGTTGGATGTGAATTATTACCTTTTCAACTAAAATAAGTGTGTTTAAAGTCATTTCTGTGCCTGAAATTGGTCAAAATTGAAGCTTCTGAGTAAGCAAAACTCTGCAAAAATGGCAATTTTGGTCACTGTGAGGGTTTAAAAACTGGTTATTCAACACAAGGCACGATCCAATTGACATTTTGAATCATTTTTGGTAAAGTCCAAAAAATCAATTTTCGGACAAAAAACGATGACCGCGGAGCTGTCGAACGTTCCCAAAATGGTCAATTCTGATGAAATTTTAACATTTAATCTTTTGACTGCAAATTACTGTTGGATATGAATTATTACCTTTTCAATTAAAATAAGTGTGTTTAAAGTCATTTCTCTGCCTGAAATTGGTCAAAATTGAAGCTTCTGAGTAATCAAAACTCTGTAAAAATGGCAATTTTGGTCACTGTGAGGGTTTAAAAAGTGGTTATTCAACATGAGGCACGATCCAATTGACATTTTGAATCATTTTTGGTAAAGTCCAAAAAATCAATTTTCGGACGAAAAACGATGACCGCGGAGCTGTCGAACGTTCCCAAAATGGTCAATTCTGATGAAATTTTAACGTTTAATCTTTTGACTGCAAATTACTGTTGGATGTGAATTATTACTTTTTCAACTAAAATAAGTGTGTTTAAAGTCATTTCTCTGCTTGAAATTGGTCAAAATTGAAGCTTCTGAGTAAGCAAAACTCTGTAAAAATGGCAATTTTGGTCACTGTGAGGGTTTAAAAAGTGGTTATTCAACATAAGGCACGATCCAATTGACATTTTGAATCATTTTTGGTAAAGTCCAAAAAATCAATTTTCGGACGAAAAACAATGACCGCGGAGCTGTCGAACGTTCCCAAAATGGTCAATTCTGATTAAATTTTAACATTTAATCTTTTGACTGCAAATTACTGTTGGATGTGAATTATTACCTTTTCAACTAAAATAAGTGTGTTTAAAGTCATTTCTGTGCCTGAAATTGGTCAAAATTGAAGCTTCTGAGTAAGCAAAACTCTGTAAAAATGGCAATTTTGGTCACTGTGAGGGTTTAAAAACTGGTTATTCAACACAAGGCACGATCCAATTGACATTTTGAATCATTTTTGGTAAAGTCCAAAAAATCAATTTTCGGACAAAAAACGATGACCGCGGAGCTGTCGAACGTTCCCAAAATGGTCAATTCTGATGAAATTTTAACATTTAATCTTTTGACTGCAAATTACTGTTGGATATGAATTATTACCTTTTCAATTAAAATAAGTGTGTTTAAAGTCATTTCTCTGCCTGAAATTGGTCAAAATTGAAGCTTCTGAGTAATCAAAACTCTGTAAAAATGGCAATTTTGGTCACTGTGAGGGTTTAAAAAGTGGTTATTCAACATGAGGCACGATCCAATTGACATTTTGAATCATTTTTGGTAAAGTCCAAAAAATCAATTTTCGGACGAAAAACGGTGACCGCGGAGCTGTCGAACGTTCCCAAAATGGTCAATTCTGATAAAATGTTAACATTTAATCTTTTGACTGCAAATTACTTTTGGATGTGAATTATTACTTTTTCAACTAAAATAAGTGTGTTTAAAGTCATTTCTCTGCTTGAAATTGGTCAAAATTGAAGCTTCTGAGTAAGCAAAACTCTGTAAAAATGGCAATTTTGGTCACTGTGAGGGTTTAAAAAGTGGTTATTCAACATGAGGCACGATCCAATTGACATTTTGAATCATTTTTGGTAAAGTCCCAAAAATCAATTTTCGGACGAAAAACGATGACCGCGGAGCTGTCGAACGTTCCCAAAATGGTCAATTCTGATTAAATTTTAACATTTAATCTTTTGACTGCAAATTACTGTTGGATGTGAATTATTACCTTTTCAACTAAAATAAGTGTGTTTAAAGTCATTTCTGTGCCTGAAATTGGTCAAAATTGAAGCTTCTGAGTAAGCAAAACTCTGTAAAAATGGCAATTTTGGTCACTGTGAGGGTTTAAAAACTGGTTATTCAACACAAGGCACGATCCAATTGACATTTTGAATCATTTTTTGTAAAGTCCAAAAAATCAATTTTCGGACAAAAAACGATGAGCGCGGAGCTGTCGAACGTTCCCAAAATGGTCAATTCTGATGAAATTTTAACATTTAATCTTTTGACTGCAAATTACTGTTGGATATGAATTATTACCTTTTCAATTAAAATAAGTGTGTTTAAAGTCATTTCTCTGCCTGAAATTGGTCAAAATTGAAGCTTCTGAGTAATCAAAACTCTGTAAAAATGGCAATTTTGGTCACTGTGAGGGTTTAAAAAGTGGTTATTCAACATGAGGCACGATCCAATTGACATTTTGAATCATTTTTGGTAAAGTACAAAAAATCAATTTTCGGACGAAAAACGATGACCGCGGAGCTGTCGAACGTTCCCAAAATGGTCAATTCTGATGAAATTTTAACATTTAATCTTTTGACTGCAAATTACTGTTGGATGTGAATTATTACTTTTTCAACTAAAATAAGTGTGTTTAAAGTCATTTCTCTGCTTGAAATTGGTCAAAATTGAAGCTTCTGAGTAAGCAAAACTCTGTAAAAATGGCAATTTTGGTCACTGTGAGGGTTTAAAAAGTGGTTATTCAACATGAGGCACGATCCAATTGACATTTTGAATCATTTTTGGTAAAGTCCCAAAAATCAATTTTCAGACGAAAAACGATGACCGCGGAGCTGTCGAACGTTCCCAAAATGGTCAATTCTGATTAAATTTTAACATTTAATCTTTTGACTGCAAATTACTGTTGGATGTGAATTATTACCTTTTCAACTAAAATAAGTGTGTTTAAAGTCATTTCTGTGCCTGAAATTGGTCAAAATTGAAGCTTCTGAGTAAGCAAAACTCTGTAAAAATGGCAATTTTGGTCACTGTGAGGGTTTAAAAACTGGTTATTCAACACAAGGCACGATCCAATTGACATTTTGAATCATTTTTGGTAAAGTCCAAAAAATCAATTTTCGGACAAAAAACGATGACCGCGGAGCTGTCGAACGTTCCCAAAATGGTCAATTCTGATGAAATTTTAACATTTAATCTTTTGACTGCAAATTACTGTTGGATATGAATTATTACCTTTTCAATTAAAATAAGTGTGTTTAAAGTCATTTCTCTGCCTGAAATTGGTCAAAATTGAAGCTTCTGAGTAATCAAAACTCTGTAAAAATGGCAATTTTGGTCACTGTGAGGGTTTAAAAAGTGGTTATTCAACATGAGGCACGATCCAATTGACATTTTGAATCATTTTTGGTAAAGTCCAAAAAATCAATTTTCGGACGAAAAACGATGACCGCGGAGCTGTCGAACGTTCCCAAAATGGTCAATTCTGATGAAATTTTAACGTTTAATCTTTTGACTGCAAATTACTGTTGGATGTGAATTATTACTTTTTCAACTAAAATAAGTGTGTTTAAAGTCATTTCTCTGCTTGAAATTGGTCAAAATTGAAGCTTCTGAGTAAGCAAAACTCTGTAAAAATGGCAATTTTGGTCACTGTGAGGGTTTAAAAAGTGGTTATTCAACATAAGGCACGATCCAATTGACATTTTGAATCATTTTTGGTAAAGTCCAAAAAATCAATTTTCGGACGAAAAACGATGACCGCGGAGCTGTCGAACGTTCCCAAAATGGTCAATTCTGATTAAATTTTAACATTTAATCTTTTGACTGCAAATTACTGTTGGATGTGAATTATTACCTTTTCAACTAAAATAAGTGTGTTTAAAGTCATTTCTGTGCCTGAAATTGGTCAAAATTGAAGCTTCTGAGTAAGCAAAACTCTGTAAAAATGGCAATTTTGGTCACTGTGAGGGTTTAAAAACTGGTTATTCAACACAAGGCACGATCCAATTGACATTTTGAATCATTTTTGGTAAAGTCCAAAAAATCCATTTTCGGACAAAAAACGATGACCGCGGAGCTGTCGAACGTTCCCAAAATGGTCAATTCTGATGAAATTTTAACATTTAATCTTTTGACTGCAAATTACTGTTGGATGTGAATTATTACCTTTTCAACTAAAATAAGTGTGTTTAAAGTCATTTCTCTGCCTGAAATTGGTCAAAATTGAAGCTTCTGAGTAAGCAAAACTCTGTAAAAATGGCAATTTTGGTCACTGTGAGGGTTTGAAAAGTGGTTATTCAACATGAGGCACGATCCAATTGACATTTTGAATCATTTTTGGTAAAGTCCAAAAAATCAATTTTCGGACGAAAAACAATGACCGCGGAGCTGTCGAACGTTCCCAAAATGGTCAATTCTGATGAAATTTTAACATTTAATCTTTTGACTGCAAATTACTGTTGGATATGAATTATTACCTTTTCAATTAAAATAAGTGTGTTTAAAGTCATTTCTCTGCCTGAAATTGGTCAAAATTGAAGCTTCTGAGTAATCAAAACTCTGTAAAAATGGCAATTTCGGTCACTGTGAGGGTTTAAAAAGTGGTTATTCAACATGAGGCACGATCCAATTGACATTTTGAATCATTTTTGGTAAAGTCCAAAAAATCAATTTTCGGACGAAAAACGATGACCGCGGAGCTGTCGAACGTTCCCAAAATGGTCAATTCTGATTAAATTTTAACATTTAATCTTTTGACTGCAAATTACTGTTGGATGTGAATTATTACCTTTTCAACTAAAATAAGTGTGTTTAAAGTCATTTCTGTGCCTGAAATTGGTCAAAATTGAAGCTTCTGAGTAAGCAAAACTCTGTAAAAATGGCAATTTTGGTCACTGTGAGGGTTTAAAAACTGGTTATTCAACACAAGGCACGATCCAATTGACATTTTGAATCATTTTTGGTAAAGTCCAAAAAATCCATTTTCGGACAAAAAACGATGACCGCGGAGCTGTCGAAGGTTCCCAAAATGGTCAATTCTGATGAAATTTTAACATTTAATCTTTTGACTGCAAATTACTGTTGGATGTGAATTATTACCTTTTCAACTAAAATAAGTGTGTTTAAAGTCATTTCTCTGCCTGAAATTGGTCAAAATTGAAGCTTCTGAGTAAGCAAAACTCTGTAAAAATGGCAATTTTGGTCACTGTGAGGGTTTAAAAAGTGGTTATTCAACACAAGGCACGATCCAATTGACATTTTGAATCATTTTTGGTAAAGTCCAAAAAATCAATTTTCGGACGAAAAACGATGACCGCGGAGCTGTCGAACGTTCCCAAAATGGTCAATTCTGATTAAATTTTAACATTTAATCTTTTGACTGCAAATTACTGTTGGATGTGAATTATTACCTTTTCAACTAAAATAAGTGTGTTTAAAGTCATTTCTGTGCCTGAAATTGGTCAAAATTGAAGCTTCTGAGTAAGCAAAACTCTGTAAAAATGGCAATTTTGGTCACTGTGAGGGTTTAAAAACTGGTTATTCAACACAAGGCACGATCCAATTGACATTTTGAATCATTTTTGGTAAAGTCCAAAAAATCAATTTTCGGACAAAAAACGATGAGCGCGGAGCTGTCGAACGTTCCCAAAATGGTCAATTCTGATGAAATTTTAACATTTAATCTTTTGACTGCAAATTACTGTTGGATATGAATTATTACCTTTTCAATTAAAATAAGTGTGTTTAAAGTCATTTCTCTGCCTGAAATTGGTCAAAATTGAAGCTTCTGAGTAAGCAAAACTCTGTAAAAATGGCAATTTTGGTCACTGTGAGGGTTTAAAAAGTGGTTATTCAACATGAGGCACGATCCAATTGACATTTTGAATCATTTTTGGTAAAGTCCCAAAAATCTATTTTCAGACGAAAAACGATGACCGCGGAGCTGTCGAACGTTCCCAAAATGGTCAATTCTGATTAAATTTTAACATTTAATCTTTTGACTGCAAATTACTGTTGGATGTGAATTATTACCTTTTCAACTAAAATAAGTGTGTTTAAAGTCATTTCTGTGCCTGAAATTGGTCAAAATTGAAGCTTCTGAGTAAGCAAAACTCTGTAAAAATGGCAATTTTGGTCACTGTGAGGGTTTAAAAACTGGTTATTCAACACAAGGCACGATCCAATTGACATTTTGAATCATTTTTGGTAAAGTCCAAAAAATCAATTTTCGGACAAAAAACGATGACCGCGGAGCTGTCGAACGTTCCCAAAATGGTCAATTCTGATGAAATTTTAACATTTAATCTTTTGACTGCAAATTACTGTTGGATATGAATTATTACCTTTTCAATTAAAATAAGTGTGTTTAAAGTCATTTCTCTGCCTGAAATTGGTCAAAATTGAATCTTCTGAGTAATCAAAACTCTGTAAAAATGGCAATTTTGGTCACTGTGAGGGTTTAAAAAGTGGTTATTCAACATGAGGCACGATCCAATTGACATTTTGAATCATTTTTGGTAAAGTCCAAAAAATCAATTTTCGGACGAAAAACGATGACCGCGGAGCTGTCGAACGTTCCCAAAATGGTCAATTCTGATGAAATTTTAACGTTTAATCTTTTGACTGCAAATTACTGTTGGATGTGAATTATTACTTTTTCAACTAAAATAAGTGTGTTTAAAGTCATTTCTCTGCTTGAAATTGGTCAAAATTGAAGCTTCTGAGTAAGCAAAACTCTGTAAAAATGGCAATTTTGGTCACTGTGAGGGTTTAAAAACTGGTTATTCAACACAAGGCACGATCCAATTGACATTTTGAATCATTTTTGGTAAAGTCCAAAAAATCCATTTTCGGACAAAAAACGATGACCGCGGAGCTGTCGAACGTTCCCAAAATGGTCAATTCTGATGAAATTTTAACATTTAATCTTTTGACTGCAAATTACTGTTGGATATGAATTATTACCTTTTCAATTAAAATAAGTGTGTTTAAAGTCATTTCTCTGCCTGAAATTGGTCAAAATTGAAGCTTCTGAGTAATCAAAACTCTGTAAAAATGGCAATTTTGGTCACTGTGAGGGTTTAAAAAGTGGTTATTCAACATGAGGCACGATCCAATTGACATTTTGAATCATTTTTGGTAAAGTCCAAAAAATCAATTTTCGGACGAAAAACGATGACCGCGGAGCTGTCGAACGTTCCCAAAATGGTCAATTCTGATGAAATTTTAACGTTTAATCTTTTGACTGCAAATTACTGTTGGATGTGAATTATTACTTTTTCAACTAAAATAAGTGTGTTTAAAGTCATTTCTCTGCTTGAAATTGGTCAAAATTGAAGCTTCTGAGTAAGCAAAACTCTGTAAAAATGGCAATTTTGGTCACTGTGAGGGTTTAAAAAGTGGTTATTCAACATAAGGCACGATCCAATTGACATTTTGAATCATTTTTGGTAAAGTCCAAAAAATCAATTTTCGGATGAAAAACGATGACCGCGGAGCTGTCGAACGTTCCCAAAATGGTCAATTCTGATTAAATTTTAACATTTAATCTTTTGACTGCAAATTACTGTTGGATGTGAATTATTACCTTTTCAACTAAAATAAGTGTGTTTAAAGTCATTTCTGTGCCTGAAATTGGTCAAAATTGAAGCTTCTGAGTAAGCAAAACTCTGTAAAAATGGCAATTTTGGTCACTGTGAGGGTTTAAAAACTGGTTATTCAACACAAGGCACGATCCAATTGACATTTTGAATCATTTTTGGTAAAGTCCAAAAAATCCATTTTCGGACAAAAAACGATGACCGCGGAGCTGTTGAACGTTCCCAAAATGGTCAATTCTGATGAAATTTTAACATTTAATCTTTTGACTGCAAATTACTGTTGGATGTGAATTATTACCTTTTCAACTAAAATAAGTGTGTTTAAAGTCATTTCTCTGCCTGAAATTGGTCAAAATTGAAGCTTCTGAGTAAGCAAAACTCTGTAAAAATGGCAATTTTGGTCACTGTGAGGGTTTGAAAAGTGGTTATTCAACATGAGGCACGATCCAATTGACATTTTGAATCATTTTTGGTAAAGTCCAAAAAATCAATTTTCGGACAAAAAACGATGACCGCGGAGCTGTCGAACGTTCCCAAAATGGTCAATTCTGATGAAATTTTAACATTTAATCTTTTGACTGCAAATTACTGTTGGATATGAATTATTACCTTTTCAATTAAAATAAGTGTGTTTAAAGTCATTTCTCTGCCTGAAATTGGTCAAAATTGAAGCTTCTGAGTAATCAAAACTCTGTAAAAATGGCAATTTTGGTCACTGTGAGGGTTTAAAAAGTGGTTATTCAACATGAGGCACGATCCAATTGACATTTTGAATCATTTTTGGTAAAGTCCAAAAAATCAATTTTCGGACGAAAAACGATGACCGCGGAGCTGTCGAACGTTCCCAAAATGGTCAATTCTGATTAAATTTTAACATTTAATCTTTTGACTGCAAATTACTGTTGGATGTGAATTATTACCTTTTCAACTAAAATAAGTGTGTTTAAAGTCATTTCTGTGCCTGAAATTGGTCAAAATTGAAGCTTCTGAGTAAGCAAAACTCTGTAAAAATGGCAATTTTGGTCACTGTGAGGGTTTAAAAACTGGTTATTCAACACAAGGCACGATCCAATTGACATTTTGAATAATTTTTGGTAAAGTCCAAAAAATCCATTTTCGGACAAAAAACGATGACCGCGGAGCTGTCGAACGTTCCCAAAATGGTCAATTCTGATGAAATTTTAACATTTGATCTTTTGACTGCAAATTACTGTTGGATATGAATTATTACCTTTTCAATTAAAATAAGTGTGTTTAAAGTCATTTCTCTGCCTGAAATTGGTCAAAATTGAAGCTTCTGAGTAAGCAAAACTCTGTAAAAATGGCAATTTTGGTCACTGTGAGGGTTTAAAAAGTGGTTATTCAACATGAGGCACGATCCAATTGACATTTTGAATCATTTATGGTAAAGTCCAAAAAATCAATTTTCGGACGAAAAACGATGACCGCGGAGCTGTCGAACGTTCCCAAAATGGTCAATTCTGATTAAATTTTAACATTTAATCTTTTGACTGCAAATTACTGTTGGATGTGAATTATTACCTTTTCAACTAAAATAAGTGTGTTTAAAGTCATTTCTGTGCCTGAAATTGGTCAAAATTGAAGCTTCTGAGTAAGCAAAACTCTGTAAAAATGGCAATTTTGGTCACTGTGAGGGTTTAAAATCTGGTTATTCAACACAAGGCACGATCCAATTGACATTTTGAATCATTTTTGGTAAAGTCAAAAAAATCCATTTTCGGACAAAAAACGATGACCGCGGAGCTGTCGAACGTTCCCAAAATGGTCAATTCTGATGAAATTGTAACATTTAATCTTTTGACTGCAAATTACTGTTGGATGTGAATTATTACCTTTTCAACTAAAATAAGTGTGTTTAAAGTCATTTCTCTGCCTGAAATTGGTCAAAATTGAAGCTTCTGAGTAAGCAAAACTCTGTAAAAATGGCAATTTTGGTCACTGTGAGGGTTTAAAAAGTGGTTATTCAACATGAGGCACGATCCTATTGACATTTTGAATCATTTTTGGTAAAGTCCAAAAAATCAATTTTCGGACGAAAAACGATGACCGCGGAGCTGTCGAACGTTCCCAAAATGGTCAATTCTGATGAAATTTTAACGTTTAATCTTTTGACTGCAAATTACTGTTGGATGTGAATTATTACTTTTTCAACTAAAATAAGTGTGTTTAAAGTCATTTCTCTGCTTGAAATTGGTCAAAATTGAAGCTTCTGAGTAAGCAAAACTCTGTAAAAATGGCAATTTTGGTCACTGTGAGGGTTTAAAAAGTGGTTATTCAACATAAGGCACGATCCAATTGACATTTTGAATCATTTTTGGTAAAGTCCAAAAAATCAATTTTCGGACGAAAAACGATGACCGCGGAGCTGTCGAACGTTCCCAAAATGGTCAATTCTGATTAAATTTTAACATTTAATCTTTTGACTGCAAATTACTGTTGGATGTGAATTATTACCTTTTCAACTAAAATAAGTGTGTTTAAAGTCATTTCTGTGCCTGAAATTGGTCAAAATTGAAGCTTCTGAGTAAGCAAAACTCTGTAAAAATGGCAATTTTGGTCACTGTGAGGGTTTAAAAACTGGTTATTCAACACAAGGCACGATCCAATTGACATTTTGAATCATTTTTGGTAAAGTCCAAAAAATCCATTTTCGGACAAAAAACGATGACCGCGGAGCTGTTGAACGTTCCCAAAATGGTCAATTCTGATGAAATTTTAACATTTAATCTTTTGACTGCAAATTACTGTTGGATGTGAATTATTACCTTTTCAACTAAAATAAGTGTGTTTAAAGTCATTTCTCTGCCTGAAATTGGTCAAAATTGAAGCTTCTGAGTAAGCAAAACTCTGTAAAAATGGCAATTTTGGTCACTGTGAGGGTTTGAAAAGTGGTTATTCAACATGAGGCACGATCCAATTGACATTTTGAATCATTTTTGGTAAAGTCCAAAAAATCAATTTTCGGACAAAAAACGATGACCGCGGAGCTGTCGAACGTTCCCAAAATGGTCAATTCTGATGAAATTTTAACATTTAATCTTTTGACTGCAAATTACTGTTGGATATGAATTATTACCTTTTCAATTAAAATAAGTGTGTTTAAAGTCATTTCTCTGCCTGAAATTGGTCAAAATTGAAGCTTCTGAGTAATCAAAACTCTGTAAAAATGGCAATTTTGGTCACTGTGAGGGTTTAAAAAGTGGTTATTCAACATGAGGCACGATCCAATTGACATTTTGAATCATTTTTGGTAAAGTCCAAAAAATCAATTTTCGGACGAAAAACGATGATCGCGGAGCTGTCGAACGTTCCCAAAATGGTCAATTCTGATTAAATTTTAACATTTAATCTTTTGACTGCAAATTACTGTTGGATGTGAATTATTACCTTTTCAACTAAAATAAGTGTGTTTAAAGTCATTTCTGTGCCTGAAATTGGTCAAAATTGAAGCTTCTGAGTAAGCAAAACTCTGTAAAAATGGCAATTTTGGTCACTGTGAGGGTTTAAAAACTGGTTATTCAACACAAGGCACGATCCAATTGACATTTTGAATAATTTTTGGTAAAGTCCAAAAAATCCATTTTCGGACAAAAAACGATGACCGCGGAGCTGTCGAACGTTCCCAAAATGGTCAATTCTGATGAAATTTTAACATTTGATCTTTTGACTGCAAATTACTGTTGGATATGAATTATTACCTTTTCAATTAAAATAAGTGTGTTTAAAGTCATTTCTCTGCCTGAAATTGGTCAAAATTGAAGCTTCTGAGTAAGCAAAACTCTGTAAAAATGGCAATTTTGGTCACTGTGAGGGTTTAAAAAGTGGTTATTCAACATGAGGCACGATCCAATTGACATTTTGAATCATTTATGGTAAAGTCCAAAAAATCAATTTTCGGACGAAAAACGATGACCGCGGAGCTGTCGAACGTTCCCAAAATGGTCAATTCTGATTAAATTTTAACATTTAATCTTTTGACTGCAAATTACTGTTGGATGTGAATTATTACCTTTTCAACTAAAATAAGTGTGTTTAAAGTCATTTCTGTGCCTGAAATTGGTCAAAATTGAAGCTTCTGAGTAAGCAAAACTCTGTAAAAATGGCAATTTTGGTCACTGTGAGGGTTTAAAATCTGGTTATTCAACACAAGGCACGATCCAATTGACATTTTGAATCATTTTTGGTAAAGTCAAAAAAATCCATTTTCGGACAAAAAACGATGACCGCGGAGCTGTCGAACGTTCCCAAAATGGTCAATTCTGATGAAATTGTAACATTTAATCTTTTGACTGCAAATTACTGTTGGATGTGAATTATTACCTTTTCAACTAAAATAAGTGTGTTTAAAGTCATTTCTCTGCCTGAAATTGGTCAAAATTGAAGCTTCTGAGTAAGCAAAACTCTGTAAAAATGGCAATTTTGGTCACTGTGAGGGTTTAAAAAGTGGTTATTCAACATGAGGCACGATCCTATTGACATTTTGAATCATTTTTGGTAAAGTCCAAAAAATCAATTTTCGGACGAAAAACGATGACCGCGGAGCTGTCGAACGTTCCCAAAATGGTCAATTCTGATTAAATGTTAACATTTAATCTTTTGACTGCAAATTACTGTTAGGTGTGAATTATTACCTTTTCAACTAAAATAAGTGTGTTTAAAGTCATTTATCTGCCTGAAATTGGTCAAAATTGAAGCTTCTGAGTAAGTAAAACTCTGTAAAAATGGCAATTTTGGTCACTGTGAGGGTTTAAAAAGTGGTTATTCAACATGAGGCACGATCCAATTGACATTTTGAATCATTTTTGGTAAAGTCCAAAAAATCAATTTTCGGACGAAAAACGATGACCGCGGAGCTGTCGAACGTTCCCAAAATGGTCAATTCTGATTAAATTTTAACATTTAATCTTTTGACTGCAAATTACTGTTGGATGTGAATTATTACCTTTTCAACTAAAATAAGTGTGTTTAAAGTCATTTCTGTGCCTGAAATTGGTCAAAATTGAAGCTTCTGAGTAAGCAAAACTCTGTAAAAATGGCAATTTTGGTCACTGTGAGGGTTTAAAAACTGGTTATTCAACACAAGGCACGATCCAATTGACATTTTGAATCATTTTTTGTAAAGTCCAAAAAATCAATTTTCGGACAAAAAACGATGAGCGCGGAGCTGTCGAACGTTCCCAAAATGGTCAATTCTGATGAAATTTTAACATTTAATCTTTTGACTGCAAATTACTGTTGGATATGAATTATTACCTTTTCAATTAAAATAAGTGTGTTTAAAGTCATTTCTCTGCCTGAAATTGGTCAAAATTGAAGCTTCTGAGTAATCAAAACTCTGTAAAAATGGCAATTTTGGTCACTGTGAGGGTTTAAAAAGTGGTTATTCAACATGAGGCACGATCCAATTGACATTTTGAATCATTTTTGGTAAAGTACAAAAAATCAATTTTCGGACGAAAAACGATGACCGCGGAGCTGTCGAACGTTCCCAAAATGGTCAATTCTGATGAAATTTTAACATTTAATCTTTTGACTGCAAATTACTGTTGGATGTGAATTATTACTTTTTCAACTAAAATAAGTGTGTTTAAAGTCATTTCTCTGCTTGAAATTGGTCAAAATTGAAGCTTCTGAGTAAGCAAAACTCTGTAAAAATGGCAATTTTGGTCACTGTGAGGGTTTAAAAAGTGGTTATTCAACATGAGGCACGATCCAATTGACATTTTGAATCATTTTTGGTAAAGTCCCAAAAATCAATTTTCAGACGAAAAACGATGACCGCGGAGCTGTCGAACGTTCCCAAAATGGTCAATTCTGATTAAATTTTAACATTTAATCTTTTGACTGCAAATTACTGTTGGATGTGAATTATTACCTTTTCAACTAAAATAAGTGTGTTTAAAGTCATTTCTGTGCCTGAAATTGGTCAAAATTGAAGCTTCTGAGTAAGCAAAACTCTGTAAAAATGGCAATTTTGGTCACTGTGAGGGTTTAAAAACTGGTTATTCAACACAAGGCACGATCCAATTGACATTTTGAATCATTTTTGGTAAAGTCCAAAAAATCAATTTTCGGACAAAAAACGATGACCGCGGAGCTGTCGAACGTTCCCAAAATGGTCAATTCTGATGAAATTTTAACATTTAATCTTTTGACTGCAAATTACTGTTGGATATGAATTATTACCTTTTCAATTAAAATAAGTGTGTTTAAAGTCATTTCTCTGCCTGAAATTGGTCAAAATTGAAGCTTCTGAGTAATCAAAACTCTGTAAAAATGGCAATTTTGGTCACTGTGAGGGTTTAAAAAGTGGTTATTCAACATGAGGCACGATCCAATTGACATTTTGAATCATTTTTGGTAAAGTCCAAAAAATCAATTTTCGGACGAAAAACGATGACCGCGGAGCTGTCGAACGTTCCCAAAATGGTCAATTCTGATGAAATTTTAACGTTTAATCTTTTGACTGCAAATTACTGTTGGATGTGAATTATTACTTTTTCAACTAAAATAAGTGTGTTTAAAGTCATTTCTCTGCTTGAAATTGGTCAAAATTGAAGCTTCTGAGTAAGCAAAACTCTGTAAAAATGGCAATTTTGGTCACTGTGAGGGTTTAAAAAGTGGTTATTCAACATAAGGCACGATCCAATTGACATTTTGAATCATTTTTGGTAAAGTCCAAAAAATCAATTTTCGGACGAAAAACGATGACCGCGGAGCTGTCGAACGTTCCCAAAATGGTCAATTCTGATTAAATTTTAACATTTAATCTTTTGACTGCAAATTACTGTTGGATGTGAATTATTACCTTTTCAACTAAAATAAGTGTGTTTAAAGTCATTTCTGTGCCTGAAATTGGTCAAAATTGAAGCTTCTGAGTAAGCAAAACTCTGTAAAAATGGCAATTTTGGTCACTGTGAGGGTTTAAAAACTGGTTATTCAACACAAGGCACGATCCAATTGACATTTTGAATCATTTTTGGTAAAGTCCAAAAAATCCATTTTCGGACAAAAAACGATGACCGCGGAGCTGTCGAACGTTCCCAAAATGGTCAATTCTGATGAAATTTTAACATTTAATCTTTTGACTGCAAATTACTGTTGGATGTGAATTATTACCTTTTCAACTAAAATAAGTGTGTTTAAAGTCATTTCTCTGCCTGAAATTGGTCAAAATTGAAGCTTCTGAGTAAGCAAAACTCTGTAAAAATGGCAATTTTGGTCACTGTGAGGGTTTGAAAAGTGGTTATTCAACATGAGGCACGATCCAATTGACATTTTGAATCATTTTTGGTAAAGTCCAAAAAATCAATTTTCGGACGAAAAACAATGACCGCGGAGCTGTCGAACGTTCCCAAAATGGTCAATTCTGATGAAATTTTAACATTTAATCTTTTGACTGCAAATTACTGTTGGATATGAATTATTACCTTTTCAATTAAAATAAGTGTGTTTAAAGTCATTTCTCTGCCTGAAATTGGTCAAAATTGAAGCTTCTGAGTAATCAAAACTCTGTAAAAATGGCAATTTCGGTCACTGTGAGGGTTTAAAAAGTGGTTATTCAACATGAGGCACGATCCAATTGACATTTTGAATCATTATTGGTAAAGTCCAAAAAATCAATTTTCGGACGAAAAACGATGACCGCGGAGCTGTCGAACGTTCCCAAAATGGTCAATTCTGATTAAATTTTAACATTTAATCTTTTGACTGCAAATTACTGTTGGATGTGAATTATTACCTTTTCAACTAAAATAAGTGTGTTTAAAGTCATTTCTGTGCCTGAAATTGGTCAAAATTGAAGCTTCTGAGTAAGCAAAACTCTGTAAAAATGGCAATTTTGGTCACTGTGAGGGTTTAAAAACTGGTTATTCAACACAAGGCACGATCCAATTGACATTTTGAATCATTTTTGGTAAAGTCCAAAAAATCCATTTTCGGACAAAAAACGATGACCGCGGAGCTGTCGAAGGTTCCCAAAATGGTCAATTCTGATGAAATTTTAACATTTAATCTTTTGACTGCAAATTACTGTTGGATGTGAATTATTACCTTTTCAACTAAAATAAGTGTGTTTAAAGTCATTTCTCTGCCTGAAATTGGTCAAAATTGAAGCTTCTGAGTAAGCAAAACTCTGTAAAAATGGCAATTTTGGTCACTGTGAGGGTTTAAAAAGTGGTTATTCAACACAAGGCACGATCCAATTGACATTTTGAATCATTTTTGGTAAAGTCCAAAAAATCAATTTTCGGACGAAAAACGATGACCGCGGAGCTGTCGAACGTTCCCAAAATGGTCAATTCTGATTAAATTTTAACATTTAATCTTTTGACTGCAAATTACTGTTGGATGTGAATTATTACCTTTTCAACTAAAATAAGTGTGTTTAAAGTCATTTCTGTGCCTGAAATTGGTCAAAATTGAAGCTTCTGAGTAAGCAAAACTCTGTAAAAATGGCAATTTTGGTCACTGTGAGGGTTTAAAAACTGGTTATTCAACACAAGGCACGATCCAATTGACATTTTGAATCATTTTTGGTAAAGTCCAAAAAATCAATTTTCGGACAAAAAACGATGAGCGCGGAGCTGTCGAACGTTCCCAAAATGGTCAATTCTGATGAAATTTTAACATTTAATCTTTTGACTGCAAATTACTGTTGGATATGAATTATTACCTTTTCAATTAAAATAAGTGTGTTTAAAGTCATTTCTCTGCCTGAAATTGGTCAAAATTGAAGCTTCTGAGTAAGCAAAACTCTGTAAAAATGGCAATTTTGGTCACTGTGAGGGTTTAAAAAGTGGTTATTCAACATGAGGCACGATCCAATTGACATTTTGAATCATTTTTGGTAAAGTCCCAAAAATCTATTTTCAGACGAAAAACGATGACCGCGGAGCTGTCGAACGTTCCCAAAATGGTCAATTCTGATTAAATTTTAACATTTAATCTTTTGACTGCAAATTACTGTTGGATGTGAATTATTACCTTTTCAACTAAAATAAGTGTGTTTAAAGTCATTTCTGTGCCTGAAATTGGTCAAAATTGAAGCTTCTGAGTAAGCAAAACTCTGTAAAAATGGCAATTTTGGTCACTGTGAGGGTTTAAAAACTGGTTATTCAACACAAGGCACGATCCAATTGACATTTTGAATCATTTTTGGTAAAGTCCAAAAAATCAATTTTCGGACAAAAAACGATGACCGCGGAGCTGTCGAACGTTCCCAAAATGGTCAATTCTGATGAAATTTTAACATTTAATCTTTTGACTGCAAATTACTGTTGGATATGAATTATTACCTTTTCAATTAAAATAAGTGTGTTTAAAGTCATTTCTCTGCCTGAAATTGGTCAAAATTGAAGCTTCTGAGTAATCAAAACTCTGTAAAAATGGCAATTTTGGTCACTGTGAGGGTTTAAAAAGTGGTTATTCAACATGAGGCACGATCCAATTGACATTTTGAATCATTTTTGGTAAAGTCCAAAAAATCAATTTTCGGACGAAAAACAATGACCGCGGAGCTGTCGAACGTTCCCAAAATGGTCAATTCTGATGAAATTTTAACATTTAATCTTTTGACTGCAAATTACTGTTGGATATGAATTATTACCTTTTCAATTAAAATAAGTGTGTTTAAAGTCATTTCTCTGCCTGAAATTGGTCAAAATTGAAGCTTCTGAGTAATCAAAACTCTGTAAAAATGGCAATTTCGGTCACTGTGAGGGTTTAAAAAGTGGTTATTCAACATGAGGCACGATCCAATTGACATTTTGAATCATTTTTGGTAAAGTCCAAAAAATCAATTTTCGGACGAAAAACGATGACCGCGGAGCTGTCGAACGTTCCCAAAATGGTCAATTCTGATTAAATTTTAACATTTAATCTTTTGACTGCAAATTACTGTTGGATGTGAATTATTACCTTTTCAACTAAAATAAGTGTGTTTAAAGTCATTTCTGTGCCTGAAATTGGTCAAAATTGAAGCTTCTGAGTAAGCAAAACTCTGTAAAAATGGCAATTTTGGTCACTGTGAGGGTTTAAAAACTGGTTATTCAACACAAGGCACGATCCAATTGACATTTTGAATCATTTTTGGTAAAGTCCAAAAAATCCATTTTCGGACAAAAAACGATGACCGCGGAGCTGTCGAAGGTTCCCAAAATGGTCAATTCTGATGAAATTTTAACATTTAATCTTTTGACTGCAAATTACTGTTGGATGTGAATTATTACCTTTTCAACTAAAATAAGTGTGTTTAAAGTCATTTCTCTGCCTGAAATTGGTCAAAATTGAAGCTTCTGAGTAAGCAAAACTCTGTAAAAATGGCAATTTTGGTCACTGTGAGGGTTTAAAAAGTGGTTATTCAACACAAGGCACGATCCAATTGACATTTTGAATCATTTTTGGTAAAGTCCAAAAAATCAATTTTCGGACGAAAAACGATGACCGCGGAGCTGTCGAACGTTCCCAAAATGGTCAATTCTGATTAAATTTTAACATTTAATCTTTTGACTGCAAATTACTGTTGGATGTGAATTATTACCTTTTCAACTAAAATAAGTGTGTTTAAAGTCATTTCTGTGCCTGAAATTGGTCAAAATTGAAGCTTCTGAGTAAGCAAAACTCTGTAAAAATGGCAATTTTGGTCACTGTGAGGGTTTAAAAACTGGTTATTCAACACAAGGCACGATCCAATTGACATTTTGAATCATTTTTGGTAAAGTCCAAAAAATCAATTTTCGGACAAAAAACGATGAGCGCGGAGCTGTCGAACGTTCCCAAAATGGTCAATTCTGATGAAATTTTAACATTTAATCTTTTGACTGCAAATTACTGTTGGATATGAATTATTACCTTTTCAATTAAAATAAGTGTGTTTAAAGTCATTTCTCTGCCTGAAATTGGTCAAAATTGAAGCTTCTGAGTAAGCAAAACTCTGTAAAAATGGCAATTTTGGTCACTGTGAGGGTTTAAAAAGTGGTTATTCAACATGAGGCACGATCCAATTGACATTTTGAATCATTTTTGGTAAAGTCCCAAAAATCTATTTTCAGACGAAAAACGATGACCGCGGAGCTGTCGAACGTTCCCAAAATGGTCAATTCTGATTAAATTTTAACATTTAATCTTTTGACTGCAAATTACTGTTGGATGTGAATTATTACCTTTTCAACTAAAATAAGTGTGTTTAAAGTCATTTCTGTGCCTGAAATTGGTCAAAATTGAAGCTTCTGAGTAAGCAAAACTCTGTAAAAATGGCAATTTTGGTCACTGTGAGGGTTTAAAAACTGGTTATTCAACACAAGGCACGATCCAATTGACATTTTGAATCATTTTTGGTAAAGTCCAAAAAATCAATTTTCGGACAAAAAACGATGACCGCGGAGCTGTCGAACGTTCCCAAAATGATCAATTCTGATGAAATTTTAACATTTAATCTTTTGACTGCAAATTACTGTTGGATATGAATTATTACCTTTTCAATTAAAATAAGTGTGTTTAAAGTCATTTCTCTGCCTGAAATTGGTCAAAATTGAAGCTTCTGAGTAATCAAAACTCTGTAAAAATGGCAATTTTGGTCACTGTGAGGGTTTAAAAAGTGGTTATTCAACATGAGGCACGATCCAATTGACATTTTGAATCATTTTTGGTAAAGTCCAAAAAATCAATTTTCGGACGAAAAACGATGACCGCGGAGCTGTCGAACGTTCCCAAAATGGTCAATTCTGATGAAATTTTAACGTTTAATCTTTTGACTGCAAATTACTGTTGGATGTGAATTATTACTTTTTCAACTAAAATAAGTGTGTTTAAAGTCATTTCTCTGCTTGAAATTGGTCAAAATTGAAGCTTCTGAGTAAGCAAAACTCTGTAAAAATGGCAATTTTGGTCACTGTGAGGGTTTAAAAACTGGTTATTCAACACAAGGCACGATCCAATTGACATTTTGAATCATTTTTGGTAAAGTCCAAAAAATCAATTTTCGGACAAAAAACGATGACCGCGGAGCTGTCGAACGTTCCCAAAATGGTCAATTCTGATGAAATTTTAACATTTAATCTTTTGACTGCAAATTACTGTTGGATATGAATTATTACCTTTTCAATTAAAATAAGTGTGTTTAAAGTCATTTCTCTGCCTGAAATTGGTCAAAATTGAAGCTTCTGAGTAATCAAAACTCTGTAAAAATGGCAATTTTGGTCACTGTGAGGGTTTAAAAAGTGGTTATTCAACATGAGGCACGATCCAATTGACATTTTGAATCATTTTTGGTAAAGTCCAAAAAATCAATTTTCGGACGAAAAACGATGACCGCGGAGCTGTCGAACGTTCCCAAAATGGTCAATTCTGATGAAATTTTAACGTTTAATCTTTTGACTGCAAATTACTGTTGGATGTGAATTATTACTTTTTCAACTAAAATAAGTGTGTTTAAAGTCATTTCTCTGCTTGAAATTGGTCAAAATTGAAGCTTCTGAGTAAGCAAAACTCTGTAAAAATGGCAATTTTGGTCACTGTGAGGGTTTAAAAAGTGGTTATTCAACATAAGGCACGATCCAATTGACATTTTGAATCATTTTTGGTAAAGTCCAAAAAATCAATTTTCGGATGAAAAACGATGACCGCGGAGCTGTCGAACGTTCCCAAAATGGTCAATTCTGATTAAATTTTAACATTTAATCTTTTGACTGCAAATTACTGTTGGATGTGAATTATTACCTTTTCAACTAAAATAAGTGTGTTTAAAGTCATTTCTGTGCCTGAAATTGGTCAAAATTGAAGCTTCTGAGTAAGCAAAACTCTGTAAAAATGGCAATTTTGGTCACTGTGAGGGTTTAAAAACTGGTTATTCAACACAAGGCACGATCCAATTGACATTTTGAATCATTTTTGGTAAAGTCCAAAAAATCCATTTTCGGACAAAAAACGATGACCGCGGAGCTGTTGAACGTTCCCAAAATGGTCAATTCTGATGAAATTTTAACATTTAATCTTTTGACTGCAAATTACTGTTGGATGTGAATTATTACCTTTTCAACTAAAATAAGTGTGTTTAAAGTCATTTCTCTGCCTGAAATTGGTCAAAATTGAAGCTTCTGAGTAAGCAAAACTCTGTAAAAATGGCAATTTTGGTCACTGTGAGGGTTTGAAAAGTGGTTATTCAACATGAGGCACGATCCAATTGACATTTTGAATCATTTTTGGTAAAGTCCAAAAAATCAATTTTCGGACAAAAAACGATGACCGCGGAGCTGTCGAACGTTCCCAAAATGGTCAATTCTGATGAAATTTTAACATTTAATCTTTTGACTGCAAATTACTGTTGGATATGAATTATTACCTTTTCAATTAAAATAAGTGTGTTTAAAGTCATTTCTCTGCCTGAAATTGGTCAAAATTGAAGCTTCTGAGTAATCAAAACTCTGTAAAAATGGCAATTTTGGTCACTGTGAGGGTTTAAAAAGTGGTTATTCAACATGAGGCACGATCCAATTGACATTTTGAATCATTTTTGGTAAAGTCCAAAAAATCAATTTTCGGACGAAAAACGATGACCGCGGAGCTGTCGAACGTTCCCAAAATGGTCAATTCTGATTAAATTTTAACATTTAATCTTTTGACTGCAAATTACTGTTGGATGTGAATTATTACCTTTTCAACTAAAATAAGTGTGTTTAAAGTCATTTCTGTGCCTGAAATTGGTCAAAATTGAAGCTTCTGAGTAAGCAAAACTCTGTAAAAATGGCAATTTTGGTCACTGTGAGGGTTTAAAAACTGGTTATTCAACACAAGGCACGATCCAATTGACATTTTGAATAATTTTTGGTAAAGTCCAAAAAATCCATTTTCGGACAAAAAACGATGACCGCGGAGCTGTCGAACGTTCCCAAAATGGTCAATTCTGATGAAATTTTAACATTTGATCTTTTGACTGCAAATTACTGTTGGATATGAATTATTACCTTTTCAATTAAAATAAGTGTGTTTAAAGTCATTTCTCTGCCTGAAATTGGTCAAAATTGAAGCTTCTGAGTAAGCAAAACTCTGTAAAAATGGCAATTTTGGTCACTGTGAGGGTTTAAAAAGTGGTTATTCAACATGAGGCACGATCCAATTGACATTTTGAATCATTTATGGTAAAGTCCAAAAAATCAATTTTCGGACGAAAAACGATGACCGCGGAGCTGTCGAACGTTCCCAAAATGGTCAATTCTGATTAAATTTTAACATTTAATCTTTTGACTGCAAATTACTGTTGGATGTGAATTATTACCTTTTCAACTAAAATAAGTGTGTTTAAAGTCATTTCTGTGCCTGAAATTGGTCAAAATTGAAGCTTCTGAGTAAGCAAAACTCTGTAAAAATGGCAATTTTGGTCACTGTGAGGGTTTAAAATCTGGTTATTCAACACAAGGCACGATCCAATTGACATTTTGAATCATTTTTGGTAAAGTCAAAAAAATCCATTTTCGGACAAAAAACGATGACCGCGGAGCTGTCGAACGTTCCCAAAATGGTCAATTCTGATGAAATTGTAACATTTAATCTTTTGACTGCAAATTACTGTTGGATGTGAATTATTACCTTTTCAACTAAAATAAGTGTGTTTAAAGTCATTTCTCTGCCTGAAATTGGTCAAAATTGAAGCTTCTGAGTAAGCAAAACTCTGTAAAAATGGCAATTTTGGTCACTGTGAGGGTTTAAAAAGTGGTTATTCAACATGAGGCACGATCCTATTGACATTTTGAATCATTTTTGGTAAAGTCCAAAAAATCAATTTTCGGACGAAAAACGATGACCGCGGAGCTGTCGAACGTTCCCAAAATGGTCAATTCTGATGAAATTTTAACGTTTAATCTTTTGACTGCAAATTACTGTTGGATGTGAATTATTACTTTTTCAACTAAAATAAGTGTGTTTAAAGTCATTTCTCTGCTTGAAATTGGTCAAAATTAAAGCTTCTGAGTAAGCAAAACTCTGTAAAAATGGCAATTTTGGTCACTGTGAGGGTTTAAAAAGTGGTTATTCAACATAAGGCACGATCCAATTGACATTTTGAATCATTTTTGGTAAAGTCCAAAAAATCAATTTTCGGACGAAAAACGATGACCGCGGAGCTGTCGAACGTTCCCAAAATGGTCAATTCTGATTAAATTTTAACATTTAATCTTTTGACTGCAAATTACTGTTGGATGTGAATTATTACCTTTTCAACTAAAATAAGTGTGTTTAAAGTCATTTCTGTGCCTGAAATTGGTCAAAATTGAAGCTTCTGAGTAAGCAAAACTCTGTAAAAATGGCAATTTTGGTCACTGTGAGGGTTTAAAAACTGGTTATTCAACACAAGGCACGATCCAATTGACATTTTGAATCATTTTTGGTAAAGTCCAAAAAATCCATTTTCGGACAAAAAACGATGACCGCGGAGCTGTTGAACGTTCCCAAAATGGTCAATTCTGATGAAATTTTAACATTTAATCTTTTGACTGCAAATTACTGTTGGATGTGAATTATTACCTTTTCAACTAAAATAAGTGTGTTTAAAGTCATTTCTCTGCCTGAAATTGGTCAAAATTGAAGCTTCTGAGTAAGCAAAACTCTGTAAAAATGGCAATTTTGGTCACTGTGAGGGTTTGAAAAGTGGTTATTCAACATGAGGCACGATCCAATTGACATTTTGAATCATTTTTGGTAAAGTCCAAAAAATCAATTTTCGGACAAAAAACGATGACCGCGGAGCTGTCGAACGTTCCCAAAATGGTCAATTCTGATGAAATTTTAACATTTAATCTTTTGACTGCAAATTACTGTTGGATATGAATTATTACCTTTTCAATTAAAATAAGTGTGTTTAAAGTCATTTCTCTGCCTGAAATTGGTCAAAATTGAAGCTTCTGAGTAATCAAAACTCTGTAAAAATGGCAATTTTGGTCACTGTGAGGGTTTAAAAAGTGGTTATTCAACATGAGGCACGATCCAATTGACATTTTGAATCATTTTTGGTAAAGTCCAAAAAATCAATTTTCGGACGAAAAACGATGACCGCGGAGCTGTCGAACGTTCCCAAAATGGTCAATTCTGATTAAATTTTAACATTTAATCTTTTGACTGCAAATTACTGTTGGATGTGAATTATTACCTTTTCAACTAAAATAAGTGTGTTTAAAGTCATTTCTGTGCCTGAAATTGGTCAAAATTGAAGCTTCTGAGTAAGCAAAACTCTGTAAAAATGGCAATTTTGGTCACTGTGAGGGTTTAAAAACTGGTTATTCAACACAAGGCACGATCCAATTGACATTTTGAATAATTTTTGGTAAAGTCCAAAAAATCCATTTTCGGACAAAAAACGATGACCGCGGAGCTGTCGAACGTTCCCAAAATGGTCAATTCTGATGAAATTTTAACATTTGATCTTTTGACTGCAAATTACTGTTGGATATGAATTATTACCTTTTCAATTAAAATAAGTGTGTTTAAAGTCATTTCTCTGCCTGAAATTGGTCAAAATTGAAGCTTCTGAGTAAGCAAAACTCTGTAAAAATGGCAATTTTGGTCACTGTGAGGGTTTAAAAAGTGGTTATTCAACATGAGGCACGATCCAATTGACATTTTGAATCATTTATGGTAAAGTCCAAAAAATCAATTTTCGGACGAAAAACGATGACCGCGGAGCTGTCGAACGTTCCCAAAATGGTCAATTCTGATTAAATTTTAACATTTAATCTTTTGACTGCAAATTACTGTTGGATGTGAATTATTACCTTTTCAACTAAAATAAGTGTGTTTAAAGTCATTTCTGTGCCTGAAATTGGTCAAAATTGAAGCTTCTGAGTAAGCAAAACTCTGTAAAAATGGCAATTTTGGTCACTGTGAGGGTTTAAAATCTGGTTATTCAACACAAGGCACGATCCAATTGACATTTTGAATCATTTTTGGTAAAGTCAAAAAAATCCATTTTCGGACAAAAAACGATGACCGCGGAGCTGTCGAACGTTCCCAAAATGGTCAATTCTGATGAAATTGTAACATTTAATCTTTTGACTGCAAATTACTGTTGGATGTGAATTATTACCTTTTCAACTAAAATAAGTGTGTTTAAAGTCATTTCTCTGCCTGAAATTGGTCAAAATTGAAGCTTCTGAGTAAGCAAAACTCTGTAAAAATGGCAATTTTGGTCACTGTGAGGGTTTAAAAAGTGGTTATTCAACATGAGGCACGATCCTATTGACATTTTGAATCATTTTTGGTAAAGTCCAAAAAATCAATTTTCGGACGAAAAACGATGACCGCGGAGCTGTCGAACGTTCCCAAAATGGTCAATTCTGATTAAATGTTAACATTTAATCTTTTGACTGCAAATTACTGTTAGGTGTGAATTATTACCTTTTCAACTAAAATAAGTGTGTTTAAAGTCATTTATCTGCCTGAAATTGGTCAAAATTGAAGCTTCTGAGTAAGTAAAACTCTGTAAAAATGGCAATTTTGGTCACTGTGAGGGTTTAAAAAGTGGTTATTCAACATGAGGCACGATCCAATTGACATTTTGAATCATTTTTGGTAAAGTCCAAAAAATCAATTTTCGGACGAAAAACGATGACCGCGGAGCTGTCGAACGTTCCCAAAATGGTCAATTCTGATTAAATTTTAACATTTAATCTTTTGACTGCAAATTACTGTTGGATGTGAATTATTACCTTTTCAACTAAAATAAGTGTGTTTAAAGTCATTTCTGTGCCTGAAATTGGTCAAAATTGAAGCTTCTGAGTAAGCAAAACTCTGTAAAAATGGCAATTTTGGTCACTGTGAGGGTTTAAAAACTGGTTATTCAACACAAGGCACGATCCAATTGACATTTTGAATCATTTTTGGTAAAGTCCCAAAAATCAATTTTCGGACAAAAAACGATGACCGCGGAGCTGTCGAACGTTCCCAAAATGGTCAATTCTGATGAAATTTTAACATTTAATCTTTTGACTGCAAATTACTGTTGGATATGAATTATTACCTTTTCAATTAAAATAAGTGTGTTTAAAGTCATTTCTCTGCCTGAAATTGGTCAAAATTGAAGCTTCTGAGTAATCAAAACTCTGTAAAAATGGCAATTTTGGTCACTGTGAGGGTTTAAAAAGTGGTTATTCAACATGAGGCACGATCCAATTGACATTTTGAATCATTTTTGGTAAAGTCCAAAAAATCAATTCTCGGACGAAAAACGATGACCGCGGAGCTGTCGAACGTTCCCAAAATGGTCAATTCTGATGAAATTTTAACGTTTAATCTTTTGACTGCAAATTACTGTTGGATGTGAATTATTACTTTTTCAACTAAAATAAGTGTGTTTAAAGTCATTTCTCTGCTTGAAATTGGTCAAAATTGAAGCTTCTGAGTAAGCAAAACTCTGTAAAAATGGCAATTTTGGTCACTGTGAGGGTTTAAAAAGTGGTTATTCAACATAAGGCACGATCCAATTGACATTTTGAATCATTTTTGGTAAAGTCCAAAAAATCAATTTTCGGACGAAAAACGATGACCGCGGAGCTGTCGAACGTTCCCAAAATGGTCAATTCTGATTAAATTTTAACATTTAATCTTTTGACTGCAAATTACTGTTGGATGTGAATTATTACCTTTTCAACTAAAATAAGTGTGTTTAAAGTCATTTCTGTGCCTGAAATTGGTCAAAATTGAAGCTTCTGAGTAAGCAAAACTCTGTAAAAATGGCAATTTTGGTCACTGTGAGGGTTTAAAAACTGGTTATTCAACACAAGGCACGATCCAATTGACATTTTGAATCATTTTTGGTAAAGTCCAAAAAATCAATTTTCGGACAAAAAACGATGACCGCGGAGCTGTCGAACGTTCCCAAAATGGTCAATTCTGATGAAATTTTAACATTTAATCTTTTGACTGCAAATTACTGTTGGATATGAATTATTACCTTTTCAATTAAAATAAGTGTGTTTAAAGTCATTTCTCTGCCTGAAATTGGTCAAAATTGAAGCTTCTGAGTAATCAAAACTCTGTAAAAATGGCAATTTTGGTCACTGTGAGGGTTTAAAAAGTGGTTATTCAACATGAGGCACGATCCAATTGACATTTTGAATCATTTTTGGTAAAGTCCAAAAAATCAATTTTCGGACGAAAAACGATGACCGCGGAGCTGTCGAACGTTCCCAAAATGGTCAATTCTGATGAAATTTTAACGTTTAATCTTTTGACTGCAATTTACTGTTGGATGTGAATTATTACTTTTTCAACTAAAATAAGTGTGTTTAAAGTCATTTCTCTGCTTGAAATTGGTCAAAATTGAAGCTTCTGAGTAAGCAAAACTCTGTAAAAATGGCAATTTTGGTCACTGTGAGGGTTTAAAAACTGGTTATTCAACACAAGGCACGATCCAATTGACATTTTGAATCATTTTTGGTAAAGTCCAAAAAATCAATTTTCGGACAAAAAACGATGACCGCGGAGCTGTCGAACGTTCCCAAAATGGTCAATTCTGATGAAATTTTAACATTTAATCTTTTGACTGCAAATTACTGTTGGATATGAATTATTACCTTTTCAATTAAAATAAGTGTGTTTAAAGTCATTTCTCTGCCTGAAATTGGTCAAAATTGAAGCTTCTGAGTAATCAAAACTCTGTAAAAATGGCAATTTTGGTCACTGTGAGGGTTTAAAAAGTGGTTATTCAACATGAGGCACGATCCAATTGACATTTTGAATCATTTTTGGTAAAGTCCAAAAAATCAATTTTCGGACGAAAAACGATGACCGCGGAGCTGTCGAACGTTCCCAAAATGGTCAATTCTGATGAAATTTTAACGTTTAATCTTTTGACTGCAAATTACTGTTGGATGTGAATTATTACTTTTTCAACTAAAATAAGTGTGTTTAAAGTCATTTCTCTGCTTGAAATTGGTCAAAATTGAAGCTTCTGAGTAAGCAAAACTCTGTAAAAATGGCAATTTTGGTCACTGTGAGGGTTTAAAAAGTGGTTATTCAACATAAGGCACGATCCAATTGACATTTTGAATCATTTTTGGTAAAGTCCAAAAAATCAATTTTCGGACGAAAAACGATGACCGCGGAGCTGTCGAACGTTCCCAAAATGGTCAATTCTGATTAAATTTTAACATTTAATCTTTTGACTGCAAATTACTGTTGGATGTGAATTATTACCTTTTCAACTAAAATAAGTGTGTTTAAAGTCATTTCTGTGCCTGAAATTGGTCAAAATTGAAGCTTCTGAGTAAGCAAAACTCTGTAAAAATGGCAATTTTGGTCACTGTGAGGGTTTAAAAACTGGTTATTCAACACAAGGCACGATCCAATTGACATTTTGAATCATTTTTGGTAAAGTCCAAAAAATCCATTTTCGGACAAAAAACGATGACCGCGGAGCTGTCGAACGTTCCCAAAATGGTCAATTCTGATGAAATTTTAACATTTAATCTTTTGACTGCAAATTACTGTTGGATGTGAATTATTACCTTTTCAACTAAAATAAGTGTGTTTAAAGTCATTTCTCTGCCTGAAATTGGTCAAAATTGAAGCTTCTGAGTAAGCAAAACTCTGTAAAAATGGCAATTTTGGTCACTGTGAGGGTTTGAAAAGTGGTTATTCAACATGAGGCACGATCCAATTGACATTTTGAATCATTTTTGGTAAAGTCCAAAAAATCAATTTTCGGACGAAAAACGATGACCGCGGAGCTGTCGAACGTTCCCAAAATGGTCAATTCTGATGAAATTTTAACATTTAATCTTTTGACTGCAAATTACTGTTGGATATGAATTATTACCTTTTCAATTAAAATAAGTGTGTTTAAAGTCATTTCTCTGCCTGAAATTGGTCAAAATTGAAGCTTCTGAGTAATCAAAACTCTGTAAAAATGGCAATTTTGGTCACTGTGAGGGTTTAAAAAGTGGTTATTCAACATGAGGCACGATCCAATTGACATTTTGAATCATTTTTGGTAAAGTCCAAAAAATCAATTTTCGGACGAAAAACGATGACCGCGGAGCTGTCGAACGTTCCCAAAATGGTCAATTCTGATTAAATTTTAACATTTAATCTTTTGACTGCAAATTACTGTTGGATGTGAATTATTACCTTTTCAACTAAAATAAGTGTGTTTAAAGTCATTTCTGTGCCTGAAATTGGTCAAAATTGAAGCTTCTGAGTAAGCAAAACTCTGTAAAAATGGCAATTTTGGTCACTGTGAGGGTTTAAAAACTGGTTATTCAACACAAGGCACGATCCAATTGACATTTTGAATCATTTTTGGTAAAGTCCAAAAAATCCATTTTCGGACAAAAAACGATGACCGCGGAGCTGTCGAAGGTTCCCAAAATGGTCAATTCTGATGAAATTTTAACATTTAATCTTTTGACTGCAAATTACTGTTGGATGTGAATTATTACCTTTTCAACTAAAATAAGTGTGTTTAAAGTCATTTCTCTGCCTGAAATTGGTCAAAATTGAAGCTTCTGAGTAAGCAAAACTCTGTAAAAATGGCAATTTTGGTCACTGTGAGGGTTTAAAAAGTGGTTATTCAACACAAGGCACGATCCAATTGACATTTTGAATCATTTTTGGTAAAGTCCAAAAAATCAATTTTCGGACGAAAAACGATGACCGCGGAGCTGTCGAACGTTCCCAAAATGGTCAATTCTGATTAAATTTTAACATTTAATCTTTTGACTGCAAATTACTGTTGGATGTGAATTATTACCTTTTCAACTAAAATAAGTGTGTTTAAAGTCATTTCTGTGCCTGAAATTGGTCAAAATTGAAGCTTCTGAGTAAGCAAAACTCTGTAAAAATGGCAATTTTGGTCACTGTGAGGGTTTAAAAACTGGTTATTCAACACAAGGCACGATCCAATTGACATTTTGAATAATTTTTGGTAAAGTCCAAAAAATCCATTTTCGGACAAAAAACGATGACCGCGGAGCTGTCGAACGTTCCCAAAATGGTCAATTCTGATGAAATTTTAACATTTGATCTTTTGACTGCAAATTACTGTTGGATATGAATTATTACCTTTTCAATTAAAATAAGTGTGTTTAAAGTCATTTCTCTGCCTGAAATTGGTCAAAATTGAAGCTTCTGAGTAAGCAAAACTCTGTAAAAATGGCAATTTTGGTCACTGTGAGGGTTTAAAAAGTGGTTATTCAACATGAGGCACGATCCAATTGACATTTTGAATCATTTATGGTAAAGTCCAAAAAATCAATTTTCGGACGAAAAACGATGACCGCGGAGCTGTCGAACGTTCCCAAAATGGTCAATTCTGATTAAATTTTAACATTTAATCTTTTGACTGCAAATTACTGTTGGATGTGAATTATTACCTTTTCAACTAAAATAAGTGTGTTTAAAGTCATTTCTGTGCCTGAAATTGGTCAAAATTGAAGCTTCTGAGTAAGCAAAACTCTGTAAAAATGGCAATTTTGGTCACTGTGAGGGTTTAAAATCTGGTTATTCAACACAAGGCACGATCCAATTGACATTTTGAATCATTTTTGGTAAAGTCAAAAAAATCCATTTTCGGACAAAAAACGATGACCGCGGAGCTGTCGAACGTTCCCAAAATGGTCAATTCTGATGAAATTTTAACATTTAATCTTTTGACTGCAAATTACTGTTGGATGTGAATTATTACCTTTTCAACTAAAATAAGTGTGTTTAAAGTCATTTCTCTGCCTGAAATTGGTCAAAATTGAAGCTTCTGAGTAAGCAAAACTCTGTAAAAATGGCAATTTTGGTCACTGTGAGGGTTTAAAAAGTGGTTATTCAACATGAGGCACGATCCTATTGACATTTTGAATCATTTTTGGTAAAGTCCAAAAAATCAATTTTCGGACGAAAAACGATGACCGCGGAGCTGTCGAACGTTCCCAAAATGGTCAATTCTGATTAAATGTTAACATTTAATCTTTTGACTGCAAATTACTGTTAGGTGTGAATTATTACCTTTTCAACTAAAATAAGTGTGTTTAAAGTCATTTATCTGCCTGAAATTGGTCAAAATTGAAGCTTCTGAGTAAGTAAAACTCTGTAAAAATGGCAATTTTGGTCACTGTGAGGGTTTAAAAAGTGGTTATTCAACATGAGGCACGATCCAATTGACATTTTGAATCATTTTTGGTAAAGTCCAAAAAATCAATTTTCGGACGAAAAACGATGACCGCGGAGCTGTCGAACGTTCCCAAAATGGTCAATTCTGATTAAATTTTAACATTTAATCTTTTGACTGCAAATTACTGTTGGATGTGAATTATTACCTTTTCAACTAAAATAAGTGTGTTTAAAGTCATTTCTGTGCCTGAAATTGGTCAAAATTGAAGCTTCTGAGTAAGCAAAACTCTGTAAAAATGGCAATTTTGGTCACTGTGAGGGTTTAAAAACTGGTTATTCAACACAAGGCACGATCCAATTGACATTTTGAATCATTTTTGGTAAAGTCCAAAAAATCAATTTTCGGACAAAAAACGATGACCGCGGAGCTGTCGAACGTTCCCAAAATGGTCAATTCTGATGAAATTTTAACATTTAATCTTTTGACTGCAAATTACTGTTGGATGTGAATTATTACTTTTTCAACTAAAATAAATGTGTTTAAAGTCATTTCTCTGCTTGAAATTGGTCAAAATTGAAGCTTCTGAGTAAGCAAAACTCTGTAAAAATGGCAATTTTGGTCACTGTGAGGGTTTAAAAAGTGGTTATTCAACATGAGGCACGATCCAATTGACATTTTGAATCATTTTTGGTAAAGTCCCAAAAATCAATTTTCAGACGAAAAACGATGACCGCGGAGCTGTCGAACGTTCCCAAAATGGTCAATTCTGATTAAATTTTAACATTTAATCTTTTGACTGCAAATTACTGTTGGATGTGAATTATTACCTTTTCAACTAAAATAAGTGTGTTTAAAGTCATTTCTGTGCCTGAAATTGGTCAAAATTGAAGCTTCTGAGTAAGCAAAACTCTGCAAAAATGGCAATTTTGGTCACTGTGAGGGTTTAAAAACTGGTTATTCAACACAAGGCACGATCCAATTGACATTTTGAATCATTTTTGGTAAAGTCCAAAAAATCAATTTTCGGACAAAAAACGATGACCGCGGAGCTGTCGAACGTTCCCAAAATGGTCAATTCTGATGAAATTTTAACATTTAATCTTTTGACTGCAAATTACTGTTGGATATGAATTATTACCTTTTCAATTAAAATAAGTGTGTTTAAAGTCATTTCTCTGCCTGAAATTGGTCAAAATTGAAGCTTCTGAGTAATCAAAACTCTGTAAAAATGGCAATTTTGGTCACTGTGAGGGTTTAAAAAGTGGTTATTCAACATGAGGCACGATCCAATTGACATTTTGAATCATTTTTGGTAAAGTCCAAAAAATCAATTTTCGGACGAAAAACGATGACCGCGGAGCTGTCGAACGTTCCCAAAATGGTCAATTCTGATGAAATTTTAACGTTTAATCTTTTGACTGCAAATTACTGTTGGATGTGAATTATTACTTTTTCAACTAAAATAAGTGTGTTTAAAGTCATTTCTCTGCTTGAAATTGGTCAAAATTGAAGCTTCTGAGTAAGCAAAACTCTGTAAAAATGGCAATTTTGGTCACTGTGAGGGTTTAAAAAGTGGTTATTCAACATAAGGCACGATCCAATTGACATTTTGAATCATTTTTGGTAAAGTCCAAAAAATCAATTTTCGGACGAAAAACGATGACCGCGGAGCTGTCGAACGTTCCCAAAATGGTCAATTCTGATTAAATTTTAACATTTAATCTTTTGACTGCAAATTACTGTTGGATGTGAATTATTACCTTTTCAACTAAAATAAGTGTGTTTAAAGTCATTTCTGTGCCTGAAATTGGTCAAAATTGAAGCTTCTGAGTAAGCAAAACTCTGTAAAAATGGCAATTTTGGTCACTGTGAGGGTTTAAAAACTGGTTATTCAACACAAGGCACGATCCAATTGACATTTTGAATCATTTTTGGTAAAGTCCAAAAAATCAATTTTCGGACAAAAAACGATGACCGCGGAGCTGTCGAACGTTCCCAAAATGGTCAATTCTGATGAAATTTTAACATTTAATCTTTTGACTGCAAATTACTGTTGGATATGAATTATTACCTTTTCAATTAAAATAAGTGTGTTTAAAGTCATTTCTCTGCCTGAAATTGGTCAAAATTGAAGCTTCTGAGTAATCAAAACTCAGTAAAAATTGCAATTTTGGTCACTGTGAGGGTTTAAAAAGTGGTTATTCAACATGAGGCACGATCCAATTGACATTTTGAATCATTTTTGGTAAAGTCCAAAAAATCAATTTTCGGACGAAAAACGATGACCGCGGAGCTGTCGAACGTTCCCAAAATGGTCAATTCTGATGAAATGTTAACATTTAATCTTTTGACTGCAAATTACTTTTGGATGTGAATTATTACTTTTTCAACTAAAATAAGTGTGTTTAAAGTCATTTCTCTGCTTGAAATTGGTCAAAATTGAAGCTTCTGAGTAAGCAAAACTCTGTAAAAATGGCAATTTTGGTCACTGTGAGGGTTTAAAAAGTGGTTATTCAACATGAGGCACGATCCAATTGACATTTTGAATCATTTTTGGTAAAGTCCCAAAAATCAATTTTCGGACGAAAAACGATGACCGCGGAGCTGTCGAACGTTCCCAAAATGGTCAATTCTGATTAAATTTTAACATTTAATCTTTTGACTGCAAATTACTGTTGGATGTGAATTATTACCTTTTCAACTAAAATAAGTGTGTTTAAAGTCATTTCTGTGCCTGAAATTGGTCAAAATTGAAGCTTCTGAGTAAGCAAAACTCTGTAAAAATGGCAATTTTGGTCACTGTGAGGGTTTAAAAACTGGTTATTCAACACAAGGCACGATCCAATTGACATTTTGAATCATTTTTGGTAAAGTCCAAAAAATCAATTTTCGGACAAAAAACGATGAGCGCGGAGCTGTCGAACGTTCCCAAAATGGTCAATTCTGATGAAATTTTAACATTTAATCTTTTGACTGCAAATTACTGTTGGATGTGAATTATTACCTTTTCAACTAAAATAAGTGTGTTTAAAGTCATTTCTCTGCCTGAAATTGGTCAAAATTGAAGCTTCTGAGTAAGCAAAACTCTGTAAAAATGGCAATTTTGGTCACTGTGAGGGTTTAAAAAGTGGTTATTCAACATGAGGCACGATCCAATTGACATTTTGAATCATTTTTGGTAAAGTCCAAAAAATCAATTTTCGGACGAAAAACGATGACCGCGGAGCTGTCGAACGTTCCCAAAATGGTCAATTCTGATTAAATGTTAACATTTAATCTTTTGACTGCAAATTACTGTTAGGTGTGAATTATTACCTTTTCAACTAAAATAAGTGTGTTTAAAGTCATTTATCTGCCTGAAATTGGTCAAAATTGAAGCTTCTGAGTAAGTAAAACTCTGTAAAAATGGCAATTTTGGTCACTGTGAGGGTTTAAAAAGTGGTTATTCAACATGAGGCACGATCCAATTGACATTTTGAATCATTTTTGGTAAAGTCCAAAAAATCAATTTTCGGACGAAAAACGATGACCGCGGAGCTGTCGAACGTTCCCAAAATGGTCAATTCTGATTAAATTTTAACATTTAATCTTTTGACTGCAAATTACTGTTGGATGTGAATTATTACCTTTTCAACTAAAATAAGTGTGTTTAAAGTCATTTCTGTGCCTGAAATTGGTCAAAATTGAAGCTTCTGAGTAAGCAAAACTCTGTAAAAATGGCAATTTTGGTCACTGTGAGGGTTTAAAAACTGGTTATTCAACACAAGGCACGATCCAATTGACATTTTGAATAATTTTTGGTAAAGTCCAAAAAATCAATTTTCGGACAAAAAACGATGACCGCGGAGCTGTCGAACGTTCCCAAAATGGTCAATTCTGATGAAATTTTAACATTTAATCTTTTGACTGCAAATTACTGTTGGATATGAATTATTACCTTTTCAATTAAAATAAGTGTGTTTAAAGTCATTTCTCTGCCTGAAATTGGTCAAAATTGAAGCTTCTGAGTAATCAAAACTCTGTAAAAATGGCAATTTTGGTCACTGTGAGGGTTTAAAAAGTGGTTATTCAACATGAGGCACGATCCAATTGACATTTTGAATCATTTTTGGTAAAGTCCAAAAAATCAATTTTCGGACGAAAAACGATGACCGCGGAGCTGTCGAACGTTCCCAAAATGGTCAATTCTGATGAAATTTTAACGTTTAATCTTTTGACTGCAAATTACTGTTGGATGTGAATTATTACTTTTTCAACTAAAATAAGTGTGTTTAAAGTCATTTCTCTGCTTGAAATTGGTCAAAATTGAAGCTTCTGAGTAAGCAAAACTCTGTAAAAATGGCAATTTTGGTCACTGTGAGGGTTTAAAAACTGGTTATTCAACACAAGGCACGATCCAATTGACATTTTGAATCATTTTTGGTAAAGTCCAAAAAATCAATTTTCGGACAAAAAACGATGACCGCGGAGCTGTCGAACGTTCCCAAAATGGTCAATTCTGATGAAATTTTAACATTTAATCTTTTGACTGCAAATTACTGTTGGATATGAATTTTTACCTTTTCAATTAAAATAAGTGTGTTTAAAGTCATTTCTCTGCCTGAAATTGGTCAAAATTGAAGCTTCTGAGTAATCAAAACTCTGTAAAAATGGCAATTTTGGTCACTGTGAGGGTTTAAAAAGTGGTTATTCAACATGAGGCACGATCCAATTGACATTTTGAATCATTTTTGGTAAAGTCCAAAAAATCAATTTTCGGACGAAAAACGATGACCGCGGAGCTGTCGAACGTTCCCAAAATGGTCAATTCTGATGAAATTTTAACGTTTAATCTTTTGACTGCAAATTACTGTTGGATGTGAATTATTACTTTTTCAACTAAAATAAGTGTGTTTAAAGTCATTTCTCTGCTTGAAATTGGTCAAAATTGAAGCTTCTGAGTAAGCAAAACTCTGTAAAAATGGCAATTTTGGTCACTGTGAGGGTTTAAAAAGTGGTTATTCAACATAAGGCACGATCCAATTGACATTTTGAATCATTTTTGGTAAAGTCCAAAAAATCAATTTTCGGACGAAAAACGATGACCGCGGAGCTGTCGAACGTTCCCAAAATGGTCAATTCTGATTAAATTTTAACATTTAATCTTTTGACTGCAAATTACTGTTGGATGTGAATTATTACCTTTTCAACTAAAATAAGTGTGTTTAAAGTCATTTCTGTGCCTGAAATTGGTCAAAATTGAAGCTTCTGAGTAAGCAAAACTCTGTAAAAATGGCAATTTTGGTCACTGTGAGGGTTTAAAAACTGGTTATTCAACACAAGGCACGATCCAATTGACATTTTGAATCATTTTTGGTAAAGTCCAAAAAATCCATTTTCGGACAAAAAACGATGACCGCGGAGCTGTCGAACGTTCCCAAAATGGTCAATTCTGATGAAATTTTAACATTTAATCTTTTGACTGCAAATTACTGTTGGATGTGAATTATTACCTTTTCAACTAAAATAAGTGTGTTTAAAGTCATTTCTCTGCCTGAAATTGGTCAAAATTGAAGCTTCTGAGTAAGCAAAACTCTGTAAAAATGGCAATTTTGGTCACTGTGAGGGTTTGAAAAGTGGTTATTCAACATGAGGCACGATCCAATTGACATTTTGAATCATTTTTGGTAAAGTCCAAAAAATCAATTTTCGGACAAAAAACGATGACCGCGGAGCTGTCGAACGTTCCCAAAATGGTCAATTCTGATGAAATTTTAACATTTAATCTTTTGACTGCAAATTACTGTTGGATATGAATTATTACCTTTTCAATTAAAATAAGTGTGTTTAAAGTCATTTCTCTGCCTGAAATTGGTCAAAATTGAAGCTTCTGAGTAATCAAAACTCTGTAAAAATGGCAATTTTGGTCACTGTGAGGGTTTAAAAAGTGGTTATTCAACATGAGGCACGATCCAATTGACATTTTGAATCATTTTTGGTAAAGTCCAAAAAATCAATTTTCGGACGAAAAACGATGACCGCGGAGCTGTCGAACGTTCCCAAAATGGTCAATTCTGATTAAATTTTAACATTTAATCTTTTGACTGCAAATTACTGTTGGATGTGAATTATTACCTTTTCAACTAAAATAAGTGTGTTTAAAGTCATTTCTGTGCCTGAAATTGGTCAAAATTGAAGCTTCTGAGTAAGCAAAACTCTGTAAAAATGGCAATTTTGGTCACTGTGAGGGTTTAAAAACTGGTTATTCAACACAAGGCACGATCCAATTGACATTTTGAATCATTTTTGGTAAAGTCCAAAAAATCCATTTTCGGACAAAAAACGATGACCGCGGAGCTGTCGAAGGTTCCCAAAATGGTCAATTCTGATGAAATTTTAACATTTAATCTTTTGACTGCAAATTACTGTTGGATGTGAATTATTACCTTTTCAACTAAAATAAGTGTGTTTAAAGTCATTTCTCTGCCTGAAATTGGTCAAAATTGAAGCTTCTGAGTAAGCAAAACTCTGTAAAAATGGCAATTTTGGTCACTGTGAGGGTTTAAAAAGTGGTTATTCAACACAAGGCACGATCCAATTGACATTTTGAATCATTTTTGGTAAAGTCCAAAAAATCAATTTTCGGACGAAAAACGATGACCGCGGAGCTGTCGAACGTTCCCAAAATGGTCAATTCTGATTAAATTTTAACATTTAATCTTTTGACTGCAAATTACTGTTGGATGTGAATTATTACCTTTTCAACTAAAATAAGTGTGTTTAAAGTCATTTCTGTGCCTGAAATTGGTCAAAATTGAAGCTTCTGAGTAAGCAAAACTCTGTAAAAATGGCAATTTTGGTCACTGTGAGGGTTTAAAAACTGGTTATTCAACACAAGGCACGATCCAATTGACATTTTGAATAATTTTTGGTAAAGTCCAAAAAATCCATTTTCGGACAAAAAACGATGACCGCGGAGCTGTCGAACGTTCCCAAAATGGTCAATTCTGATGAAATTTTAACATTTGATCTTTTGACTGCAAATTACTGTTGGATATGAATTATTACCTTTTCAATTAAAATAAGTGTGTTTAAAGTCATTTCTCTGCCTGAAATTGGTCAAAATTGAAGCTTCTGAGTAAGCAAAACTCTGTAAAAATGGCAATTTTGGTCACTGTGAGGGTTTAAAAAGTGGTTATTCAACATGAGGCACGATCCAATTGACATTTTGAATCATTTATGGTAAAGTCCAAAAAATCAATTTTCGGACGAAAAACGATGACCGCGGAGCTGTCGAACGTTCCCAAAATGGTCAATTCTGATTAAATTTTAACATTTAATCTTTTGACTGCAAATTACTGTTGGATGTGAATTATTACCTTTTCAACTAAAATAAGTGTGTTTAAAGTCATTTCTGTGCCTGAAATTGGTCAAAATTGAAGCTTCTGAGTAAGCAAAACTCTGTAAAAATGGCAATTTTGGTCACTGTGAGGGTTTAAAATCTGGTTATTCAACACAAGGCACGATCCAATTGACATTTTGAATCATTTTTGGTAAAGTCAAAAAAATCCATTTTCGGACAAAAAACGATGACCGCGGAGCTGTCGAACGTTCCCAAAATGGTCAATTCTGATGAAATTTTAACATTTAATCTTTTGACTGCAAATTACTGTTGGATGTGAATTATTACCTTTTCAACTAAAATAAGTGTGTTTAAAGTCATTTCTCTGCCTGAAATTGGTCAAAATTGAAGCTTCTGAGTAAGCAAAACTCTGTAAAAATGGCAATTTTGGTCACTGTGAGGGTTTAAAAAGTGGTTATTCAACATGAGGCACGATCCTATTGACATTTTGAATCATTTTTGGTAAAGTCCAAAAAATCAATTTTCGGACGAAAAACGATGACCGCGGAGCTGTCGAACGTTCCCAAAATGGTCAATTCTGATTAAATGTTAACATTTAATCTTTTGACTGCAAATTACTGTTAGGTGTGAATTATTACCTTTTCAACTAAAATAAGTGTGTTTAAAGTCATTTATCTGCCTGAAATTGGTCAAAATTGAAGCTTCTGAGTAAGTAAAACTCTGTAAAAATGGCAATTTTGGTCACTGTGAGGGTTTAAAAAGTGGTTATTCAACATGAGGCACGATCCAATTGACATTTTGAATCATTTTTGGTAAAGTCCAAAAAATCAATTTTCGGACGAAAAACGATGACCGCGGAGCTGTCGAACGTTCCCAAAATGGTCAATTCTGATTAAATTTTAACATTTAATCTTTTGACTGCAAATTACTGTTGGATGTGAATTATTACCTTTTCAACTAAAATAAGTGTGTTTAAAGTCATTTCTGTGCCTGAAATTGGTCAAAATTGAAGCTTCTGAGTAAGCAAAACTCTGTAAAAATGGCAATTTTGGTCACTGTGAGGGTTTAAAAACTGGTTATTCAACACAAGGCACGATCCAATTGACATTTTGAATCATTTTTGGTAAAGTCAAAAAAATCAATTTTCGGACAAAAAACGATGACCGCGGAGCTGTCGAACGTTCCCAAAATGGTCAATTCTGATGAAATTTTAACATTTAATCTTTTGACTGCAAATTACTGTTGGATATGAATTATTACCTTTTCAATTAAAATAAGTGTGTTTAAAGTCATTTCTCTGCCTGAAATTGGTCAAAATTGAAGCTTCTGAGTAATCAAAACTCTGTAAAAATGGCAATTTTGGTCACTGTGAGGGTTTAAAAAATGGTTATTCAACATGAGGCACGATCCAATTGACATTTTGAATCATTTTTGGTAAAGTCCAAAAAATCAATTTTCGGACGAAAAACGATGACCGCGGAGCTGTCGAACGTTCCCAAAATGGTCAATTCTGATGAAATTTTAACATTTAATCTTTTGACTGCAAATTACTGTTGGATGTGAATTATTACTTTTTCAACTAAAATAAATGTGTTTAAAGTCATTTCTCTGCTTGAAATTGGTCAAAATTGAAGCTTCTGAGTAAGCAAAACTCTGTAAAAATGGCAATTTTGGTCACTGTGAGGGTTTAAAAAGTGGTTATTCAACATGAGGCACGATCCAATTGACATTTTGAATCATTTTTGGTAAAGTCCCAAAAATCAATTTTCAGACGAAAAACGATGACCGCGGAGCTGTCGAACGTTCCCAAAATGGTCAATTCTGATTAAATTTTAACATTTAATCTTTTGACTGCAAATTACTGTTGGATGTGAATTATTACCTTTTCAACTAAAATAAGTGTGTTTAAAGTCATTTCTGTGCCTGAAATTGGTCAAAATTGAAGCTTCTGAGTAAGCAAAACTCTGCAAAAATGGCAATTTTGGTCACTGTGAGGGTTTAAAAACTGGTTATTCAACACAAGGCACGATCCAATTGACATTTTGAATCATTTTTGGTAAAGTCCAAAAAATCAATTTTCGGACAAAAAACGATGACCGCGGAGCTGTCGAACGTTCCCAAAATGGTCAATTCTGATGAAATTTTAACATTTAATCTTTTGACTGCAAATTACTGTTGGATATGAATTATTACCTTTTCAATTAAAATAAGTGTGTTTAAAGTCATTTCTCTGCCTGAAATTGGTCAAAATTGAAGCTTCTGAGTAATCAAAACTCTGTAAAAATGGCAATTTTGGTCACTGTGAGGGTTTAAAAAGTGGTTATTCAACATGAGGCACGATCCAATTGACATTTTGAATCATTTTTGGTAAAGTCCAAAAAATCAATTTTCGGACGAAAAACGATGACCGCGGAGCTGTCGAACGTTCCCAAAATGGTCAATTCTGATGAAATTTTAACGTTTAATCTTTTGACTGCAAATTACTGTTGGATGTGAATTATTACTTTTTCAACTAAAATAAGTGTGTTTAAAGTCATTTCTCTGCTTGAAATTGGTCAAAATTGAAGCTTCTGAGTAAGCAAAACTCTGTAAAAATGGCAATTTTGGTCACTGTGAGGGTTTAAAAAGTGGTTATTCAACATAAGGCACGATCCAATTGACATTTTGAATCATTTTTGGTAAAGTCCAAAAAATCAATTTTCGGACGAAAAACGATGACCGCGGAGCTGTCGAACGTTCCCAAAATGGTCAATTCTGATTAAATTTTAACATTTAATCTTTTGACTGCAAATTACTGTTGGATGTGAATTATTACCTTTTCAACTAAAATAAGTGTGTTTAAAGTCATTTCTGTGCCTGAAATTGGTCAAAATTGAAGCTTCTGAGTAAGCAAAACTCTGTAAAAATGGCAATTTTGGTCACTGTGAGGGTTTAAAAACTGGTTATTCAACACAAGGCACGATCCAATTGACATTTTGAATCATTTTTGGTAAAGTCCAAAAAATCAATTTTCGGACAAAAAACGATGACCGCGGAGCTGTCGAACGTTCCCAAAATGGTCAATTCTGATGAAATTTTAACATTTAATCTTTTGACTGCAAATTACTGTTGGATATGAATTATTACCTTTTCAATTAAAATAAGTGTGTTTAAAGTCATTTCTCTGCCTGAAATTGGTCAAAATTGAAGCTTCTGAGTAATCAAAACTCTGTAAAAATGGCAATTTTGGTCACTGTGAGGGTTTAAAAAGTGGTTATTCAACATGAGGCACGATCCAATTGACATTTTGAATCATTTTTGGTAAAGTCCAAAAAATCAATTTTCGGACGAAAAACGATGACCGCGGAGCTGTCGAACGTTCCCAAAATGGTCAATTCTGATGAAATTTTAACGTTTAATCTTTTGACTGCAATTTACTGTTGGATGTGAATTATTACTTTTTCAACTAAAATAAGTGTGTTTAAAGTCATTTCTCTGCTTGAAATTGGTCAAAATTGAAGCTTCTGAGTAAGCAAAACTCTGTAAAAATGGCAATTTTGGTCACTGTGAGGGTTTAAAAACTGGTTATTCAACACAAGGCACGATCCAATTGACATTTTGAATCATTTTTGGTAAAGTCCAAAAAATCAATTTTCGGACAAAAAACGATGACCGCGGAGCTGTCGAACGTTCCCAAAATGGTCAATTCTGATGAAATTTTAACATTTAATCTTTTGACTGCAAATTACTGTTGGATATGAATTATTACCTTTTCAATTAAAATAAGTGTGTTTAAAGTCATTTCTCTGCCTGAAATTGGTCAAAATTGAAGCTTCTGAGTAATCAAAACTCTGTAAAAATGGCAATTTTGGTCACTGTGAGGGTTTAAAAAGTGGTTATTCAACATGAGGCACGATCCAATTGACATTTTGAATCATTTTTGGTAAAGTCCAAAAAATCAATTTTCGGACGAAAAACGATGACCGCGGAGCTGTCGAACGTTCCCAAAATGGTCAATTCTGATGAAATTTTAACGTTTAATCTTTTGACTGCAAATTACTGTTGGATGTGAATTATTACTTTTTCAACTAAAATAAGTGTGTTTAAAGTCATTTCTCTGCTTGAAATTGGTCAAAATTGAAGCTTCTGAGTAAGCAAAACTCTGTAAAAATGGCAATTTTGGTCACTGTGAGGGTTTAAAAAGTGGTTATTCAACATAAGGCACGATCCAATTGACATTTTGAATCATTTTTGGTAAAGTCCAAAAAATCAATTTTCGGACGAAAAACGATGACCGCGGAGCTGTCGAACGTTCCCAAAATGGTCAATTCTGATTAAATTTTAACATTTAATCTTTTGACTGCAAATTACTGTTGGATGTGAATTATTACCTTTTCAACTAAAATAAGTGTGTTTAAAGTCATTTCTGTGCCTGAAATTGGTCAAAATTGAAGCTTCTGAGTAAGCAAAACTCTGTAAAAATGGCAATTTTGGTCACTGTGAGGGTTTAAAAACTGGTTATTCAACACAAGGCACGATCCAATTGACATTTTGAATCATTTTTGGTAAAGTCCAAAAAATCCATTTTCGGACAAAAAACGATGACCGCGGAGCTGTCGAACGTTCCCAAAATGGTCAATTCTGATGAAATTTTAACATTTAATCTTTTGACTGCAAATTACTGTTGGATGTGAATTATTACCTTTTCAACTAAAATAAGTGTGTTTAAAGTCATTTCTCTGCCTGAAATTGGTCAAAATTGAAGCTTCTGAGTAAGCAAAACTCTGTAAAAATGGCAATTTTGGTCACTGTGAGGGTTTGAAAAGTGGTTATTCAACATGAGGCACGATCCAATTGACATTTTGAATCATTTTTGGTAAAGTCCAAAAAATCAATTTTCGGACGAAAAACGATGACCGCGGAGCTGTCGAACGTTCCCAAAATGGTCAATTCTGATGAAATTTTAACATTTAATCTTTTGACTGCAAATTACTGTTGGATATGAATTATTACCTTTTCAATTAAAATAAGTGTGTTTAAAGTCATTTCTCTGCCTGAAATTGGTCAAAATTGAAGCTTCTGAGTAATCAAAACTCTGTAAAAATGGCAATTTTGGTCACTGTGAGGGTTTAAAAAGTGGTTATTCAACATGAGGCACGATCCAATTGACATTTTGAATCATTTTTGGTAAAGTCCAAAAAATCAATTTTCGGACGAAAAACGATGACCGCGGAGCTGTCGAACGTTCCCAAAATGGTCAATTCTGATTAAATTTTAACATTTAATCTTTTGACTGCAAATTACTGTTGGATGTGAATTATTACCTTTTCAACTAAAATAAGTGTGTTTAAAGTCATTTCTGTGCCTGAAATTGGTCAAAATTGAAGCTTCTGAGTAAGCAAAACTCTGTAAAAATGGCAATTTTGGTCACTGTGAGGGTTTAAAAACTGGTTATTCAACACAAGGCACGATCCAATTGACATTTTGAATCATTTTTGGTAAAGTCCAAAAAATCCATTTTCGGACAAAAAACGATGACCGCGGAGCTGTCGAAGGTTCCCAAAATGGTCAATTCTGATGAAATTTTAACATTTAATCTTTTGACTGCAAATTACTGTTGGATGTGAATTATTACCTTTTCAACTAAAATAAGTGTGTTTAAAGTCATTTCTCTGCCTGAAATTGGTCAAAATTGAAGCTTCTGAGTAAGCAAAACTCTGTAAAAATGGCAATTTTGGTCACTGTGAGGGTTTAAAAAGTGGTTATTCAACACAAGGCACGATCCAATTGACATTTTGAATCATTTTTGGTAAAGTCCAAAAAATCAATTTTCGGACGAAAAACGATGACCGCGGAGCTGTCGAACGTTCCCAAAATGGTCAATTCTGATTAAATTTTAACATTTAATCTTTTGACTGCAAATTACTGTTGGATGTGAATTATTACCTTTTCAACTAAAATAAGTGTGTTTAAAGTCATTTCTGTGCCTGAAATTGGTCAAAATTGAAGCTTCTGAGTAAGCAAAACTCTGTAAAAATGGCAATTTTGGTCACTGTGAGGGTTTAAAAACTGGTTATTCAACACAAGGCACGATCCAATTGACATTTTGAATAATTTTTGGTAAAGTCCCAAAAATCAATTTTCGGACAAAAAACGATGACCGCGGAGCTGTCGAACGTTCCCAAAATGGTCAATTCTGATGAAATTTTAACATTTGATCTTTTGACTGCAAATTACTGTTGGATATGAATTATTACCTTTTCAATTAAAATAAGTGTGTTTAAAGTCATTTCTCTGCCTGAAATTGGTCAAAATTGAAGCTTCTGAGTAAGCAAAACTCTGTAAAAATGGCAATTTTGGTCACTGTGAGGGTTTAAAAAGTGGTTATTCAACATGAGGCACGATCCAATTGACATTTTGAATCATTTATGGTAAAGTCCAAAAAATCAATTTTCGGACGAAAAACGATGACCGCGGAGCTGTCGAACGTTCCCAAAATGGTCAATTCTGATTAAATTTTAACATTTAATCTTTTGACTGCAAATTACTGTTGGATGTGAATTATTACCTTTTCAACTAAAATAAGTGTGTTTAAAGTCATTTCTGTGCCTGAAATTGGTCAAAATTGAAGCTTCTGAGTAAGCAAAACTCTGTAAAAATGGCAATTTTGGTCACTGTGAGGGTTTAAAATCTGGTTATTCAACACAAGGCACGATCCAATTGACATTTTGAATCATTTTTGGTAAAGTCAAAAAAATCCATTTTCGGACAAAAAACGATGACCGCGGAGCTGTCGAACGTTCCCAAAATGGTCAATTCTGATGAAATTTTAACATTTAATCTTTTGACTGCAAATTACTGTTGGATGTGAATTATTACCTTTTCAACTAAAATAAGTGTGTTTAAAGTCATTTCTCTGCCTGAAATTGGTCAAAATTGAAGCTTCTGAGTAAGCAAAACTCTGTAAAAATGGCAATTTTGGTCACTGTGAGGGTTTAAAAAGTGGTTATTCAACATGAGGCACGATCCTATTGACATTTTGAATCATTTTTGGTAAAGTCCAAAAAATCAATTTTCGGACGAAAAACGATGACCGCGGAGCTGTCGAACGTTCCCAAAATGGTCAATTCTGATTAAATGTTAACATTTAATCTTTTGACTGCAAATTACTGTTAGGTGTGAATTATTACCTTTTCAACTAAAATAAGTGTGTTTAAAGTCATTTATCTGCCTGAAATTGGTCAAAATTGAAGCTTCTGAGTAAGTAAAACTCTGTAAAAATGGCAATTTTGGTCACTGTGAGGGTTTAAAAAGTGGTTATTCAACATGAGGCACGATCCAATTGACATTTTGAATCATTTTTGGTAAAGTCCAAAAAATCAATTTTCGGACGAAAAACGATGACCGCGGAGCTGTCGAACGTTCCCAAAATGGTCAATTCTGATTAAATTTTAACATTTAATCTTTTGACTGCAAATTACTGTTGGATGTGAATTATTACCTTTTCAACTAAAATAAGTGTGTTTAAAGTCATTTCTGTGCCTGAAATTGGTCAAAATTGAAGCTTCTGAGTAAGCAAAACTCTGTAAAAATGGCAATTTTGGTCACTGTGAGGGTTTAAAAACTGGTTATTCAACACAAGGCACGATCCAATTGACATTTTGAATCATTTTTGGTAAAGTCCAAAAAATCAATTTTCGGACAAAAAACGATGACCGCTGTCGAACGTTCCCAAAATGGTCAATTCTGATGAAATTTTAACATTTAATCTTTTGACTGCAAATTACTGTTGGATATGAATTATTACCTTTTCAATTAAAATAAGTGTGTTTAAAGTCATTTCTCTGCCTGAAATTGGTCAAAATTGAAGCTTCTGAGTAATCAAAACTCTGTAAAAATGGCAATTTTGGTCACTGTGAGGGTTTAAAAAGTGGTTATTCAACATGAGGCACGATCCAATTGACATTTTGAATCATTTTTGGTAAAGTCCAAAAAATCAATTTTCGGACGAAAAACGATGACCGCGGAGCTGTCGAACGTTCCCAAAATGGTCAATTCTGATGAAATTTTAACATTTAATCTTTTGACTGCAAATTACTGTTGGATGTGAATTATTACTTTTTCAACTAAAATAAATGTGTTTAAAGTCATTTCTCTGCTTGAAATTGGTCAAAATTGAAGCTTCTGAGTAAGCAAAACTCTGTAAAAATGGCAATTTTGGTCACTGTGAGGGTTTAAAAAGTGGTTATTCAACATGAGGCACGATCCAATTGACATTTTGAATCATTTTTGGTAAAGTCCCAAAAATCAATTTTCAGACGAAAAACGATGACCGCGGAGCTGTCGAACGTTCCCAAAATGGTCAATTCTGATTAAATTTTAACATTTAATCTTTTGACTGCAAATTACTGTTGGATGTGAATTATTACCTTTTCAACTAAAATAAGTGTGTTTAAAGTCATTTCTGTGCCTGAAATTGGTCAAAATTGAAGCTTCTGAGTAAGCAAAACTCTGCAAAAATGGCAATTTTGGTCACTGTGAGGGTTTAAAAACTGGTTATTCAACACAAGGCACGATCCAATTGACATTTTGAATCATTTTTGGTAAAGTCCAAAAAATCAATTTTCGGACAAAAAACGATGACCGCGGAGCTGTCGAACGTTCCCAAAATGGTCAATTCTGATGAAATTTTAACATTTAATCTTTTGACTGCAAATTACTGTTGGATATGAATTATTACCTTTTCAATTAAAATAAGTGTGTTTAAAGTCATTTCTCTGCCTGAAATTGGTCAAAATTGAAGCTTCTGAGTAATCAAAACTCTGTAAAAATGGCAATTTTGGTCACTGTGAGGGTTTAAAAAGTGGTTATTCAACATGAGGCACGATCCAATTGACATTTTGAATCATTTTTGGTAAAGTCCAAAAAATCAATTTTCGGACGAAAAACGATGACCGCGGAGCTGTCGAACGTTCCCAAAATGGTCAATTCTGATGAAATTTTAACGTTTAATCTTTTGACTGCAAATTACTGTTGGATGTGAATTATTACTTTTTCAACTAAAATAAGTGTGTTTAAAGTCATTTCTCTGCTTGAAATTGGTCAAAATTGAAGCTTCTGAGTAAGCAAAACTCTGTAAAAATGGCAATTTTGGTCACTGTGAGGGTTTAAAAAGTGGTTATTCAACATAAGGCACGATCCACTTGACATTTTGAATCATTTTTGGTAAAGTCCAAAAAATCAATTTTCGGACGAAAAACGATGACCGCGGAGCTGTCGAACGTTCCCAAAATGGTCAATTCTGATTAAATTTTAACATTTAATCTTTTGACTGCAAATTACTGTTGGATGTGAATTATTACCTTTTCAACTAAAATAAGTGTGTTTAAAGTCATTTCTGTGCCTGAAATTGGTCAAAATTGAAGCTTCTGAGTAAGCAAAACTCTGTAAAAATGGCAATTTTGGTCACTGTGAGGGTTTAAAAACTGGTTATTCAACACAAGGCACGATCCAATTGACATTTTGAATCATTTTTGGTAAAGTCCAAAAAATCAATTTTCGGACAAAAAACGATGACCGCGGAGCTGTCGAACGTTCCCAAAATGGTCAATTCTGATGAAATTTTAACATTTAATCTTTTGACTGCAAATTACTGTTGGATATGAATTATTACCTTTTCAATTAAAATAAGTGTGTTTAAAGTCATTTCTCTGCCTGAAATTGGTCAAAATTGAAGCTTCTGAGTAATCAAAACTCAGTAAAAATTGCAATTTTGGTCACTGTGAGGGTTTAAAAAGTGGTTATTCAACATGAGGCACGATCCAATTGACATTTTGAATCATTTTTGGTAAAGTCCAAAAAATCAATTTTCGGACGAAAAACGATGACCGCGGAGCTGTCGAACGTTCCCAAAATGGTCAATTCTGATGAAATGTTAACATTTAATCTTTTGACTGCAAATTACTTTTGGATGTGAATTATTACTTTTTCAACTAAAATAAGTGTGTTTAAAGTCATTTCTCTGCTTGAAATTGGTCAAAATTGAAGCTTCTGAGTAAGCAAAACTCTGTAAAAATGGCAATTTTGGTCACTGTGAGGGTTTAAAAAGTGGTTATTCAACATGAGGCACGATCCAATTGACATTTTGAATCATTTTTGGTAAAGTCCCAAAAATCAATTTTCGGACGAAAAACGATGACCGCGGAGCTGTCGAACGTTCCCAAAATGGTCAATTCTGATTAAATTTTAACATTTAATCTTTTGACTGCAAATTACTGTTGGATGTGAATTATTACCTTTTCAACTAAAATAAGTGTGTTTAAAGTCATTTCTGTGCCTGAAATTGGTCAAAATTGAAGCTTCTGAGTAAGCAAAACTCTGTAAAAATGGCAATTTTGGTCACTGTGAGGGTTTAAAAACTGGTTATTCAACACAAGGCACGATCCAATTGACATTTTGAATCATTTTTGGTAAAGTCCAAAAAATCAATTTTCGGACAAAAAACGATGAGCGCGGAGCTGTCGAACGTTCCCAAAATGGTCAATTCTGATGAAATTTTAACATTTAATCTTTTGACTGCAAATTACTGTTGGATGTGAATTATTACCTTTTCAACTAAAATAAGTGTGTTTAAAGTCATTTCTCTGCCTGAAATTGGTCAAAATTGAAGCTTCTGAGTAAGCAAAACTCTGTAAAAATGGCAATTTTGGTCACTGTGAGGGTTTAAAAAGTGGTTATTCAACATGAGGCACGATCCAATTGACATTTTGAATCATTTTTGGTAAAGTCCAAAAAATCAATTTTCGGACGAAAAACGATGACCGCGGAGCTGTCGAACGTTCCCAAAATGGTCAATTCTGATTAAATGTTAACATTTAATCTTTTGACTGCAAATTACTGTTAGGTGTGAATTATTACCTTTTCAACTAAAATAAGTGTGTTTAAAGTCATTTATCTGCCTGAAATTGGTCAAAATTGAAGCTTCTGAGTAAGTAAAACTCTGTAAAAATGGCAATTTTGGTCACTGTGAGGGTTTAAAAAGTGGTTATTCAACATGAGGCACGATCCAATTGACATTTTGAATCATTTTTGGTAAAGTCCAAAAAATCAATTTTCGGACGAAAAACGATGACCGCGGAGCTGTCGAACGTTCCCAAAATGGTCAATTCTGATGAAATTTTAACATTTAATCTTTTGACTGCAAATTACTGTTGGATATGAATTATTACCTTTTCAATTAAAATAAGTGTGTTTAAAGTCATTTCTCTGCCTGAAATTGGTCAAAATTGAAGCTTCTGAGTAATCAAAACTCTGTAAAAATGGCAATTTTGGTCACTGTGAGGGTTTAAAAAGTGGTTATTCAACATGAGGCACGATCCAATTGACATTTTGAATCATTTTTGGTAAAGTCCAAAAAATCAATTTTCGGACGAAAAACGATGACCGCGGAGCTGTCGAACGTTCCCAAAATGGTCAATTCTGATGAAATTTTAACGTTTAATCTTTTGACTGCAAATTACTGTTGGATGTGAATTATTACTTTTTCAACTAAAATAAGTGTGTTTAAAGTCATTTCTCTGCTTGAAATTGGTCAAAATTGAAGCTTCTGAGTAAGCAAAACTCTGTAAAAATGGCAATTTTGGTCACTGTGAGGGTTTAAAAACTGGTTATTCAACACAAGGCACGATCCAATTGACATTTTGAATCATTTTTGGTAAAGTCCAAAAAATCAATTTTCGGACAAAAAACGATGACCGCGGAGCTGTCGAACGTTCCCAAAATGGTCAATTCTGATGAAATTTTAACATTTAATCTTTTGACTGCAAATTACTGTTGGATATGAATTATTACCTTTTCAATTAAAATAAGTGTGTTTAAAGTCATTTCTCTGCCTGAAATTGGTCAAAATTGAAGCTTCTGAGTAATCAAAACTCTGTAAAAATGGCAATTTTGGTCACTGTGAGGGTTTAAAAAGTGGTTATTCAACATGAGGCACGATCCAATTGACATTTTGAATCATTTTTGGTAAAGTCCAAAAAATCAATTTTCGGACGAAAAACGATGACCGCGGAGCTGTCGAACGTTCCCAAAATGGTCAATTCTGATGAAATTTTAACGTTTAATCTTTTGACTGCAAATTACTGTTGGATGTGAATTATTACTTTTTCAACTAAAATAAGTGTGTTTAAAGTCATTTCTCTGCTTGAAATTGGTCAAAATTGAAGCTTCTGAGTAAGCAAAACTCTGTAAAAATGGCAATTTTGGTCACTGTGAGGGTTTAAAAAGTGGTTATTCAACATAAGGCACGATCCAATTGACATTTTGAATCATTTTTGGTAAAGTCCAAAAAATCAATTTTCGGACGAAAAACGATGACCGCGGAGCTGTCGAACGTTCCCAAAATGGTCAATTCTGATTAAATTTTAACGTTTAATCTTTTGACTGCAAATTACTGTTGGATGTGAATTATTACTTTTTCAACTAAAATAAGTGTGTTTAAAGTCATTTCTCTGCTTGAAATTGGTCAAAATTGAAGCTTCTGAGTAAGCAAAACTCTGTAAAAATGGCAATTTTGGTCACTGTGAGGGTTTAAAAAGTGGTTATTCAACATAAGGCACGATCCAATTGACATTTTGAATCATTTTTGGTAAAGTCCAAAAAATCAATTTTCGGACGAAAAACGATGACCGCGGAGCTGTCGAACGTTCCCAAAATGGTCAATTCTGATTAAATTTTAACATTTAATCTTTTGACTGCAAATTACTGTTGGATGTGAATTATTACCTTTTCAACTAAAATAAGTGTGTTTAAAGTCATTTCTGTGCCTGAAATTGGTCAAAATTGAAGCTTCTGAGTAAGCAAAACTCTGTAAAAATGGCAATTTTGGTCACTGTGAGGGTTTAAAAACTGGTTATTCAACACAAGGCACGATCCAATTGACATTTTGAATCATTTTTGGTAAAGTCCAAAAAATCAATTTTCGGACAAAAAACGATGACCGCGGAGCTGTCGAACGTTCCCAAAATGGTCAATTCTGATGAAATTTTAACATTTAATCTTTTGACTGCAAATTACTGTTGGATATGAATTATTACCTTTTCAATTAAAATAAGTGTGTTTAAAGTCATTTCTCTGCCTGAAATTGGTCAAAATTGAAGCTTCTGAGTAATCAAAACTCAGTAAAAATGGCAATTTTGGTCACTGTGAGGGTTTAAAAAGTGGTTATTCAACATGAGGCACGATCCAATTGACATTTTGAATCATTTTTGGTAAAGTCCCAAAAATCAATTTTCGGACGAAAAACGATGACCGCGGGCGGAGCTGTCGAACGTTCCCAAAATGGTCAATTCTGATTAAATTTTAACATTTAATCTTTTGACTGCAAATTACTGTTGGATGTGAATTATTACCTTTTCAACTAAAATAAGTGTGTTTAAAGTCATTTCTGTGCCTGAAATTGGTCAAAATTGAAGCTTCTGAGTAAGCAAAACTCTGTAAAAATGGCAATTTTGGTCACTGTGAGGGTTTAAAAAGTGGTTATTCAACATGAGGCACGATCCAATTGACATTTTGAATCATTTTTGGTAAAGTCCAAAAAATCAATTTTCGGACGAAAAACGATGACCGCGGAGCTGTCGAACGTTCCCAAAATGGTCAATTCTGATTAAATGTTAACATTTAATCTTTTGACTGCAAATTACTGTTAGGTGTGAATTATTACCTTTTCAACTAAAATAAGTGTGTTTAAAGTCATTTATCTGCCTGAAATTGGTCAAAATTGAAGCTTCTGAGTAAGCAAAACTCTGTAAAAATGGCAATTTTGGTCACTGTGAGGGTTTAAAAACTGGTTATTCAACACAAGGCACGATCCAATTGACATTTTGAATAATTTTTGGTAAAGTCCAAAAAATCAATTTTCGGACAAAAAACGATGACCGCGGAGCTGTCGAACGTTCCCAAAATGGTCAATTCTGATGAAATTTTAACATTTAATCTTTTGACTGCAAATTACTGTTGGATATGAATTATTACCTTTTCAATTAAAATAAGTGTGTTTAAAGTCATTTCTCTGCCTGAAATTGGTCAAAATTGAAGCTTCTGAGTAATCAAAACTCTGTAAAAATGGCAATTTTGGTCACTGTGAGGGTTTAAAAAGTGGTTATTCAACATGAGGCACGATCCAATTGACATTTTGAATCATTTTTGGTAAAGTCCAAAAAATCAATTTTCGGACGAAAAACGATGACCGCGGAGCTGTCGAACGTTCCCAAAATGGTCAATTCTGATGAAATTTTAACGTTTAATCTTTTGACTGCAAATTACTGTTGGATGTGAATTATTACTTTTTCAACTAAAATAAGTGTGTTTAAAGTCATTTCTCTGCTTGAAATTGGTCAAAATTGAAGCTTCTGAGTAAGCAAAACTCTGTAAAAATGGCAATTTTGGTCACTGTGAGGGTTTAAAAACTGGTTATTCAACACAAGGCACGATCCAATTGACATTTTGAATCATTTTTGGTAAAGTCCAAAAAATCAATTTTCGGACAAAAAACGATGACCGCGGAGCTGTCGAACGTTCCCAAAATGGTCAATTCTGATGAAATTTTAACATTTAATCTTTTGACTGCAAATTACTGTTGGATATGAATTATTACCTTTTCAATTAAAATAAGTGTGTTTAAAGTCATTTCTCTGCCTGAAATTGGTCAAAATTGAAGCTTCTGAGTAATCAAAACTCTGTAAAAATGGCAATTTTGGTCACTGTGAGGGTTTAAAAAGTGGTTATTCAACATGAGGCACGATCCAATTGACATTTTGAATCATTTTTGGTAAAGTCCAAAAAATCAATTTTCGGACGAAAAACGATGACCGCGGAGCTGTCGAACGTTCCCAAAATGGTCAATTCTGATGAAATTTTAACGTTTAATCTTTTGACTGCAAATTACTGTTGGATGTGAATTATTACTTTTTCAACTAAAATAAGTGTGTTTAAAGTCATTTCTCTGCTTGAAATTGGTCAAAATTGAAGCTTCTGAGTAAGCAAAACTCTGTAAAAATGGCAATTTTGGTCACTGTGAGGGTTTAAAAAGTGGTTATTCAACATAAGGCACGATCCAATTGACATTTTGAATCATTTTTGGTAAAGTCCAAAAAATCAATTTTCGGACGAAAAACGATGACCGCGGAGCTGTCGAACGTTCCCAAAATGGTCAATTCTGATTAAATTTTAACATTTAATCTTTTGACTGCAAATTACTGTTGGATGTGAATTATTACCTTTTCAACTAAAATAAGTGTGTTTAAAGTCATTTCTGTGCCTGAAATTGGTCAAAATTGAAGCTTCTGAGTAAGCAAAACTCTGTAAAAATGGCAATTTTGGTCACTGTGAGGGTTTAAAAACTGGTTATTCAACACAAGGCACGATCCAATTGACATTTTGAATCATTTTTGGTAAAGTCCAAAAAATCCATTTTCGGACAAAAAACGATGACCGCGGAGCTGTCGAAGGTTCCCAAAATGGTCAATTCTGATGAAATTTTAACATTTAATCTTTTGACTGCAAATTACTGTTGGATGTGAATTATTACCTTTTCAACTAAAATAAGTGTGTTTAAAGTCATTTCTCTGCCTGAAATTGGTCAAAATTGAAGCTTCTGAGTAAGCAAAACTCTGTAAAAATGGCAATTTTGGTCACTGTGAGGGTTTAAAAAGTGGTTATTCAACACAAGGCACGATCCAATTGACATTTTGAATCATTTTTGGTAAAGTCCAAAAAATCAATTTTCGGACGAAAAACGATGACCGCGGAGCTGTCGAACGTTCCCAAAATGGTCAATTCTGATTAAATTTTAACATTTAATCTTTTGACTGCAAATTACTGTTGGATGTGAATTATTACCTTTTCAACTAAAATAAGTGTGTTTAAAGTCATTTCTGTGCCTGAAATTGGTCAAAATTGAAGCTTCTGAGTAAGCAAAACTCTGTAAAAATGGCAATTTTGGTCACTGTGAGGGTTTAAAAACTGGTTATTCAACACAAGGCACGATCCAATTGACATTTTGAATAATTTTTGGTAAAGTCCAAAAAATCCATTTTCGGACAAAAAACGATGACCGCGGAGCTGTCGAACGTTCCCAAAATGGTCAATTCTGATGAAATTTTAACATTTGATCTTTTGACTGCAAATTACTGTTGGATATGAATTATTACCTTTTCAATTAAAATAAGTGTGTTTAAAGTCATTTCTCTGCCTGAAATTGGTCAAAATTGAAGCTTCTGAGTAAGCAAAACTCTGTAAAAATGGCAATTTTGGTCACTGTGAGGGTTTAAAAAGTGGTTATTCAACATGAGGCACGATCCAATTGACATTTTGAATCATTTATGGTAAAGTCCAAAAAATCAATTTTCGGACGAAAAACGATGACCGCGGAGCTGTCGAACGTTCCCAAAATGGTCAATTCTGATTAAATTTTAACATTTAATCTTTTGACTGCAAATTACTGTTGGATGTGAATTATTACCTTTTCAACTAAAATAAGTGTGTTTAAAGTCATTTCTGTGCCTGAAATTGGTCAAAATTGAAGCTTCTGAGTAAGCAAAACTCTGTAAAAATGGCAATTTTGGTCACTGTGAGGGTTTAAAATCTGGTTATTCAACACAAGGCACGATCCAATTGACATTTTGAATCATTTTTGGTAAAGTCCAAAAAATCCATTTTCGGACAAAAAACGATGACCGCGGAGCTGTCGAACGTTCCCAAAATGGTCAATTCTGATGAAATTTTAACATTTAATCTTTTGACTGCAAATTACTGTTGGATGTGAATTATTACCTTTTCAACTAAAATAAGTGTGTTTAAAGTCATTTCTCTGCCTGAAATTGGTCAAAATTGAAGCTTCTGAGTAAGCAAAACTCTGTAAAAATGGCAATTTTGGTCACTGTGAGGGTTTAAAAAGTGGTTATTCAACATGAGGCACGATCCAATTGACATTTTGAATCATTTTTGGTAAAGTCCAAAAAATCAATTTTCGGACGAAAAACGATGACCGCGGAGCTGTCGAACGTTCCCAAAATGGTCAATTCTGATTAAATGTTAACATTTAATCTTTTGACTGCAAATTACTGTTAGGTGTGAATTATTACCTTTTCAACTAAAATAAGTGTGTTTAAAGTCATTTATCTGCCTGAAATTGGTCAAAATTGAAGCTTCTGAGTAAGTAAAACTCTGTAAAAATGGCAATTTTGGTCACTGTGAGGGTTTAAAAAGTGGTTATTCAACATGAGGCACGATCCAATTGACATTTTGAATCATTTTTGGTAAAGTCCAAAAAATCAATTTTCGGACGAAAAACGATGACCGCGGAGCTGTCGAACGTTCCCAAAATGGTCAATTCTGATTAAATTTTAACATTCAATCTTTTGACTGCAAATTACTGTTGGATGTGAATTATTACCTTTTCAACTAAAATAAGTGTGTTTAAAGTCATTTCTGTGCCTGAAATTGGTCAAAATTGAAGCTTCTGAGTAAGCAAAACTCTGTAAAAATGGCAATTTTGGTCACTGTGAGGGTTTAAAAACTGGTTATTCAACACAAGGCACGATCCAATTGACATTTTGAATCATTTTTGGTAAAGTCCAAAAAATCAATTTTCGACAAAAAACGATGACCGCGGAGCTGTCGAACGTTCCCAAAATGGTCAATTCTGATGAAATTTTAACATTTAATCTTTTGACTGCAAATTACTGTTGGATATGAATTATTACCTTTTCAATTAAAATAAGTGTGTTTAAAGTCATTTCTCTGCCTGAAATTGGTCAAAATTGAAGCTTCTGAGTAAGCAAAACTCTGTAAAAATGGCAATTTTGGTCACTGTGAGGGTTTAAAAAGTGGTTATTCAACATGAGGCACGATCCAATTGACATTTTGAATCATTTTTGGTAAAGTCCAAAAAATCAATTTTCGGACGAAAAACGATGACCGAGGAGCTGTCGAACGTTCCCAAAATGGTCAATTCTGATGAAATTTTAACATTTAATCTTTTGACTGCAAATTACTGTTGGATGTGAATTATTACTTTTTCAACTAAAATAAATGTGTTTAAAGTCATTTCTCTGCTTGAAATTGGTCAAAATTGAAGCTTCTGAGTAAGCAAAACTCTGTAAAAATGGCAATTTTGGTCACTGTGAGGGTTTAAAAAGTGGTTATTCAACATGAGGCACGATCCAATTGACATTTTGAATCATTTTTGGTAAAGTCCCAAAAATCAATTTTCAGACGAAAAACGATGACTGCGGAGCTGTCGAACGTTCCCAAAATGGTCAATTCTGATTAAATTTTAACATTTAATCTTTTGACTGCAAATTACTGTTGGATGTGAATTATTACCTTTTCAACTAAAATAAGTGTGTTTAAAGTCATTTCTGTGCCTGAAATTGGTCAAAATTGAAGCTTCTGAGTAAGCAAAACTCTGCAAAAATGGCAATTTTGGTCACTGTGAGGGTTTAAAAACTGGTTATTCAACACAAGGCACGATCCAATTGACATTTTGAATCATTTTTGGTAAAGTCCAAAAAATCAATTTTCGGACAAAAAACGATGACCGCGGAGCTGTCGAACGTTCCCAAAATGGTCAATTCTGATGAAATTTTAACATTTAATCTTTTGACTGCAAATTACTGTTGGATATGAATTATTACCTTTTCAATTAAAATAAGTGTGTTTAAAGTCATTTCTCTGCCTGAAATTGGTCAAAATTGAAGCTTCTGAGTAATCAAAACTCTGTAAAAATGGCAATTTTGGTCACTGTGAGGGTTTAAAAAGTGGTTATTCAACATGAGGCACGATCCAATTGACATTTTGAATCATTTTTGGTAAAGTCCAAAAAATCAATTTTCGGACGAAAAACGATGACCGCGGAGCTGTCGAACGTTCCCAAAATGGTCAATTCTGATGAAATTTTAACGTTTAATCTTTTGACTGCAAATTACTGTTGGATGTGAATTATTACTTTTTCAACTAAAATAAGTGTGTTTAAAGTCATTTCTCTGCTTGAAATTGGTCAAAATTGAAGCTTCTGAGTAAGCAAAACTCTGTAAAAATGGCAATTTTGGTCACTGTGAGGGTTTAAAAAGTGGTTATTCAACATAAGGCACGATCCAATTGACATTTTGAATCATTTTTGGTAAAGTCCAAAAAATCAATTTTCGGACGAAAAACGATGACCGCGGAGCTGTCGAACGTTCCCAAAATGGTCAATTCTGATTAAATTTTAACATTTAATCTTTTGACTGCAAATTACTGTTGGATGTGAATTATTACCTTTTCAACTAAAATAAGTGTGTTTAAAGTCATTTCTGTGCCTGAAATTGGTCAAAATTGAAGCTTCTGAGTAAGCAAAACTCTGTAAAAATGGCAATTTTGGTCACTGTGAGGGTTTAAAAACTGGTTATTCAACACAAGGCACGATCCAATTGACATTTTGAATCATTTTTGGTAAAGTCCAAAAAATCAATTTTCGGACAAAAAACGATGACCGCGGAGCTGTCGAACGTTCCCAAAATGGTCAATTCTGATGAAATTTTAACATTTAATCTTTTGACTGCAAATTACTGTTGGATATGAATTATTACCTTTTCAATTAAAATAAGTGTGTTTAAAGTCATTTCTCTGCCTGAAATTGGTCAAAATTGAAGCTTCTGAGTAATCAAAACTCAGTAAAAATGGCAATTTTGGTCACTGTGAGGGTTTAAAAAGTGGTTATTCAACATGAGGCACGATCCAATTGACATTTTGAATCATTTTTGGTAAAGTCCAAAAAATCAATTTTCGGACGAAAAACGATGACCGCGGAGCTGTCGAACGTTCCCAAAATGGTCAATTCTGATGAAATGTTAACATTTAATCTTTTGACTGCAAATTACTTTTGGATGTGAATTATTACTTTTTCAACTAAAATAAGTGTGTTTAAAGTCATTTCTCTGCTTGAAATTGGTCAAAATTGAAGCTTCTGAGTAAGCAAAACTCTGTAAAAATGGCAATTTTGGTCACTGTGAGGGTTTAAAAAGTGGTTATTCAACATGAGGCACGATCCAATTGACATTTTGAATCATTTTTGGTAAAGTCCCAAAAATCAATTTTCGGACGAAAAACGATGACCGCGGAGCTGTCGAACGTTCCCAAAATGGTCAATTCTGATTAAATTTTAACATTTAATCTTTTGACTGCAAATTACTGTTGGATGTGAATTATTACCTTTTCAACTAAAATAAGTGTGTTTAAAGTCATTTCTGTGCCTGAAATTGGTCAAAATTGAAGCTTCTGAGTAAGCAAAACTCTGTAAAAATGGCAATTTTGGTCACTGTGAGGGTTTAAAAACTGGTTATTCAACACAAGGCACGATCCAATTGACATTTTGAATCATTTTTGGTAAAGTCCAAAAAATCAATTTTCGGACAAAAAACGATGAGCGCGGAGCTGTCGAACGTTCCCAAAATGGTCAATTCTGATGAAATTTTAACATTTAATCTTTTGACTGCAAATTACTGTTGGATGTGAATTATTACCTTTTCAACTAAAATAAGTGTGTTTAAAGTTATTTCTCTGCCTGAAATTGGTCAAAATTGAAGCTTCTGAGTAAGCAAAACTCTGTAAAAATGGCAATTTTGGTCACTGTGAGGGTTTAAAAAGTGGTTATTCAACATGAGGCACGATCCAATTGACATTTTGAATCATTTTTGGTAAAGTCCAAAAAATCAATTTTCGGACGAAAAACGATGACCGCGGAGCTGTCGAACGTTCCCAAAATGGTCAATTCTGATTAAATGTTAACATTTAATCTTTTGACTGCAAATTACTGTTAGGTGTGAATTATTACCTTTTCAACTAAAATAAGTGTGTTTAAAGTCATTTATCTGCCTGAAATTGGTCAAAATTGAAGCTTCTGAGTAAGTAAAACTCTGTAAAAATGGCAATTTTGGTCACTGTGAGGGTTTAAAAAGTGGTTATTCAACATGAGGCACGATCCAATTGACATTTTGAATCATTTTTGGTAAAGTCCAAAAAATCAATTTTCGGACGAAAAACGATGACCGCGGAGCTGTCGAACGTTCCCAAAATGGTCAATTCTGATTAAATTTTAACATTTAATCTTTTGACTGCAAATTACTGTTGGATGTGAATTATTACCTTTTCAACTAAAATAAGTGTGTTTAAAGTCATTTCTGTGCCTGAAATTGGTCAAAATTGAAGCTTCTGAGTAAGCAAAACTCTGTAAAAATGGCAATTTTGGTCACTGTGAGGGTTTAAAAACTGGTTATTCAACACAAGGCACGATCCAATTGACATTTTGAATCATTTTTGGTAAAGTCCAAAAATATCAATTTTCGGACAAAAAACGATGACCGCGGAGCTGTCGAACGTTCCCAAAATGGTCAATTCTGATGAAATTTTAACATTTAATCTTTTGACTGCAAATTACTGTTGGATATGAATTATTACCTTTTCAATTAAAATAAGTGTGTTTAAAGTCATTTCTCTGCCTGAAATTGGTCAAAATTGAAGCTTCTGAGTAATCAAAACTCTGTAAAAATGGCAATTTTGGTCACTGTGAGGGTTTAAAAAGTGGTTATTCAACATGAGGCACGATCCAATTGACATTTTGAATCATTTTTGGTAAAGTCCAAAAAATCAATTTTCGGACGAAAAACGATGACCGCGGAGCTGTCGAACGTTCCCAAAATGGTCAATTCTGATGAAATTTTAACATTTAATCTTTTGACTGCAAATTACTGTTGGATGTGAATTATTACTTTTTCAACTAAAATAAGTGTGTTTAAAGTCATTTCTCTGCTTGAAATTGGTCAAAATTGAAGCTTCTGAGTAAGCAAAACTCTGTAAAAATGGCAATTTTGGTCACTGTGAGGGTTTAAAAAGTGGTTATTCAACATGAGGCACGATCCAATTGACATTTTGAATCATTTTTGGTAAAGTCCCAAAAATCAATTTTCAGACGAAAAACGATGACCGCGGAGCTGTCGAACGTTCCCAAAATGGTCAATTCTGATTAAATTTTAACATTTAATCTTTTGACTGCAAATTACTGTTGGATGTGAATTATTACCTTTTCAACTAAAATAAGTGTGTTTAAAGTCATTTCTGTGCCTGAAATTGGTCAAAATTGAAGCTTCTGAGTAAGCAAAACTCTGCAAAAATGGCAATTTTGGTCACTGTGAGGGTTTAAAAACTGGTTATTCAACACAAGGCACGATCCAATTGACATTTTGAATCATTTTTGGTAAAGTCCAAAAAATCAATTTTCGGACAAAAAACGATGACCGCGGAGCTGTCGAACGTTCCCAAAATGGTCAATTCTGATGAAATTTTAACATTTAATCTTTTGACTGCAAATTACTGTTGGATATGAATTATTACCTTTTCAATTAAAATAAGTGTGTTTAAAGTCATTTCTCTGCCTGAAATTGGTCAAAATTGAAGCTTCTGAGTAATCAAAACTCAGTAAAAATGGCAATTTTGGTCACTGTGAGGGTTTAAAAAGTGGTTATTCAACATGAGGCACGATCCAATTGACATTTTGAATCATTTTTGGTAAAGTCCAAAAAATCAATTTTCGGACGAAAAACGATGACCGCGGAGCTGTCGAACGTTCCCAAAATGGTCAATTCTGATGAAATGTTAACATTTAATCTTTTGACTGCAAATTACTTTTGGATGTGAATTATTACTTTTTCAACTAAAATAAGTGTGTTTAAAGTCATTTCTCTGCTTGAAATTGGTCAAAATTGAAGCTTCTGAGTAAGCAAAACTCTGTAAAAATGGCAATTTTGGTCACTGTGAGGGTTTAAAAAGTGGTTATTCAACATGAGGCACGATCCAATTGACATTTTGAATCATTTTTGGTAAAGTCCCAAAAATCAATTTTCGGACGAAAAACGATGACCGCGGAGCTGTCGAACGTTCCCAAAATGGTCAATTCTGATTAAATTTTAACATTTAATCTTTTGACTGCAAATTACTGTTGGATGTGAATTATTACCTTTTCAACTAAAATAAGTGTGTTTAAAGTCATTTCTGTGCCTGAAATTGGTCAAAATTGAAGCTTCTGAGTAAGCAAAACTCTGTAAAAATGGCAATTTTGGTCACTGTGAGGGTTTAAAAACTGGTTATTCAACACAAGGCACGATCCAATTGACATTTTGAATCATTTTTGGTAAAGTCCAAAAAATCAATTTTCGGACAAAAAACGATGAGCGCGGAGCTGTCGAACGTTCCCAAAATGGTCAATTCTGATGAAATTTTAACATTTAATCTTTTGACTGCAAATTACTGTTGGATGTGAATTATTACCTTTTCAACTAAAATAAGTGTGTTTAAAGTTATTTCTCTGCCTGAAATTGGTCAAAATTGAAGCTTCTGAGTAAGCAAAACTCTGTAAAAATGGCAATTTTGGTCACTGTGAGGGTTTAAAAAGTGGTTATTCAACATGAGGCACGATCCAATTGACATTTTGAATCATTTTTGGTAAAGTCCAAAAAATCAATTTTCGGACGAAAAACGATGACCGCGGAGCTGTCGAACGTTCCCAAAATGGTCAATTCTGATTAAATGTTAACATTTAATCTTTTGACTGCAAATTACTGTTAGGTGTGAATTATTACCTTTTCAACTAAAATAAGTGTGTTTAAAGTCATTTATCTGCCTGAAATTGGTCAAAATTGAAGCTTCTGAGTAAGTAAAACTCTGTAAAAATGGCAATTTTGGTCACTGTGAGGGTTTAAAAAGTGGTTATTCAACATGAGGCACGATCCAATTGACATTTTGAATCATTTTTGGTAAAGTCCAAAAAATCAATTTTCGGACGAAAAACGATGACCGCGGAGCTGTCGAACGTTCCCAAAATGGTCAATTCTGATTAAATTTTAACATTTAATCTTTTGACTGCAAATTACTGTTGGATGTGAATTATTACCTTTTCAACTAAAATAAGTGTGTTTAAAGTCATTTCTGTGCCTGAAATTGGTCAAAATTGAAGCTTCTGAGTAAGCAAAACTCTGTAAAAATGGCAATTTTGGTCACTGTGAGGGTTTAAAAACTGGTTATTCAACACAAGGCACGATCCAATTGACATTTTGAATCATTTTTGGTAAAGTCCAAAAATATCAATTTTCGGACAAAAAACGATGACCGCGGAGCTGTCGAACGTTCCCAAAATGGTCAATTCTGATGAAATTTTAACATTTAATCTTTTGACTGCAAATTACTGTTGGATATGAATTATTACCTTTTCAATTAAAATAAGTGTGTTTAAAGTCATTTCTCTGCCTGAAATTGGTCAAAATTGAAGCTTCTGAGTAATCAAAACTCTGTAAAAATGGCAATTTTGGTCACTGTGAGGGTTTAAAAAGTGGTTATTCAACATGAGGCACGATCCAATTGACATTTTGAATCATTTTTGGTAAAGTCCAAAAAATCAATTTTCGGACGAAAAACGATGACCGCGGAGCTGTCGAACGTTCCCAAAATGGTCAATTCTGATGAAATTTTAACATTTAATCTTTTGACTGCAAATTACTGTTGGATGTGAATTATTACTTTTTCAACTAAAATAAGTGTGTTTAAAGTCATTTCTCTGCTTGAAATTGGTCAAAATTGAAGCTTCTGAGTAAGCAAAACTCTGTAAAAATGGCAATTTTGGTCACTGTGAGGGTTTAAAAAGTGGTTATTCAACATGAGGCACGATCCAATTGACATTTTGAATCATTTTTGGTAAAGTCCCAAAAATCAATTTTCAGACGAAAAACGATGACCGCGGAGCTGTCGAACGTTCCCAAAATGGTCAATTCTGATTAAATTTTAACATTTAATCTTTTGACTGCAAATTACTGTTGGATGTGAATTATTACCTTTTCAACTAAAATAAGTGTGTTTAAAGTCATTTCTGTGCCTGAAATTGGTCAAAATTGAAGCTTCTGAGTAAGCAAAACTCTGCAAAAATGGCAATTTTGGTCACTGTGAGGGTTTAAAAACTGGTTATTCAACACAAGGCACGATCCAATTGACATTTTGAATCATTTTTGGTAAAGTCCAAAAAATCAATTTTCGGACAAAAAACGATGACCGCGGAGCTGTCGAACGTTCCCAAAATGGTCAATTCTGATGAAATTTTAACATTTAATCTTTTGACTGCAAATTACTGTTGGATATGAATTATTACCTTTTCAATTAAAATAAGTGTGTTTAAAGTCATTTCTCTGCCTGAAATTGGTCAAAATTGAAGCTTCTGAGTAATCAAAACTCTGTAAAAATGGCAATTTTGGTCACTGTGAGGGTTTAAAAAGTGGTTATTCAACATGAGGCACGATCCAATTGACATTTTGAATCATTTTTGGTAAAGTCCAAAAAATCAATTTTCGGACGAAAAACGATGACCGCGGAGCTGTCGAACGTTCCCAAAATGGTCAATTCTGATGAAATGTTAACGTTTAATCTTTTGACTGCAAATTACTGTTGGATGTGAATTATTACTTTTTCAACTAAAATAAGTGTGTTTAAAGTCATTTCTCTGCTTGAAATTGGTCAAAATTGAAGCTTCTGAGTAAGCAAAACTCTGTAAAAATGGCAATTTTGGTCACTGTGAGGGTTTAAAAAGTGGTTATTCAACATAAGGCACGATCCAATTGACATTTTGAATCATTTTTGGTAAAGTCCAAAAAATCAATTTTCGGACGAAAAACGATGACCGCGGAGCTGTCGAACGTTCCCAAAATGGTCAATTCTGATTAAATTTTAACATTTAATCTTTTGACTGCAAATTACTGTTGGATGTGAATTATTACCTTTTCAACTAAAATAAGTGTGTTTAAAGTCATTTCTGTGCCTGAAATTGGTCAAAATTGAAGCTTCTGAGTAAGCAAAACTCTGTAAAAATGGCAATTTTGGTCACTGTGAGGGTTTAAAAACTGGTTATTCAACACAAGGCACGATCCAATTGACATTTTGAATCATTTTTGGTAAAGTCCAAAAAATCAATTTTCGGACAAAAAACGATGACCGCGGAGCTGTCGAACGTTCCCAAAATGGTCAATTCTGATGAAATTTTAACATTTAATCTTTTGACTGCAAATTACTGTTGGATATGAATTATTACCTTTTCAATTAAAATAAGTGTGTTTAAAGTCATTTCTCTGCCTGAAATTGGTCAAAATTGAAGCTTCTGAGTAATCAAAACTCTGTAAAAATGGCAATTTTGGTCACTGTGAGGGTTTAAAAAGTGGTTATTCAACATGAGGCACGATCCAATTGACATTTTGAATCATTTTTGGTAAAGTCCAAAAAATCAATTTTCGGACGAAAAACGATGACCGCGGAGCTGTCGAACGTTCCCAAAATGGTCAATTCTGATGAAATGTTAACATTTAATCTTTTGACTGCAAATTACTTTTGGATGTGAATTATTACTTTTTCAACTAAAATAAGTGTGTTTAAAGTCATTTCTCTGCTTGAAATTGGTCAAAATTGAAGCTTCTGAGTAAGCAAAACTCTGTAAAAATGGCAATTTTGGTCACTGTGAGGGTTTAAAAAGTGGTTATTCAACATGAGGCACGATCCAATTGACATTTTGAATCATTTTTGGTAAAGTCCAAAAAATCAATTTTCGGACGAAAAACGATGACCGCGGAGCTGTCGAACGTTCCCAAAATGGTCAATTCTGATGAAATTTTAACATTTAATCTTTTGACTGCAAATTACTGTTGGATGTGAATTATTACTTTTTCAACTAAAATAAGTGTGTTTAAAGTCATTTCTCTGCTTGAAATTGGTCAAAATTGAAGCTTCTGAGTAAGCAAAACTCTGTAAAAATGGCAATTTTGGTCACTGTGAGGGTTTAAAAAGTGGTTATTCAACATGAGGCACGATCCAATTGACATTTTGAATCATTTTTGGTAAAGTCCCAAAAATCAATTTTCAGACGAAAAACGATGACCGCGGAGCTGTCGAACGTTCCCAAAATGGTCAATTCTGATTAAATTTTAACATTTAATCTTTTGACTGCAAATTACTGTTGGATGTGAATTATTACCTTTTCAACTAAAATAAGTGTGTTTAAAGTCATTTCTGTGCCTGAAATTGGTCAAAATTGAAGCTTCTGAGTAAGCAAAACTCTGTAAAAATGGCAATTTTGGTCACTGTGAGGGTTTAAAAACTGGTTATTCAACACAAGGCACGATCCAATTGACATTTTGAATCATTTTTGGTAAAGTCCAAAAAATCAATTTTCGGACAAAAAACGATGACCGCGGAGCTGTCGAACGTTCCCAAAATGGTCAATTCTGATGAAATTTTAACATTTAATCTTTTGACTGCAAATTACTGTTGGATATGAATTATTACCTTTTCAATTAAAATAAGTGTGTTTAAAGTCATTTCTCTGCCTGAAATTGGTCAAAATTGAAGCTTCTGAGTAATCAAAACTCTGTAAAAATGGCAATTTTGGTCACTGTGAGGGTTTAAAAAGTGGTTATTCAACATGAGGCACGATCCAATTGACATTTTGAATCATTTTTGGTAAAGTCCAAAAAATCAATTTTCGGACGAAAAACGATGACCGCGGAGCTGTCGAACGTTCCCAAAATGGTCAATTCTGATGAAATTTTAACGTTTAATCTTTTGACTGCAAATTACTGTTGGATGTGAATTATTACTTTTTCAACTAAAATAAGTGTGTTTAAAGTCATTTCTCTGCTTGAAATTGGTCAAAATTGAAGCTTCTGAGTAATCAAAACTCTGTAAAAATGGCAATTTTGGTCACTGTGAGGGTTTAAAAAGTGGTTATTCAACATGAGGCACGATCCAATTGACATTTTGAATCATTTTTGGTAAAGTCCAAAAAATCAATTTTCGGACGAAAAACGATGACCGCGGAGCTGTCGAACGTTCCCAAAATGGTCAATTCTGATGAAATTTTAACGTTTAATCTTTTGACTGCAAATTACTGTTGGATGTGAATTATTACTTTTTCAACTAAAATAAGTGTGTTTAAAGTCATTTCTCTGCTTGAAATTGGTCAAAATTGAAGCTTCTGAGTAAGCAAAACTCTGTAAAAATGGCAATTTTGGTCACTGTGAGGGTTTAAAAAGTGGTTATTCAACATAAGGCACGATCCAATTGACATTTTGAATCATTTTTGGTAAAGTCCAAAAAATCAATTTTCGGACGAAAAACGATGACCGCGGAGCTGTCGAACGTTCCCAAAATGGTCAATTCTGATTAAATTTTAACATTTAATCTTTTGACTGCAAATTACTGTTGGATGTGAATTATTACCTTTTCAACTAAAATAAGTGTGTTTAAAGTCATTTCTGTGCCTGAAATTGGTCAAAATTGAAGCTTCTGAGTAAGCAAAACTCTGTAAAAATGGCAATTTTGGTCACTGTGAGGGTTTAAAAACTGGTTATTCAACACAAGGCACGATCCAATTGACATTTTGAATCATTTTTGGTAAAGTCCAAAAAATCCATTTTCGGACAAAAAACGATGACCGCGGAGCTGTCGAACGTTCCCAAAATGGTCAATTCTGATGAAATTTTAACATTTAATCTTTTGACTGCAAATTACTGTTGGATGTGAATTATTACCTTTTCAACTAAAATAAGTGTGTTTAAAGTCATTTCTCTGCCTGAAATTGGTCAAAATTGAAGCTTCTGAGTAAGCAAAACTCTGTAAAAATGGCAATTTTGGTCACTGTGAGGGTTTAAAAAGTGGTTATTCAACATGAGGCACGATCCAATTGACATTTTGAATCATTTTTGGTAAAGTCCAAAAAATCAATTTTCGGACGAAAAACGATGACCGCGGAGCTGTCGAACGTTCCCAAAATGGTCAATTCTGATGAAATTTTAACATTTAATCTTTTGACTGCAAATTACTTTTGGATATGAATTATTACCTTTTCAATTAAAATAAGTGTGTTTAAAGTCATTTCTCTGCCTGAAATTGGTCAAAATTGAAGCTTCTGAGTAATCAAAACTCTGTAAAAATGGCAATTTTGGTCACTGTGAGGGTTTAAAAAGTGGTTATTCAACATGAGGCACGATCCAATTGACATTTTGAATAATTTTTGGTAAAGTCCAAAAAATCAATTTTCGGACGAAAAACGATGACCGCGGAGCTGTCGAACGTTCCCAAAATGGTCAATTCTGATTAAATTTTAACATTTAATCTTTTGACTGCAAATTACTGTTGGATGTGAATTATTACCTTTTCAACTAAAATAAGTGTGTTTAAAGTCATTTCTGTGCCTGAAATTGGTCAAAATTGAAGCTTCTGAGTAAGCAAAACTCTGTAAAAATGGCAATTTTGGTCACTGTGAGGGTTTAAAAACTGGTTATTCAACACAAGGCACGATCCAATTGACATTTTGAATCATTTTTGGTAAAGTCCAAAAAATCCATTTTCGGACGAAAAACGAAGACCGCGGAGCTGTCGAAGGTTCCCAAAATGGTCAATTCTGATGAAATTTTAACATTTAATCTTTTGACTGCAAATTACTGTTGGATGTGAATTATTACCTTTTCAACTAAAATAAGTGTATTTAAAGTCATTTCTCTGCCTGAAATTGGTCAAAATTGAAGCTTCTGAGTAAGCAAAACTCTGTAAAAATGGCAATTTTGGTCACTGTGAGGGTTTAAAAAGTGGTTATTCAACACAAGGCACGATCCAATTGACATTTTGAATCATTTTTGGTAAAGTCCAAAAAATCAATTTTCGGACGAAAAACGATGACCGCGGAGCTGTCGAACGTTCCCAAAATGGTCAATTCTGATTAAATTTTAACATTTAATCTTTTGACTGCAAATTACTGTTGGATGTGAATTATTACCTTTTCAACTAAAATAAGTGTGTTTAAAGTCATTTCTGTGCCTGAAATTGGTCAAAATTGAAGCTTCTGAGTAAGCAAAACTCTGTAAAAATGGCAATTTTGGTCACTGTGAGGGTTTAAAAACTGGTTATTCAACACAAGGCACGATCCAATTGACATTTTGAATAATTTTTGGTAAAGTCCAAAAAATCCATTTTCGGACAAAAAACGATGACCGCGGAGCTGTCGAACGTTCCCAAAATGGTCAATTCTGATGAACTTTTAACATTTGATCTTTTGACTGCAAATTACTGTTGGATATGAATTATTACCTTTTCAATTAAAATAAGTGTGTTTAAAGTCATTTCTCTGCCTGAAATTGGTCAAAATTGAAGCTTCTGAGTAAGCAAAACTCTGTAAAAATGGCAATTTTGGTCACTGTGAGGGTTTAAAAAGTGGTTATTCAACATGAGGCACGATCCAATTGACATTTTGAATCATTTATGGTAAAGTCCAAAAAATCAATTTTCGGACGAAAAACGATGACCGCGGAGCTGTCGAACGTTCCCAAAATGGTCAATTCTGATTAAATTTTAACATTTAATCTTTTGACTGCAAATTACTGTTGGATGTGAATTATTACCTTTTCAACTAAAATAAGTGTGTTTAAAGTCATTTCTGTGCCTGAAATTGGTCAAAATTGAAGCTTCTGAGTAAGCAAAACTCTGTAAAAATGGCAATTTTGGTCACTGTGAGGGTTTAAAATCTGGTTATTCAACACAAGGCACGATCCAATTGACATTTTGAATCATTTTTGGTAAAGTCCCAAAAATCCATTTTCGGACAAAAAACGATGACCGCGGAGCTGTCGAACGTTCCCAAAATGGTCAATTCTGATGAAATTTTAACATTTAATCTTTTGACTGCAAATTACTGTTGGATGTGAATTATTACCTTTTCAACTAAAATAAGTGTGTTTAAAGTCATTTCTCTGCCTGAAATTGGTCAAAATTGAAGCTTCTGAGTAAGCAAAACTCTGTAAAAATGGCAATTTTGGTCACTGTGAGGGTTTAAAAAGTGGTTATTCAACATGAGGCACGATCCAATTGACATTTTGAATCATTTTTGGTAAAGTCCAAAAAATCAATTTTCGGACGAAAAACGATGACCGCGGAGCTGTCGAACGTTCCCAAAATGGTCAATTCTGATTAAATGTTAACATTTAATCTTTTGACTGCAAATTACTGTTAGGTGTGAATTATTACCTTTTCAACTAAAATAAGTGTGTTTAAAGTCATTTATCTGCCTGAAATTGGTCAAAATTGAAGCTTCTGAGTAAGTAAAACTCTGTAAAAATGGCAATTTTGGTCACTGTGAGGGTTTAAAAAGTGGTTATTCAACATGAGGCACGATCCAATTGACATTTTGAATCATTTTTGGTAAAGTCCAAAAAATCAATTTTCGGACGAAAAACGATGACCGCGGAGCTGTCGAACGTTCCCAAAATGGTCAATTCTGATTAAATTTTAACATTTAATCTTTTGACTGCAAATTACTGTTGGATGTGAATTATTACCTTTTCAACTAAAATAAGTGTGTTTAAAGTCATTTCTGTGCCTGAAATTGGTCAAAATTGAAGCTTCTGAGTAAGCAAAACTCTGTAAAAATGGCAATTTTGGTCACTGTGAGGGTTTAAAAACTGGTTATTCAACACAAGGCACGATCCAATTGACATTTTGAATCATTTTTGGTAAAGTCCAAAAAATCAATTTTCGGACAAAAAACGATGACCGCGGAGCTGTCGAACGTTCCCAAAATGGTCAATTCTGATGAAATTTTAACATTTAATCTTTTGACTGCAAATTACTGTTGGATATGAATTATTACCTTTTCAATTAAAATAAGTGTGTTTAAAGTCATTTCTCTGCCTGAAATTGGTCAAAATTGAAGCTTCTGAGTAATCAAAACTCTGTAAAAATGGCAATTTTGGTCACTGTGAGGGTTTAAAAAGTGGTTATTCAACATGAGGCACGATCCAATTGACATTTTGAATCATTTTTGGTAAAGTCCAAAAAATCAATTTTCGGACGAAAAACGATGACCGCGGAGCTGTCGAACGTTCCCAAAATGGTCAATTCTGATGAAATTTTAACATTTAATCTTTTGACTGCAAATTACTGTTGGATGTGAATTATTACTTTTTCAACTAAAATAAGTGTGTTTAAAGTCATTTCTCTGCTTGAAATTGGTCAAAATTGAAGCTTCTGAGTAAGCAAAACTCTGTAAAAATGGCAATTTTGGTCACTGTGAGGGTTTAAAAAGTGGTTATTCAACATGAGGCACGATCCAATTGACATTTTGAATCATTTTTGGTAAAGTCCAAAAAATCAATTTTCGGACGAAAAACGATGACCGCGGAGCTGTCGAACGTTCCCAAAATGGTCAATTCTGATTAAATTTTAACATTTAATCTTTTGACTGCAAATTACTGTTGGATGTGAATTATTACCTTTTCAACTAAAATAAGTGTGTTTAAAGTCATTTCTCTGCCTGAAATTGGTCAAAATTGAAGCTTCTGAGTAATCAAAACTCTGTAAAAATGGCAATTTTGGTCACTGTGAGGGTTTAAAAAGTGGTTATTCAACATGAGGCACGATCCAATTGACATTTTGAATCATTTTTGGTAAAGTCCAAAAAATCAATTTTCGGACGAAAAACGATGACCGCGGAGCTGTCGAACGTTCCCAAAATGGTCAATTCTGATGAAATTTTAACGTTTAATCTTTTGACTGCAAATTACTGTTGGATGTGAATTATTACTTTGTCAACTAAAATAAGTGTGTTTAAAGTCATTTCTCTGCTTGAAATTGGTCAAAATTGAAGCTTCTGAGTAAGCAAAACTCTGTAAAAATGGCAATTTTGGTCACTGTGAGGGTTTAAAAAGTGGTTATTCAACATAAGGCACGATCCAATTGACATTTTGAATCATTTTTGGTAAAGTCCAAAAAATCAATTTTCGGACGAAAAACGATGACCGCGGAGCTGTCGAACGTTCCCAAAATGGTCAATTCTGATTAAATTTTAACATTTAATCTTTTGACTGCAAATTACTGTTGGATGTGAATTATTACCTTTTCAACTAAAATAAGTGTGTTTAAAGTCATTTCTGTGCCTGAAATTGGTCAAAATTGAAGCTTCTGAGTAAGCAAAACTCTGTAAAAATGGCAATTTTGGTCACTGTGAGGGTTTAAAAACTGGTTATTCAACACAAGGCACGATCCAATTGACATTTTGAATCATTTTTGGTAAAGTCCAAAAAATCAATTTTCGGACAAAAAACGATGACCGCGGAGCTGTCGAACGTTCCCAAAATGGTCAATTCTGATGAAATTTTAACATTTAATCTTTTGACTGCAAATTACTGTTGGATATGAATTATTACCTTTTCAATTAAAATAAGTGTGTTTAAAGTCATTTCTCTGCCTGAAATTGGTCAAAATTGAAGCTTCTGAGTAATCAAAACTCTGTAAAAATGGCAATTTTGGTCACTGTGAGGGTTTAAAAAGTGGTTATTCAACATGAGGCACGATCCAATTGACATTTTGAATCATTTTTGGTAAAGTCCAAAAAATCAATTTTCGGACGAAAAACGATGACCGCGGAGCTGTCGAACGTTCCCAAAATGGTCAATTCTGATGAAATGTTAACATTTAATCTTTTGACTGCAAATTACTTTTGGATGTGAATTATTACTTTTTCAACTAAAATAAGTGTGTTTAAAGTCATTTCTTTGCTTGAAATTGGTCAAAATTGAAGCTTCTGAGTAAGCAAAACTCTGTAAAAATGGCAATTTTGGTCACTGTGAGGGTTTAAAAAGTGGTTATTCAACATGAGGCACGATCCAATTGACATTTTGAATCATTTTTGGTAAAGTCCCAAAAATCAATTTTCGGACGAAAAACGATGACCGCGGAGCTGTCGAACGTTCCCAAAATGGTCAATTCTGATGAAATTTTAACATTTAATCTTTTGACTGCAAATTACTGTTGGATATGAATTATTACCTTTTCAATTAAAATAAGTGTGTTTAAAGTCATTTCTCTGCCTGAAATTGGTCAAAATTGAAGCTTCTGAGTAATCAAAACTCTGTAAAAATGGCAATTTTGGTCACTGTGAGGGTTTAAAAAGTGGTTATTCAACATGAGGCACGATCCAATTGACATTTTGAATCATTTTTGGTAAAGTCCAAAAAAATCAATTTTCGGACGAAAAACGATGACCGCGGAGCTGTCGAACGTTCCCAAAATGGTCAATTCTGATGAAATTTTAACATTTAATCTTTTGACTGCAAATTACTGTTGGATGTGAATTATTACTTTTTCAACTAAAATAAGTGTGTTTAAAGTCATTTCTCTGCTTGAAATTGGTCAAAATTGAAGCTTCTGAGTAAGCAAAACTCTGTAAAAATGGCAATTTTGGTCACTGTGAGGGTTTAAAAAGTGGTTATTCAACATGAGGCACGATCCAATTGACATTTTGAATCATTTTTGGTAAAGTCCCAAAAATCAATTTTCAGACGAAAAACGATGACCGCGGAGCTGTCGAACGTTCCCAAAATGGTCAATTCTGATGAAATTTTAACATTTAATCTTTTGACTGCAAATTACTGTTGGATATGAATTATTACCTTTTCAATTAAAATAAGTGTGTTTAAAGTCATTTCTCTGCCTGAAATTGGTCAAAATTGAAGCTTCTGAGTAATCAAAACTCTGTAAAAATGGCAATTTTGGTCACTGTGAGGGTTTAAAAAGTGGTTATTCAACATGAGGCACAATCCAATTGACATTTTGAATCATTTTTGGTAAAGTCCAAAAAATCAATTTTCGGACGAAAAACGATGACCGCGGAGCTGTCGAACGTTCCCAAAATGGTCAATTCTGATGAAATTTTAACGTTTAATCTTTTGACTGCAAATTACTGTTGGATGTGAATTATTACTTTGTCAACTAAAATAAGTGTGTTTAAAGTCATTTCTCTGCTTGAAATTGGTCAAAATTGAAGCTTCTGAGTAAGCAAAACTCTGTAAAAATGGCAATTTTGGTCACTGTGAGGGTTTAAAAAGTGGTTATTCAACATAAGGCACGATCCAATTGACATTTTGAATCATTTTTGGTAAAGTCCAAAAAATCAATTTTCGGACGAAAAACGATGACCGCGGAGCTGTCGAACGTTCCCAAAATGGTCAATTCTGATTAAATTTTAACATTTAATCTTTTGACTGCAAATTACTGTTGGATGTGAATTATTACCTTTTCAACTAAAATAAGTGTGTTTAAAGTCATTTCTGTGCCTGAAATTGGTCAAAATTGAAGCTTCTGAGTAAGCAAAACTCTGTAAAAATGGCAATTTTGGTCACTGTGAGGGTTTAAAAACTGGTTATTCAACACAAGGCACGATCCAATTGACATTTTGAATCATTTTTGGTAAAGTCCAAAAAATCAATTTTCGGACAAAAAACGATGACCGCGGAGCTGTCGAACGTTCCCAAAATGGTCAATTCTGATGAAATTTTAACATTTAATCTTTTGACTGCAAATTACTGTTGGATATGAATTATTACCTTTTCAATTAAAATAAGTGTGTTTAAAGTCATTTCTCTGCCTGAAATTGGTCAAAATTGAAGCTTCTGAGTAATCAAAACTCTGTAAAAATGGCAATTTTGGTCACTGTGAGGGTTTAAAAAGTGGTTATTCAACATGAGGCACGATCCAATTGACATTTTGAATCATTTTTGGTAAAGTCCAAAAAATCAATTTTCGGACGAAAAACGATGACCGCGGAGCTGTCGAACGTTCCCAAAATGGTCAATTCTGATGAAATGTTAACATTTAATCTTTTGACTGCAAATTACTTTTGGATGTGAATTATTACTTTTTCAACTAAAATAAGTGTGTTTAAAGTCATTTCTTTGCTTGAAATTGGTCAAAATTGAAGCTTCTGAGTAAGCAAAACTCTGTAAAAATGGCAATTTTGGTCACTGTGAGGGTTTAAAAAGTGGTTATTCAACATGAGGCACGATCCAATTGACATTTTGAATCATTTTTGGTAAAGTCCCAAAAATCAATTTTCGGACGAAAAACGATGACCGCGGAGCTGTCGAACGTTCCCAAAATGGTCAATTCTGATGAAATTTTAACATTTAATCTTTTGACTGCAAATTACTGTTGGATATGAATTATTACCTTTTCAATTAAAATAAGTGTGTTTAAAGTCATTTCTCTGCCTGAAATTGGTCAAAATTGAAGCTTCTGAGTAATCAAAACTCTGTAAAAATGGCAATTTTGGTCACTGTGAGGGTTTAAAAAGTGGTTATTCAACATGAGGCACGATCCAATTGACATTTTGAATCATTTTTGGTAAAGTCCAAAAAAATCAATTTTCGGACGAAAAACGATGACCGCGGAGCTGTCGAACGTTCCCAAAATGGTCAATTCTGATGAAATTTTAACATTTAATCTTTTGACTGCAAATTACTGTTGGATGTGAATTATTACTTTTTCAACTAAAATAAGTGTGTTTAAAGTCATTTCTCTGCTTGAAATTGGTCAAAATTGAAGCTTCTGAGTAAGCAAAACTCTGTAAAAATGGCAATTTTGGTCACTGTGAGGGTTTAAAAAGTGGTTATTCAACATGAGGCACGATCCAATTGACATTTTGAATCATTTTTGGTAAAGTCCCAAAAATCAATTTTCAGACGAAAAACGATGACCGCGGAGCTGTCGAACGTTCCCAAAATGGTCAATTCTGATTAAATTTTAACATTTAATCTTTTGACTGCAAATTACTGTTGGATGTGAATTATTACCTTTTCAACTAAAATAAGTGTGTTTAAAGTCATTTCTGTGCCTGAAATTGGTCAAAATTGAAGCTTCTGAGTAAGCAAAACTCTGTAAAAATGGCAATTTTGGTCACTGTGAGGGTTTAAAAACTGGTTATTCAACACAAGGCACGATCCAATTGACATTTTGAATCATTTTTGGTAAAGTCCAAAAAATCAATTTTCGGACAAAAAACGATGACCGCGGAGCTGTCGAACGTTCCCAAAATGGTCAATTCTGATGAAATTTTAACATTTAATCTTTTGACTGCAAATTACTGTTGGATATGAATTATTACCTTTTCAATTAAAATAAGTGTGTTTAAAGTCATTTCTCTGCCTGAAATTGGTCAAAATTGAAGCTTCTGAATAATCAAAACTCTGTAAAAATGGCAATTTTGGTCACTGTGAGGGTTTAAAAAGTGGTTATTCAACATGAGGCACGATCCAATTGACATTTTGAATCATTTTTGGTAAAGTCCAAAAAATCAATTTTCGGACGAAAAACGATGACCGGAGCTGTCGAACGTTCCCAAAATGGTCAATTCTGATGAAATTTTAACATTTAATCTTTTGACTGCAAATTACTGTTGGATATGAATTATTACCTTTTCAATTAAAATAAGTGTGTTTAAAGTCATTTCTCTGCCTGAAATTGGTCAAAATTGAAGCTTCTGAGTAATCAAAACTCTGTAAAAATGGCAATTTTGGTCACTGTGAGGGTTTAAAAAGTGGTTATTCAACATGAGGCACGATCCAATTGACATTTTGAATCATTTTTGGTAAAGTCCAAAAAATCAATTTTCGGACGAAAAACGATGACCGCGGAGCTGTCGAACATTCCCAAAATGGTCAATTCTGATGAAATTTTAACGTTTAATCTTTTGACTGCAAATTACTGTTGGATGTGAATTATTACTTTTTCAACTAAAATAAGTGTGTTTAAAGTCATTTATCTGCCTGAAATTGGTCAAAATTGAAGCTTCTGAGTAAGCAAAACTCTGTAAAAATGGCAATTTTGGTCACTGTGAGGGTTTAAAAAGTGGTTATTCAACATAAGGCACGATCCAATTGACATTTTGAATCATTTTTGGTAAAGTCCAAAAAATCAATTTTCAGACGAAAAACGATGACCGCGGAGCTGTCGAAACGTTCCCAAAATGGTCAATTCTGATTAAATTTTAACATTTAATCTTTTGACTGCAAATTAATGTTGGATGTGAATTATTACCTTTTCAACTAAAATAAGTGTGTTTAAAGTCATTTCTGTGCCTGAAATTGGTCAAAATTGAAGCTTCTGAGTAAGTAAAACTCTGTAAAAATGGCAATTTTGGTCACTGTGAGGGTTTAAAAACTGGTTATTCAACACAAGACACGATCCAATTGACATTTTGAATCATTTTTGGTAAAGTCCAAAAAATCAATTTTCGGACAAAAAACGATGACCGCGGAGCTGTCGAACGTTCCCAAAATGGTCAATTCTGATGAAATTTTAACATTTAATCTTTTGACTGCAAATTACTGTTGGATATGAATTATTACCTTTTCAATTAAAATAAGTGTGTTTAAAGTCATTTCTCTGCCTGAAATTGGTCAAAATTGAAGCTTCTGAGTAATCAAAACTCTGTAAAAATGGCAATTTTGGTCACTGTGAGGGTTTAAAAAGTGGTTATTCAACATGAGGCACGATCCAATTGACATTTTGAATCATTTTTGGTAAAGTCCAAAAAATCAATTTTCGGACGAAAAACGATGACCGCGGAGCTGTCGAACGTTCCCAAAATGGTCAATTCTGATGAAATGTTAACATTTAATCTTTTGACTGCAAATTACTTTTGGATGTGAATTATTACTTTTTCAACTAAAATAAGTGTGTTTAAAGTCATTTCTCTGCTTGAAATTGGTCAAAATTGAAGCTTCTGAGTAAGCAAAACTCTGTAAAAATGGCAATTTTGGTCACTGTGAGGGTTTAAAAAGTGGTTATTCAACATGAGGCACGATCCAATTGACATTTTGAATCATTTTTGGTAAAGTCCCAAAAATCAATTTTCGGACGAAAAACGATGACCGCGGAGCTGTCGAACGTTCCCAAAATGGTCAATTCTGATTAAATTTTAACATTTAATCTTTTGACTGCAATTTACTGTTGGATGTGAATTATTACCTTTTCAACTAAAATAAGTGTGTTTAAAGTCATTTCTGTGCCTGAAATTGGTCAAAATTGAAGCTTCTGAGTAAGCAAAACTCTGTAAAAATGGCAATTTTGGTCACTGTGAGGGTTTAAAAACTGGTTATTCAACACAAGGCACGATCCAATTGACATTTTGAATCATATTTGGTAAAGTCCAAAAAATCAATTTTCGGACAAAAAACGATGACCGCGGAGCTGTCGAACGTTCCCAAAATGGTCAATTCTGATTAAATTTTAACATTTAATCTTTTGACTGCAAATTACTGTTGGATGTGAATTATTACCTTTTCAACTAAAATAAGTGTGTTTAAAGTCATTTCTGTGCCTGAAATTGGTCAAAATTGAAGCTTCTGAGTAAGCAAAACTCTGTAAAAATGGCAATTTTGGTCACTGTGAGGGTTTAAAAACTGGTTATTCAACACAAGGCACGATCCAATTGACATTTTGAATAATTTTTGGTAAAGTCCAAAAAATCCATTTTCGGACAAAAAACGATGACCGCGGAGCTGTCAAACGTTACCAAAATGGTCAATTCTGATGAAATTTTAACATTTCATCTTTTGACTGCAAATTACTGTTGGATATGAATTATTACCTTTTCAATTAAAATAAGTGTGTTTAAAGTCATTTCTCTGCCTGAAATTGGTCAAAATTGAAGCTTCTGAGTAAGCAAAACTCTGTAAAAATGGCAATTTTGGTCACTGTGAGGGTTTAAAAAGTGGTTATTCAACATGAGGCACGATCCAATTGACATTTTGAATCATTTTTGGTAAAGTCCAAAAAATCAATTTTCGGACGAAAAACGATGACCGCGGAGCTGTCGAACGTTCCCAAAATGGTCAATTCTGATTAAATTTTAACATTTAATCTTTTGACTGCAAATTACTGTTGGATGTGAATTATTACCTTTTCAACTAAAATAAGTGTGTTTAAAGTCATTTCTGTGCCTGAAATTGGTCAAAATTGAAGCTTCTGAGTAAGCAAAACTCTGTAAAAATGGCAATTTTGGTCACTGTGAGGGTTTAAAAACTGGTTATTCAACACAAGGCACGATCCAATTGACATTTTGAATCATTTTTGGTAAAGTCCAAAAAATCCATTTTCGGACAAAAAACGATGACCGCGGAGCTGTCGAACGTTCCCAAAATGGTCAATTCTGATGAAATTTTAACATTTAATCTTTTGACTGCAAATTACTGTTGGATATGAATTATTACCTTTTCAATTAAAATAAGTGTGTTTAAAGTCATTTCTCTGCCTGAAATTGGTCAAAATTGAAGCTTCTGAGTAATCAAAACTCTGTAAAAATGGCAATTTTGGTCACTGTGAGGGTTTAAAAACTGGTTATTCAACACAAGGCACGATCCAATTGACATTTTGAATCATTTTTGGTAAAGTCCAAAAAATCAATTTTCGGACAAAAAACGATGACCGCGGAGCTGTCGAACGTTCCCAAAATGGTCAATTCTGATGAAATTTTAACATTTAATCTTTTGACTGCAAATTACTGTTGGATATGAATTATTACCTTTTCAATTAAAATAAGTGTGTTTAAAGTCATTTCTCTGCCTGAAATTGGTCAAAATTGAAGCTTCTGAGTAATCAAAACTCTGTAAAAATGGCAATTTTGGTCACTGTGAGGGTTTAAAAAGTGGTTATTCAACATGAGGCACGATCCAATTGACATTTTGAATCATTTTTGGTAAAGTCCAAAAAATCAATTTTCGGACGAAAAACGATGACCGCGGAGCTGTCGAACGTTCCCAAAATGGTCAATTCTGATGAAATTTTAACATTTAATCTTTTGACTGCAAATTACTGTTGGATATGAATTATTACCTTTTCAATTAAAATAAGTGTGTTTAAAGTCATTTCTCTGCCTGAAATTGGTCAAAATTGAAGCTTCTGAGTAATCAAAACTCTGTAAAAATGGCAATTTTGGTCACTGTGAGGGTTTAAAAAGTGGTTATTCAACATGAGGCACGATCCAATTGACATTTTGAATCATTTTTGGTAAAGTCCAAAAAATCAATTTTCGGACGAAAAACGATGACCGCGGAGCTGTCGAACGTTCCCAAAATGGTCAATTCTGATGAAATTTTAACGTTTAATCTTTTGACTGCAAATTACTGTTGGATGTGAATTATTACATTGTCAACTAAAATAAGTGTGTTTAAAGTCATTTCTCTGCTTGAAATTGGTCAAAATTGAAGCTTCTGAGTAAGCAAAACTCTGTAAAAATGGCAATTTTGGTCACTGTGAGGGTTTAAAAAGTGGTTATTCAACATAAGGCACGATCCAATTGACATTTTGAATCATTTTTGGTAAAGTCCAAAAAATCAATTTTCGGACGAAAAACGATGACCGCGGAGCTGTCGAACGTTCCCAAAATGGTCAATTCTGATTAAATTTTAACATTTAATCTTTTGACTGCAAATTACTGTTGGATGTGAATTATTACCTTTTCAACTAAAATAAGTGTGTTTAAAGTCATTTCTGTGCCTGAAATTGGTCAAAATTGAAGCTTCTGAGTAAGCAAAACTCTGTAAAAATGGCAATTTTGGTCACTGTGAGGGTTTAAAAACTGGTTATTCAACACAAGGCACGATCCAATTGACATTTTGAATCATTTTTGGTAAAGTCCAAAAAATCAATTTTCGGACAAAAAACGATGACCGCGGAGCTGTCGAACGTTCCCAAAATGGTCAATTGTGATGAAATTTTAACATTTAATCTTTTGACTGCAAATTACTGTTGGATATGAATTATTACCTTTTCAATTAAAATAAGTGTGTTTAAAGTCATTTCTCTGCCTGAAATTGGTCAAAATTGAAGCTTCTGAGTAATCAAAACTCTGTAAAAATGGCAATTTTGGTCACTGTGAGGGTTTAAAAAGTGGTTATTCAACATGAGGCACGATCCAATTGACATTTTGAATCATTTTTGGTAAAGTCCAAAAAATCAATTTTCGGACGAAAAACGATGACCGCGGAGCTGTCGAACGTTCCCAAAATGGTCAATTCTGATGAAATGTTAACATTTAATCTTTTGACTGCAAATTACTTTTGGATGTGAATTATTACTTTTTCAACTAAAATAAGTGTGTTTAAAGTCATTTCTTTGCTTGAAATTGGTCAAAATTGAAGCTTCTGAGTAAGCAAAACTCTGTAAAAATGGCAATTTTGGTCACTGTGAGGGTTTAAAAAGTGGTTATTCAACATGAGGCACGATCCAATTGACATTTTGAATCATTTTTGGTAAAGTCCCAAAAATCAATTTTCGGACGAAAAACGATGACCGCGGAGCTGTCGAACGTTCCCAAAATGGTCAATTCTGATGAAATTTTAACATTTAATCTTTTGACTGCAAATTACTGTTGGATATGAATTATTACCTTTTCAATTAAAATAAGTGTGTTTAAAGTCATTTCTCTGCCTGAAATTGGTCAAAATTGAAGCTTCTGAGTAATCAAAACTCTGTAAAAATGGCAATTTTGGTCACTGTGAGGGTTTAAAAAGTGGTTATTCAACATGAGGCACGATCCAATTGACATTTTGAATCATTTTTGGTAAAGTCCAAAAAAATCAATTTTCGGACGAAAAACGATGACCGCGGAGCTGTCGAACGTTCCCAAAATGGTCAATTCTGATGAAATTTTAACATTTAATCTTTTGACTGCAAATTACTGTTGGATGTGAATTATTACTTTTTCAACTAAAATAAGTGTGTTTAAAGTCATTTCTCTGCTTGAAATTGGTCAAAATTGAAGCTTCTGAGTAAGCAAAACTCTGTAAAAATGGCAATTTTGGTCACTGTGAGGGTTTAAAAAGTGGTTATTCAACATGAGGCACGATCCAATTGACATTTTGAATCATTTTTGGTAAAGTCCCAAAAATCAATTTTCAGACGAAAAACGATGACCGCGGAGCTGTCGAACGTTCCCAAAATGGTCAATTCTGATTAAATTTTAACATTTAATCTTTTGACTGCAAATTACTGTTGGATGTGAATTATTACCTTTTCAACTAAAATAAGTGTGTTTAAAGTCATTTCTGTGCCTGAAATTGGTCAAAATTGAAGCTTCTGAGTAAGCAAAACTCTGTAAAAATGGCAATTTTGGTCACTGTGAGGGTTTAAAAACTGGTTATTCAACACAAGGCACGATCCAATTGACATTTTGAATCATTTTTGGTAAAGTCCAAAAAATCAATTTTCGGACAAAAAACGATGACCGCGGAGCTGTCGAACGTTCCCAAAATGGTCAATTCTGATGAAATTTTAACATTTAATCTTTTGACTGCAAATTACTGTTGGATATGAATTATTACCTTTTCAATTAAAATAAGTGTGTTTAAAGTCATTTCTCTGCCTGAAATTGGTCAAAATTGAAGCTTCTGAGTAATCAAAACTCTGTAAAAATGGCAATTTTGGTCACTGTGAGGGTTTAAAAAGTGGTTATTCAACATGAGGCACGATCCAATTGACATTTTGAATCATTTTTGGTAAAGTCCAAAAAATCAATTTTCGGACGAAAAACGATGACCGCGGAGCTGTCGAACGTTCCCAAAATGGTCAATTCTGATGAAATTTTAACGTTTAATCTTTTGACTGCAAATTACTGTTGGATATGAATTATTACCTTTTCAATTAAAATAAGTGTGTTTAAAGTCATTTCTCTGCCTGAAATTGGTCAAAATTGAAGCTTCTGAGTAATCAAAACTCTGTAAAAATGGCAATTTTGGTCACTGTGAGGGTTTAAAAAGTGGTTATTCAACATGAGGCATGATCCAATTGACATTTTTAATCATTTTTGGTAAAGTCCAAAAAATCAATTTTCGGACGAAAAACGATGACCGCGGAGCTGTCGAACGTTCCCAAAATGGTCAATTCTGATGAAATTTTAACGTTTAATCTTTTGACTGCAAATTACTGTTGGATGTGAATTATTACTTTTTCAACTAAAATAAGTGTGTTTAAAGTCATTTCTCTGCTTGAAATTGGTCAAAATTGAAGCTTCTGAGTAAGCAAAACTCTGTAAAAATGGCAATTTTGGTCACTGTGAGGGTTTAAAAACTGGTTATTCAACACAAGGCACGATCCAATTGACATTTTGAATCATTTTTGGTAAAGTCCAAAAAATCTATTTTCGGACAAAAAACGATGACCGGAGCTGTCGAACGTTCCCAAAATGGTCAATTCTGATGAAATTTTAACATTTAATCTTTTGACTGCAAATTACTGTTGGATATGAATTATTACCTTTTCAATTAAAATAAGTGTGTTTAAAGTCATTTCTCTGCCTGAAATTGGTCAAAATTGAAGCTTCTGAGTAATCAAAACTCTGTAAAAATGGCAATTTTGGTCACTGTGAGGGTTTAAAAAGTGGTTATTCAACATGAGGCACGATCCAATTGACATTTTGAATCATTTTTGGTAAAGTCCAAAAAATCAATTTTCGGACGAAAAACGATGACCGCGGAGCTGTCGAACGTTCCCAAAATGGTCAATTCTGATGAAATTTTAACGTTTAATCTTTTGACTGCAAATTACTGTTGGATGTGAATTATTACTTTTTCAACTAAAATAAGTGTGTTTAAAGTCATTTCTCTGCTTGAAATTGGTCAAAATTGAAGCTTCTGAGTAAGCAAAACTCTGTAAAAATGGCAATTTTGGTCACTGTGAGGGTTTAAAAAGTGGTTATTCAACATAAGGCACGATCCAATTGACATTTTGAATCATTTTTGGTAAAGTCCAAAAAATCAATTTTCAGACGAAAAACGATGACCGCGGAGCTGTCGAAACGTTCCCAAAATGGTCAATTCTGATTAAATTTTAACATTTAATCTTTTGACTGCAAATTACTGTTGGATGTGAATTATTACCTTTTCAACTAAAATAAGTGTGTTTAAAGTCATTTCTGTGCCTGAAATTGGTCAAAATTGAAGCTTCTGAGTAAGCAAAACTCTGTAAAAATGGCAATTTTGGTCACTGTGAGGGTTTAAAAACTGGTTATTCAACACAAGGCACGATCCAATTGACATTTTGAATCATTTTTGGTAAAGTCCAAAAAATCAATTTTCGGACAAAAAACGATGACCGCGGAGCTGTCGAACGTTCCCAAAATGGTCAATTCTGATGAAATTTTAACATTTAATCTTTTGACTGCAAATTACTGTTGGATATGAATTATTACCTTTTCAATTAAAATAAGTGTGTTTAAAGTCATTTCTCTGCCTGAAATTGGTCAAAATTGAAGCTTCTGAGTAATCAAAACTCTGTAAAAATGGCAATTTTGGTCACTGTGAGGGTTTAAAAAGTGGTTATTCAACATGAGGCACGATCCAATTGACATTTTGAATCATTTTTGGTAAAGTCCAAAAAATCAATTTTCGGACGAAAAACGATGACCGCGGAGCTGTCGAACGTTCCCAAAATGGTCAATTCTGATGAAATGTTAACATTTAATCTTTTGACTGCAAATTACTTTTGGATGTGAATTATTACTTTTTCAACTAAAATAAGTGTGTTTAAAGTCATTTCTCTGCTTGAAATTGGTCAAAATTGAAGCTTCTGAGTAAGCAAAACTCTGTAAAAATGGCAATTTTGGTCACTGTGAGGGTTTAAAAAGTGGTTATTCAACATGAGGCACGATCCAATTGACATTTTGAATCATTTTTGGTAAAGTCCAAAAAATCAATTTTCGGACGAAAAACGATGACCGCGGAGCTGTCGAACGTTCCCAAAATGGTCAATTCTGATGAAATTTTAACATTTAATCTTTTGACTGCAAATTACTGTTGGATATGAATTATTACCTTTTCAATTAAAATAAGTGTGTTTAAAGTCATTTCTCTGCCTGAAATTGGTCAAAATTGAAGCTTCTGAGTAATCAAAACTCTGTAAAAATGGCAATTTTGGTCACTGTGAGGGTTTAAAAAGTGGTTATTCAACATGAGGCACGATCCAATTGACATTTTGAATCATTTTTGGTAAAGTCCAAAAAATCAATTTTCGGACGAAAAACGATGACCGCGGAGCTGTCGAACGTTCCCAAAATGGTCAATTCTGATGAAATTTTAACATTTAATCTTTTGACTGCAAATTACTGTTGGATATGAATTATTACCTTTTCAATTAAAATAAGTGTGTTTAAAGTCATTTCTCTGCCTGAAATTGGTCAAAATTGAAGCTTCTGAGTAATCAAAACTCTGTAAAAATGGCAATTTTGGTCACTGTGAGGGTTTAAAAAGTGGTTATTCAACATGAGGCACGATCCAATTGACATTTTGAATCATTTTTGGTAAAGTCCAAAAAATCAATTTTCGGACGAAAAACGATGACCGCGGAGCTGTCGAACGTTCCCAAAATGGTCAATTCTGATGAAATTTTAACGTTTAATCTTTTGACTGCAAATTACTGTTGGATGTGAATTATTACTTTGTCAACTAAAATAAGTGTGTTTAAAGTCATTTCTCTGCTTGAAATTGGTCAAAATTGAAGCTTCTGAGTAAGCAAAACTCTGTAAAAATGGCAATTTTGGTCACTGTGAGGGTTTAAAAAGTGGTTATTCAACATAAGGCACGATCCAATTGACATTTTGAATCATTTTTGGTAAAGTCCAAAAAATCAATTTTCGGACGAAAAACGATGACCGCGGAGCTGTCGAACGTTCCCAAAATGGTCAATTCTGATTAAATTTTAACATTTAATCTTTTGACTGCAAATTACTGTTGGATGTGAATTATTACCTTTTCAACTAAAATAAGTGTGTTTAAAGTCATTTCTGTGCCTGAAATTGGTCAAAATTGAAGCTTCTGAGTAAGCAAAACTCTGTAAAAATGGCAATTTTGGTCACTGTGAGGGTTTAAAAACTGGTTATTCAACACAAGGCACGATCCAATTGACATTTTGAATCATTTTTGGTAAAGTCCAAAAAATCAATTTTCGGACAAAAAACGATGACCGCGGAGCTGTCGAACGTTCCCAAAATGGTCAATTGTGATGAAATTTTAACATTTAATCTTTTGACTGCAAATTACTGTTGGATATGAATTATTACCTTTTCAATTAAAATAAGTGTGTTTAAAGTCATTTCTCTGCCTGAAATTGGTCAAAATTGAAGCTTCTGAGTAATCAAAACTCTGTAAAAATGGCAATTTTGGTCACTGTGAGGGTTTAAAAAGTGGTTATTCAACATGAGGCACGATCCAATTGACATTTTGAATCATTTTTGGTAAAGTCCAAAAAATCAATTTTCGGACGAAAAACGATGACCGCGGAGCTGTCGAACGTTCCCAAAATGGTCAATTCTGATGAAATGTTAACATTTAATCTTTTGACTGCAAATTACTTTTGGATGTGAATTATTACTTTTTCAACTAAAATAAGTGTGTTTAAAGTCATTTCTTTGCTTGAAATTGGTCAAAATTGAAGCTTCTGAGTAAGCAAAACTCTGTAAAAATGGCAATTTTGGTCACTGTGAGGGTTTAAAAAGTGGTTATTCAACATGAGGCACGATCCAATTGACATTTTGAATCATTTTTGGTAAAGTCCCAAAAATCAATTTTCGGACGAAAAACGATGACCGCGGAGCTGTCGAACGTTCCCAAAATGGTCAATTCTGATGAAATTTTAACATTTAATCTTTTGACTGCAAATTACTGTTGGATATGAATTATTACCTTTTCAATTAAAATAAGTGTGTTTAAAGTCATTTCTCTGCCTGAAATTGGTCAAAATTGAAGCTTCTGAGTAATCAAAACTCTGTAAAAATGGCAATTTTGGTCACTGTGAGGGTTTAAAAAGTGGTTATTCAACATGAGGCACGATCCAATTGACATTTTGAATCATTTTTGGTAAAGTCCAAAAAAATCAATTTTCGGACGAAAAACGATGACCGCGGAGCTGTCGAACGTTCCCAAAATGGTCAATTCTGATGAAATTTTAACATTTAATCTTTTGACTGCAAATTACTGTTGGATGTGAATTATTACTTTTTCAACTAAAATAAGTGTGTTTAAAGTCATTTCTCTGCTTGAAATTGGTCAAAATTGAAGCTTCTGAGTAAGCAAAACTCTGTAAAAATGGCAATTTTGGTCACTGTGAGGGTTTAAAAAGTGGTTATTCAACATGAGGCACGATCCAATTGACATTTTGAATCATTTTTGGTAAAGTCCCAAAAATCAATTTTCAGACGAAAAACGATGACCGCGGAGCTGTCGAACGTTCCCAAAATGGTCAATTCTGATTAAATTTTAACATTTAATCTTTTGACTGCAAATTACTGTTGGATGTGAATTATTACCTTTTCAACTAAAATAAGTGTGTTTAAAGTCATTTCTGTGCCTGAAATTGGTCAAAATTGAAGCTTCTGAGTAAGCAAAACTCTGTAAAAATGGCAATTTTGGTCACTGTGAGGGTTTAAAAACTGGTTATTCAACACAAGGCACGATCCAATTGACATTTTGAATCATTTTTGGTAAAGTCCAAAAAATCAATTTTCGGACAAAAAACGATGACCGCGGAGCTGTCGAACGTTCCCAAAATGGTCAATTCTGATGAAATTTTAACATTTAATCTTTTGACTGCAAATTACTGTTGGATATGAATTATTACCTTTTCAATTAAAATAAGTGTGTTTAAAGTCATTTCTCTGCCTGAAATTGGTCAAAATTGAAGCTTCTGAGTAATCAAAACTCTGTAAAAATGGCAATTTTGGTCACTGTGAGGGTTTAAAAAGTGGTTATTCAACATGAGGCACGATCCAATTGACATTTTGAATCATTTTTGGTAAAGTCCAAAAAATCAATTTTCGGACGAAAAACGATGACCGCGGAGCTGTCGAACGTTCCCAAAATGGTCAATTCTGATGAAATGTTAACATTTAATCTTTTGACTGCAAATTACTTTTGGATGTGAATTATTACTTTTTCAACTAAAATAAGTGTGTTTAAAGTCATTTCTCTGCTTGAAATTGGTCAAAATTGAAGCTTCTGAGTAAGCAAAACTCTGTAAAAATGGCAATTTTGGTCACTGTGAGGGTTTAAAAAGTGGTTATTCAACATGAGGCACGATCCAATTGACATTTTGAATCATTTTTGGTAAAGTCCCAAAAATCAATTTTCGGACGAAAAACGATGACCGCGGAGCTGTCGAACGTTCCCAAAATGGTCAATTCTGATTAAATTTTAACATTTAATCTTTTGACTGCAATTTACTGTTGGATGTGAATTATTACCTTTTCAACTAAAATAAGTGTGTTTAAAGTCATTTCTGTGCCTGAAATTGGTCAAAATTGAAGCTTCTGAGTAAGCAAAACTCTGTAAAAATGGCAATTTTGGTCACTGTGAGGGTTTAAAAACTGGTTATTCAACACAAGGCACGATCCAATTGACATTTTGAATCATATTTGGTAAAGTCCAAAAAATCAATTTTCGGACAAAAAACGATGACCGCGGAGCTGTCGAACGTTCCCAAAATGGTCAATTCTGATTAAATTTTAACATTTAATCTTTTGACTGCAAATTACTGTTGGATGTGAATTATTACCTTTTCAACTAAAATAAGTGTGTTTAAAGTCATTTCTGTGCCTGAAATTGGTCAAAATTGAAGCTTCTGAGTAAGCAAAACTCTGTAAAAATGGCAATTTTGGTCACTGTGAGGGTTTAAAAACTGGTTATTCAACACAAGGCACGATCCAATTGACATTTTGAATAATTTTTGGTAAAGTCCAAAAAATCCATTTTCGGACAAAAAACGATGACCGCGGAGCTGTCAAACGTTACCAAAATGGTCAATTCTGATGAAATTTTAACATTTCATCTTTTGACTGCAAATTACTGTTGGATATGAATTATTACCTTTTCAATTAAAATAAGTGTGTTTAAAGTCATTTCTCTGCCTGAAATTGGTCAAAATTGAAGCTTCTGAGTAAGCAAAACTCTGTAAAAATGGCAATTTTGGTCACTGTGAGGGTTTAAAAAGTGGTTATTCAACATGAGGCACGATCCAATTGACATTTTGAATCATTTTTGGTAAAGTCCAAAAAATCAATTTTCGGGCGAAAAACGATGACCGCGGAGCTGTCGAACGTTCCCAAAATGGTCAATTCTGATTAAATTTTAACATTTAATCTTTTGACTGCAAATTACTGTTGGATGTGAATTATTACCTTTTCAACTAAAATAAGTGTGTTTAAAGTCATTTCTGTGCCTGAAATTGGTCAAAATTGAAGCTTCTGAGTAAGCAAAACTCTGTAAAAATGGCAATTTTGGTCACTGTGAGGGTTTAAAAACTGGTTATTCAACACAAGGCACGATCCAATTGACATTTTGAATCATTTTTGGTAAAGTCCAAAAAATCCATTTTCGGACAAAAAACGATGACCGCGGAGCTGTCGAACGTTCCCAAAATGGTCAATTGTGATGAAATTTTAACATTTAATCTTTTGACTGCAAATTACTGTTGGATATGAATTATTACCTTTTCAATTAAAATAAGTGTGTTTAAAGTCATTTCTCTGCCTGAAATTGGTCAAAATTGAAGCTTCTGAGTAATCAAAACTCTGTAAAAATGGCAATTTTGGTCACTGTGAGGGTTTAAAAAGTGGTTATTCAACATGAGGCACGATCCAATTGACATTTTGAATCATTTTTGGTAAAGTCCAAAAAATCAATTTTCGGACGAAAAACGATGACCGCGGAGCTGTCGAACGTTCCCAAAATGGTCAATTCTGATGAAATGTTAACATTTAATCTTTTGACTGCAAATTACTTTTGGATGTGAATTATTACTTTTTCAACTAAAATAAGTGTGTTTAAAGTCATTTCTTTGCTTGAAATTGGTCAAAATTGAAGCTTCTGAGTAAGCAAAACTCTGTAAAAATGGCAATTTTGGTCACTGTGAGGGTTTAAAAAGTGGTTATTCAACATGAGGCACGATCCAATTGACATTTTGAATCATTTTTGGTAAAGTCCCAAAAATCAATTTTCGGACGAAAAACGATGACCGCGGAGCTGTCGAACGTTCCCAAAATGGTCAATTCTGATGAAATTTTAACATTTAATCTTTTGACTGCAAATTACTGTTGGATATGAATTATTACCTTTTCAATTAAAATAAGTGTGTTTAAAGTCATTTCTCTGCCTGAAATTGGTCAAAATTGAAGCTTCTGAGTAATCAAAACTCTGTAAAAATGGCAATTTTGGTCACTGTGAGGGTTTAAAAAGTGGTTATTCAACATGAGGCACGATCCAATTGACATTTTGAATCATTTTTGGTAAAGTCCAAAAAAATCAATTTTCGGACGAAAAACGATGACCGCGGAGCTGTCGAACGTTCCCAAAATGGTCAATTCTGATGAAATTTTAACATTTAATCTTTTGACTGCAAATTACTGTTGGATGTGAATTATTACTTTTTCAACTAAAATAAGTGTGTTTAAAGTCATTTCTCTGCTTGAAATTGGTCAAAATTGAAGCTTCTGAGTAAGCAAAACTCTGTAAAAATGGCAATTTTGGTCACTGTGAGGGTTTAAAAAGTGGTTATTCAACATGAGGCACGATCCAATTGACATTTTGAATCATTTTTGGTAAAGTCCCAAAAATCAATTTTCAGACGAAAAACGATGACCGCGGAGCTGTCGAACGTTCCCAAAATGGTCAATTCTGATTAAATTTTAACATTTAATCTTTTGACTGCAAATTACTGTTGGATGTGAATTATTACCTTTTCAACTAAAATAAGTGTGTTTAAAGTCATTTCTGTGCCTGAAATTGGTCAAAATTGAAGCTTCTGAGTAAGCAAAACTCTGTAAAAATGGCAATTTTGGTCACTGTGAGGGTTTAAAAACTGGTTATTCAACACAAGGCACGATCCAATTGACATTTTGAATCATTTTTGGTAAAGTCCAAAAAATCAATTTTCGGACAAAAAACGATGACCGCGGAGCTGTCGAACGTTCCCAAAATGGTCAATTCTGATGAAATTTTAACATTTAATCTTTTGACTGCAAATTACTGTTGGATATGAATTATTACCTTTTCAATTAAAATAAGTGTGTTTAAAGTCATTTCTCTGCCTGAAATTGGTCAAAATTGAAGCTTCTGAGTAATCAAAACTCTGTAAAAATGGCAATTTTGGTCACTGTGAGGGTTTAAAAAGTGGTTATTCAACATGAGGCACGATCCAATTGACATTTTGAATCATTTTTGGTAAAGTCCAAAAAATCAATTTTCGGACGAAAAACGATGACCGCGGAGCTGTCGAACGTTCCCAAAATGGTCAATTCTGATGAAATGTTAACATTTAATCTTTTGACTGCAAATTACTTTTGGATGTGAATTATTACTTTTTCAACTAAAATAAGTGTGTTTAAAGTCATTTCTCTGCTTGAAATTGGTCAAAATTGAAGCTTCTGAGTAAGCAAAACTCTGTAAAAATGGCAATTTTGGTCACTGTGAGGGTTTAAAAAGTGGTTATTCAACATGAGGCACGATCCAATTGACATTTTGAATCATTTTTGGTAAAGTCCCAAAAATCAATTTTCGGACGAAAAACGATGACCGCGGAGCTGTCGAACGTTCCCAAAATGGTCAATTCTGATTAAATTTTAACATTTAATCTTTTGACTGCAATTTACTGTTGGATGTGAATTATTACCTTTTCAACTAAAATAAGTGTGTTTAAAGTCATTTCTGTGCCTGAAATTGGTCAAAATTGAAGCTTCTGAGTAAGCAAAACTCTGTAAAAATGGCAATTTTGGTCACTGTGAGGGTTTAAAAACTGGTTATTCAACACAAGGCACGATCCAATTGACATTTTGAATCATATTTGGTAAAGTCCAAAAAATCAATTTTCGGACAAAAAACGATGACCGCGGAGCTGTCGAACGTTCCCAAAATGGTCAATTCTGATTAAATTTTAACATTTAATCTTTTGACTGCAAATTACTGTTGGATGTGAATTATTACCTTTTCAACTAAAATAAGTGTGTTTAAAGTCATTTCTGTGCCTGAAATTGGTCAAAATTGAAGCTTCTGAGTAAGCAAAACTCTGTAAAAATGGCAATTTTGGTCACTGTGAGGGTTTAAAAACTGGTTATTCAACACAAGGCACGATCCAATTGACATTTTGAATAATTTTTGGTAAAGTCCAAAAAATCCATTTTCGGACAAAAAACGATGACCGCGGAGCTGTCAAACGTTACCAAAATGGTCAATTCTGATGAAATTTTAACATTTCATCTTTTGACTGCAAATTACTGTTGGATATGAATTATTACCTTTTCAATTAAAATAAGTGTGTTTAAAGTCATTTCTCTGCCTGAAATTGGTCAAAATTGAAGCTTCTGAGTAAGCAAAACTCTGTAAAAATGGCAATTTTGGTCACTGTGAGGGTTTAAAAAGTGGTTATTCAACATGAGGCACGATCCAATTGACATTTTGAATCATTTTTGGTAAAGTCCAAAAAATCAATTTTCGGGCGAAAAACGATGACCGCGGAGCTGTCGAACGTTCCCAAAATGGTCAATTCTGATTAAATTTTAACATTTAATCTTTTGACTGCAAATTACTGTTGGATGTGAATTATTACCTTTTCAACTAAAATAAGTGTGTTTAAAGTCATTTCTGTGCCTGAAATTGGTCAAAATTGAAGCTTCTGAGTAAGCAAAACTCTGTAAAAATGGCAATTTTGGTCACTGTGAGGGTTTAAAAACTGGTTATTCAACACAAGGCACGATCCAATTGACATTTTGAATCATTTTTGGTAAAGTCCAAAAAATCCATTTTCGGACAAAAAACGATGACCGCGGAGCTGTTCCCAAAATGGTCAATTCTGATGAAATTTTAACATTTAATCTTTTGACTGCAAATTACTGTTGGATGTGAATTATTACCTTTTCAACTAAAATAAGTGTGTTTAAAGTCATTTCTCTGCCTGAAATTGGTCAAAATTGAAGCTTCTGAGTAAGCAAAACTCTGTAAAAATGGCAATTTTGGTCACTGTGAGGGTTTAAAAAGTGGTTATTCAACATGAGGCACGATCCAATTGACATTTTGAATCATTTTTGGTAAAGTCCAAAAAATCAATTTTCGGACGAAAAACGATGACCGCGGAGCTGTCGAACGTTCCCAAAATGGTCAATTCTGATTAAATGTTAACATTTAATCTTTTGACTGCAAATTACTGTTAGGTGTGAATTATTACCTTTTCAACTAAAATAAGTGTGTTTAAAGTCATTTATCTGCCTGAAATTGGTCAAAATTGAAGCTTCTGAGTAAGCAAAACTCTGTAAAAATGGCAATTTTGGTCACTGTGAGGGTTTAAAAACTGGTTATTCAACACAAGGCACGATCCAATTGACATTTTGAATCATTTTTGGTAAAGTCCAAAAAATCTATTTTCGGACAAAAAACGATGACCGGAGCTGTCGAACGTTCCCAAAATGGTCAATTCTGATGAAATTTTAACATTTAATCTTTTGACTGCAAATTACTGTTGGATATGAATTATTACCTTTTCAATTAAAATAAGTGTGTTTAAAGTCATTTCTCTGCCTGAAATTGGTCAAAATTGAAGCTTCTGAGTAATCAAAACTCTGTAAAAATGGCAATTTTGGTCACTGTGAGGGTTTAAAAAGTGGTTATTCAACATGAGGCACGATCCAATTGACATTTTGAATCATTTTTGGTAAAGTCCAAAAAATCAATTTTCGGACGAAAAACGATGACCGCGGAGCTGTCGAACGTTCCCAAAATGGTCAATTCTGATGAAATTTTAACGTTTAATCTTTTGACTGCAAATTACTGTTGGATGTGAATTATTACTTTTTCAACTAAAATAAGTGTGTTTAAAGTCATTTCTCTGCTTGAAATTGGTCAAAATTGAAGCTTCTGAGTAAGCAAAACTCTGTAAAAATGGCAATTTTGGTCACTGTGAGGGTTTAAAAAGTGGTTATTCAACATAAGGCACGATCCAATTGACATTTTGAATCATTTTTGGTAAAGTCCAAAAAATCAATTTTCAGACGAAAAACGATGACCGCGGAGCTGTCGAAACGTTCCCAAAATGGTCAATTCTGATTAAATTTTAACATTTAATCTTTTGACTGCAAATTACTGTTGGATGTGAATTATTACCTTTTCAACTAAAATAAGTGTGTTTAAAGTCATTTCTGTGCCTGAAATTGGTCAAAATTGAAGCTTCTGAGTAAGCAAAACTCTGTAAAAATGGCAATTTTGGTCACTGTGAGGGTTTAAAAACTGGTTATTCAACACAAGGCACGATCCAATTGACATTTTGAATCATTTTTGGTAAAGTCCAAAAAATCAATTTTCGGACAAAAAACGATGACCGCGGAGCTGTCGAACGTTCCCAAAATGGTCAATTCTGATGAAATTTTAACATTTAATCTTTTGACTGCAAATTACTGTTGGATATGAATTATTACCTTTTCAATTAAAATAAGTGTGTTTAAAGTCATTTCTCTGCCTGAAATTGGTCAAAATTGAAGCTTCTGAGTAATCAAAACTCTGTAAAAATGGCAATTTTGGTCACTGTGAGGGTTTA